>NC_057761.1:17561478-17884507 GCF_010389155.1 Erigeron canadensis
CACATATTTATCAACTTTTACCGAAGATATTCTACTTACATATTTTAGTATTATGCGCAATATATTATCAGGTATTTTAGTTCAGATATATTATAAAAATAAAATTTGGTAGATAATTATAAGATATTCTAATAAACATTTATTTATATTATATAAATCTACTTTTTCTTTCATTCTTTCCTATTTTTAGTTTATCCTTTTATTTTTTTCATCTTCATTACTCCACTATTTTCTACTCAAAGATTAAAATTATAAGACTCGAGTCCTTCATCGCCTTTAATATTTCATATTTTGTGAGTATAAAACACAATATAATTGTAACTTTATTAGTGTTTTTATTAATAATATTAAGATCATAGTGTTCGTGATATTTATTTGAGTAATAAAAGAAAGAAAAAAATATATATATACAGAATATATATGCATAAAATTATTTAGGGATAAAAATGAAAAAAAGAAATCACGAAACTGTTGAACCGGTCAAACCGGACCGGCTTACATGGTTTGGTTTGGTCCAGTTTGACAACACACCTGGTCCGGTTTGGTTTGAAATAAGTTGAAACCGCGAATCCTGGTTTGGTTTGAGATTTAGTCAAAACCGGACAAACCGGACCACAAACACCACTACTTAGAAGTGAACATTTGTCATTGATTTTTACACTTAAAAGTGTGAAAATTAATTTGTAACACCTAATTTTTTCACGCTCCTCTCGCATAAAGAAATTTACCGCTCCTCTCGTGTAAAGAAATTTAATGTTACAAATTGACTTTTTACATTTCTAAATGTGAACATATAATAATAAGTGTGAAAAAACTAAAATTTTTAAATTTTTTCATATTTATAAATGTGAGTTCTTTATATACCTTTTTAAGTGTGGAAAAGTGAACAAATTTTTTCACGTTTTTTAAAGGTAAATGTCGACAGATGACATATTTGTTGTAGTTAGTATTAAATTAGTATTTATTTATTTAAATAGAATCAAATTTTCCATATGTTTTAATTGGACTTTATATGAACTCTTTTTATTTCATAGCTAATAAGCAACATAATTTTGGATAACATAAATTTATTATGGATGCATTTTTTTTTTAACGCCAACTTGATGCACATAATTATCCACAATTTATTTCTTAATGACTAATTGGTTTTTTAATTATGATGAATGTCTTATTTCCATAATTAACTATTAAAGTTGACTTTTAATTTTAATGGTGGAGATTAATTTCTTGGTTTATTTTCAATGGTTTAGATCAAAACATTGTTTACTTTTTTCTCTTTGTAGTAGCTATATATATATATATATATATAATTTGAGATATCTCATGGTTCTTACCAAAAAATGGTTATCAAAATAAAAAAAATTATATATATATATGTTGTTTTTAACCTGGTCAACGACCGGGTATAGATCTAGTTCATTTTACTCGTACGTTATTGCAAAATACGTTTTTGTCAAGATAAAGTTTTAAATACAAACAATATATAGTTGTATTATTGTAACAAAGGTATATTTATTTGAAATTTTCAAACCCAAATAAAACAAAATCAACAAAACATTAAGCGATAGTAAAAATATTGTATAAGAACAATGAAAATAATAAGATGTATTAATACATAGATCAATGACATATTAAGCACGGTGATTTAATATAATGTATTATTTTAAATATTTTATAAATGTAAGACGTAACAATAACAAAAATTATTATATTTTAAAAACAGTTATATATAACTAAACTGAATAAAAATAATTAAAACAAATATTTAAATGTAAAACAGTAATCGTATCAAAGTTGAATAATAGAAATCACGAGAACATAAAAATTCGGTGTCAAAAAATTGAAAATAAAATCTTTGATGGAAGGTCAAAGTAAAAGATAGTAATTTCTAGGTAAAATAAAAATAGAAAAAAGTTAAATTGTGTTTTACTTCATGCGCATAAAGTTACATTATGATGGAAAGCAAAGTTTAAAGATAGCAATTTTAGATATAAAAATAAAAGTTGACAAAAGTAAGAAAATGTTATACTATATGCATTTAAACTTGTATAGACAAAGCTAAAAAAACGTGGTATAATATGTTTATAAATTTGTATTTTCTACATTGCTTCCTCCCGGGGTTTTTAAGCCGGCAATCTTTTAAAGGATTAAGGGTTTTTCCTTGTTAACAAATCTCGGTGTTCTTTGCTCCTTATTCTTTTCTTTTATCGCATTATATATCTAATATTTACTTTAATCTTACTTACTGTTATATTTATCATATAATTAGCATTACATTCTGTTTTTTTATCGATAGTTTGCAAATATCTTTGACTTCCATCTCTTATTTAAGTCGACATAATCTTTGATAAACATCTTTTATTTAACGCATCTTTGAATCTAAATACATTTTACAAGCCCTTAACCTCACGAACGAAAGTTTGGTTACCCAACCTGTAGCACCCATATTGATCTAAGTCTTTAACGTAGATTATTTTAGGTAATTTTTGACCAAAATAGAAACCTGTCCCCGGTATCCCTTATCTTGGATACCCGACCTGTAGCAACCGTATTGCTTTGGGTGCCGTTGAAAAACCTCCACTTAATTCCCACAAAATATGGGCATCCCCAAGGATCGAACCCTCATCATTTAATAGTTTAAATTAATTCAAATGATTATTATTAGACATATCAAGATATAATAATAATAATAATAATAATAATAATAATAATTTTATTTAAACTATCTTTACTCCCTAATAAAGCAAATTCCCCCCCCCCCCTCAATTAAATATTTCTATCTTTGAAATGCCTTATTTGCCTTTAGACTTTTTTTTTTTTACGTAACTACCCAAAATCCCTAATAAAGCAGACTGTCTTTCCGACTACTACCACCGCATTGCGCGGGTACCATATTCGTATGTATTTAAATTGAACTTCCCTTTATGTTTATCTATTAATAAGTATAATTTGTATAAAATTATTACTATTATAGTAGTTGTATACATTGTCGTTGATGTTACAATATTGTTATCTCATACTCCAAATTTGATAGATACATTTTTAATTCATAACAAAATATAATGTAAATAGTTATCTATTTATAAAGTTTTTTTAAAAATAATTATTTTACCATGCAATGCATGAGTTTAATCTAGTATTAAATATATTGAAACTATTTAGAGATTAGGTGGAAATTAGGTTATAAAAATTTTGATCATTGAATTAAATTCAAAAATCGAAATTTAAAGTTAATTTTTGAATTTTAATTAAATCATTAATGGGGAATTTGAAAATCTCCACTCTTAAAAAATTTAGTCATATGTTTAAACCTAAGAAATTAAATACCTAAATTTTGTGTTGTGCATAGACCATTTCATCCGATTGCGTTCTTTTTACATCTCTAACAAAACCCACCACTTGAGTTTGAGCCACTACCACCAACAAATTATCTTATAATATCCACATTAAGCTTCAAATAACAACTTTATTATTATCAAATCAAGTCATCCTAATTTCTCAATGTTGGAAAGTTCAGCCCAATAAGCCCATAATTGGGCTTAAAACATAAAAGAAATTAATTAAAACAAATAACAAAGGTAAACAGTGTTTATATTTTATGACTATAATACAATTGAATGTTTAGCCAATAGATTCAAGACTTCAAAGTCCTTTTGCTGAGATCTTCCCTTCAAAATCTTTGCAAATTAAATGAAAACCTTAGATGGATTTAAGGTTTATATCATCTCATTGGTAGTACCAATATTAACTTGCTCCCGTGCATCATCTCCAACATCACGCTCATTCTCTAAATCAATTACATCATCAGCACCAGCAACTCTCAAATCATGAGCTTGATCACGTTGTATATCCTTAGCAATACCAATCTGGGGTGGATCATACTTTGGCAAATCAATCTCGGCTGCTTTTGACTCGTGCAGGGCTAACCTCTCTAAAAACGGCTGATATCTCTGATGGTGATAAACCAATAACTCCATTTTCATATCCAACTTCTCTTCTCTAGTATATTCGGTGCTCCTTGTGCTCCCTGTAAGGGTAGTCTAACACTTGTGGGCCGTTTAGACATCACCTAGTCTCGTTGTAATTGGGTTCGTTTATTAGTTGCTAAGCAGAACCCAAGTGAATCAAGAAACCACCCACTACTTCCGTAAAGACCCACAACGTGGACTCCATTTTCTCCTCTCATCCACAGCCAATACGCCAAAACGCGTTGTGTTATGTAAGACCATTGATGTCATTTATAGTCAGGATCCCTGTATATCAGCAATGTATGCTTTTACACCCCTCAACACAACTCAACGTCCTCGTTGAGTTATCCAAGTGCGTCATACACTCCTAACAATCACAAGGGTTGCTTTGATACCACTTGTAACACCCCGCCTTACCACAACACAATATTGTCCACTTTGCCCACAGGCTCACGACTTTGTTTCTAGTTGCCCGGGGAAACTTCCCACGAGGGTCATCCATTTAGCATTGTTGTCGCCCGAGCACGCTTAACTATGGATTTTTCCTTTCATCCATAGCCAATACGCCTAAAACGCGTTATGTTATGTAAGACCAATGATATTATTTATAATCAGGATCCCCCTCGTATGTTAGCGATGTATGCTTTCACACCCCCTCAACGCAACTCAACGTCCTCGTTAAGTTATGCAAGTGCGCCATACACTCCTAACAATCCTAATGGTTGCTCTGATACCACTTGTAACACCCCGCCTTACCACAACATAATATTGTCCGCTTTGCCCGCAGGCTCATGACTTTGTTTCTGGTTGCTCGGGCAAACTTCAAAGAAGGGTCACCCATTTGGCATTGCTGCCGCCCGATCACGCTTAACTGTGGAGTTCTCGTCTGATCCACAGCTAATACGCTCAAAACGCGTTGTGTTATGTAAGACCATTGATGTCATTTATAGTCACGATCCCCCTTGTATGTCAGTGATGTATGCTTTCACACCCATCAACACAACTCAACATCCTCGTTGAGTTATGCAAGTGCGCCATACACTCTTAACAATCCCAAGGGTTGCTCTGATACCACTTGTAACACCCCGCCTTACCATAACACAATCGGGTTGTTACACGTATATTATTGTAATTTCTTTGAATTGTTTGACCCTAGCAAAGTGAAATGATTGCATTAGCAGAGTATGAAACTCAATAATCCTAGGAGAGCTTGATCAACGATTCTATGGTTACCCTATGTCATATGAAAGTTAATGATTTTGTGGATTGCACATTGTAGATAAAGTATAGTAGGTAACCCAGTATGTTTGATGAATGTTGGTTGGGTGGAGGGAAAGCTGCTGGTCTCACCTGTATACATACCCAACCAATACTTATAGGGCATAACAGAAACATATCCCGACATCCATTCAATATATTAACGATGTGGAGGGAAAGCCGCTAGTATCACCTGTATACAAACACCTTTAATGTATTGAATGTTGAAGTTAAGATTCGGACTATGCTTTACCCGCCTTGTTATGACTTGACCCCTTTTTTATATTGTGTTAATTGGCTTGTGATTGTGTGGTTGATTGTGAATTGTATGATTGATTAAGCCATAGATTATTGCCATGAAAATATCCCCGTAAAGATATGCATGTTAAACAGTAGTTAAGGGAAAATCCTAGATATGAAATGCTTGTTATATGATGATTAATTTTGGTTATCTTGTGTGTGTGAATTGTGAGAACTAACTTGCTAACCTAACACGTGTGCTCAGGATAACGGTTAGACCGAGGAGAGTCGTGAGAAATCTCCGAAATCAAGATGAGCAAGAAGAAGTAGTAGGTGGTCGTGGAGGTAGAGGTAGAGGTGGTCGAGGTGGTCGGGGAGGCCGTGGAGGTCGAGATGGCCGAGGTGGTGCCAATCCCCCGGTATCAACCGAGGTTATCACTAAAGCCCTAAATGATCTCATGCCAAATCTTGTGGCCCGAATCTCAGCGACCATGGAAACTAGGGCTGGTCAAGAAGAACCGGAAGTTGAAGCGGTTCATGTTGAAGAGGAGGCGAATGAAGAATAAAGTGTGGATGCTAGTAGAGGTGTAAATGGAGGAGGAGCCTATGTTCAACCAAGAATCCATGATAACCTACCGCCAAGGTTGTCTTAATAAGGACTAAAAGGCTTGTGGAGCCCCGGACTTTGGTGTAAAGGTGGTGCCACGAGTTGTTTAGTGTGGTTAGAGAGGATTAAATCAATCGATTCGAGTTTAAGTTTTAGGCAAAAGCGACCCAAACCGACCCATCTCCCCCCAACTTTTCACATACCTTTTTAAATGATGATTTGACGTGATGAAATACCCCTTAACCTTATACCACACATAAAAGTAAGGTCATGTTTGGTTTATGAACTTTGATGAAATCTAATGGAATGAGAATTAATTTTTATTCCGTAGTACGTTTGACTGTCAAAAGATGATGAAATTTCATTCAATTGGAATGTAGAAATTCAATCATTTGATGAAATCTTCATTACTTGGGGTTATCAGATTGAATTTCATTCTTTCCATCTCTTAAATTTTTAGTAAAAAAAACATTTCATTAAATTCCGTCTTTTTAGAATTTAATTCCTTTAATAGATTACGTTTCTTATAAAAACATTATGTGGATCAAACGCGCCCTAAGGGTGTGTTTGGTAAGGTGAATTTGAGGCTTGGAAATGAAATGTTTTCATTTATTGCGTTTGGTACATCAAGATATATAGAAAAAGTGAGAAATCCATTTCCTAGAATATAAAATTACACATGACCCAAATTATCCAACTGGAAATCTTTTCCTGTCTTTCTTGGTCTTAAAAATAAAACACGGATCTCCACTTTTTTTTTCTCATTTTCTTTTTGTCCCAACTAGGCATAAAAAATCAAAGGACACGTGACTATTGAGAAAATTGAAAAGCTACAAACCCTATCCATTTATGTTGGAATTATAAATTATGTTGTTGAATTGTAATTATCTAAGTGTGAAGGGGGTATTAGTGAAAATAGGATAAATGTATAAAAACCCCCCTTCCACCCCATTTGTAAGTTAACACTTTGATGTAATAAAATCTATTAGGGGGTGTTTGGTATGATGGAATGGAAAGGAGAGAAAGGGAATGAAAAAGACTTCTCTTGTTTGTTTGCGACAAAGAAAGAGAATGAGAAATGGGAATCAATTTCATTGTCCATTCTCTAAAAATTTTTTTTTTTAAGATGTTATATGTAATAAATGTATTATTATTTAAAATTTTATTTTTTATATATATTCATTCTCTGTGGGTACCAAAAAACGGAATCCATTCTCTTTCCAAATACTCATTCACTTTCTCACTATTTCCATTCTCTATGATTTCCTCCTACCAAACAACCCCTTACTTCACAAATGAAGGGTTTCTCTCAAAACACACACAAACATACGCTAGATCTAGATTCATCATATATCCATATTTAATCTTATATCTATCAATTACATTTGGTATTAGAGCAAAATCACAACTTATGTTAGATCCATGGCTTGATTTTGTTCATTTTTGTGCTAAATTGTGCTTTTACCGTTTTACCGAAAGTTCCAATCTTTACCCTCTAAACATTTTAAAGTTCCTTCCTATTTAGTTTTAATTCACTCATTACCTTCCCATAATCATCCTTGAAAAGTTTCAAATCCTAATTCCAAAATAAATAGCATAAAATTAAATTTTAAGCTTTCTGGTCTGAATCCCGGTTTTCCTACCTGTTTTCTATTTCTCTCGAATTTCTGTTGTAATACCGGTTTTCCTTTAAATTAAATGTTTAATTTTTGAATTTATATCCTAATAATATCTGGTTTACTCCAAAACCGATATTAGTACTTTTATTCCTCATTCTTCATCTCGTCGTAATGCTTAAATTTCTTCATGAAAACCAATATTAGTGAAGAATTTGAAAACATGCTTTAGTGAAGATTTTTGATAACTGGTTTTACTTAATAATTTCCTTTGTTTTGATAAATGGCTTTGTGGATGTGTGATCTGGTTGTGAGAATACCTGGTTTATCCCAAAACCGGTATTAGTTCTTATATTCTTCATTTTCCAAGACAAAACTCTGTCCATTTTTCCCCTCAAAAACTGGTTTTACAATACATTTTACCAACACTAATAGAAAAATAACCTTTAATGACACCAAAATTATGACACACGCATATATGATGACACGCAATTTTTTGTGTGATAAAAAAACTGTCATAACTTGTAAAATCTGAAGGACTATGACACGCAGTTTTAGGTGTCATGAAAAAATGTAGTGTAACGCGGAGTACACTTGAATGTGCGTGTCATCCTCAAGTGTGGTCTTAGGCCATCCGGAGCAAGGCGTTATTTTACCCTTTTTTGTGTCAAGAAGCCTTATAAAGCCTTATAAAGCCATGTACATTGCCCTAAGGGGCTTTATGGATTAAAAAAATAGTCTAGGCGCGTTGTACATGACGCTTAAAAAAATGAACGTTCTGCGAGATTCAAACGGCTACATGCTGGTCAATGGTTTTTTTTTTTCAATTTAACCCCTCCTATTTCCTATATATACACATATTTATTTCACAACCATATTTTCACAACTATCTACTATTTATCTTTCTTTCTTACAAATTTTTATACAATTTACCCACAATTATTCATCTTACCTTTCATCTATGGATCCCAATAATATTTCTTTCTCATCTTCATCATCGTCATCTTCTTTTAATTCTATAGGCTTCGACGAATATGTTGATGCCGTCGAAAGTGCGGTAGTTTTAGCCGTTAACTTAGTTAGACATGTTGTGGCCGAAAATGAAGATGAAGAGCCACCACCGAGGGGATTTCATCGTAGGGTTGTTATTGATAGGCGACGAGAGGAGGCCGAACGACGGTTGATGCAAGACTATTTTGTTGATGCACCAACATTCAACCCGAGACAATTTAGACGTCGTTTTCGTATGCATAAACCTTTATTTTTAAGGATTACCGGTGACTTGGAGAGGAATTATAGGTGTTTTCAACAAAGATATAATGGTGCCGGGAAGCTTGATTTTGAGAGTTAATTCAAAACCAACACCATGACTGCCATGCTGAGTTACTGACTCGAGTTCTCGTATTTGAACTTTATTAAATATCAAAGGACGACTAATATATTGAATATTTTGGACATTCTCAATTTTGAAGGTTTTTTTTGTAAAAGTAAAAACTCAAAGGTAAAGAATTGTAAAACCAAAGTTTTGTTAAACAAAACATAAAACAAAAAAATAAAAAATAAATGTTTGGCCTACAAAAAGGCATTATGAAGAAACCTTACTCTATGTGAATATGGGAGAAAGCCCCTAGATGACTGGATTGACACTTATCAAAAGATAATTCGAGGAGGGGCTTTATGAGAAAGCATTGCTCCTCATAGCCTTATAATTTTGTTCCCCATATAAAAGCTTATAATTTTTTTTTTCAATCATATCTTATAATTTTTTTTTTTCAATCAGATCGAAGCCTATACTTTTTTCAATCAGATCCAGAAACGATCGAAGCCCCAAAACCCCAAAATCGTTCTCCAAAATCGAAGAGAAGCCCCAAAATCGAACGACATCGTCTACACAAAATCGAATCCCCAAATTCAAAACCCTAAGTGTATATGTTTTTGGTTTACGCATGTTTTTTTGTTTATTTTGGTTTTAGATCGATTGAAGCATACAAAATGTCGGATAGAGTAAAGGATAGATGAACCCGATGTGATGGAAAGCCAAAGGGAAGTAGGTATATATATAATTTTAATTCTAAAAAATGTGAGATTTTTTTGAAATGAATTTTGAAATAGAAATTGAATTCAGGCGATGTAAATTAGTTTTTTTGTGTTATGATTCTGCTACATATATTTTAGCCTATGTTTATTGGTTTGCATTTGATACGTTGGATTAATGTTTGCTGGATAAGTATGTGTTTGATATGAAAGACAGTAATCCAGAAAATGTAATTCAGCTGTTTCTATTATTGATCTAGTTATTTATTCGTTTCATATATATATATATATATATATATGTAATATAAGTAACTTAGTATCTATATATATTGCTTATATTGATAACTGATACTGTTAATTGCAATATATCATGATATGAAGATAAAAAAAAAGGAAAGAGATTTCAGAACTACAATCTGGATTAGATGAGGCTGATGTTCTTGTAAAAAGTAGCCGATTTTATCGTTGTGTTTACGCAAAGTGTTCCACGGTTTTCGTTTATAATTTATATTTGGAAAATTTAAAATTTTTGGCAGATAAGAAAAATGGATTTTGAGGCAAGAAGTTTGCAGCCAAGTGTGAAGGCAATGCTGCTTGCGAAGTTTCGAGAATACAAATCTGATTTGACCAAGTTGAAAAAGGAAGTTAAAAAACTTGCTTCAGCTAAAGGCGGTCAAACTGCACATGAAGAGTTGCTCGAGTCTGGAATGGTCGATGCTCATATGGTAAAACTTATAGTTTGCTTGTATATACTATATACCTTTATGTTTTGTGTGAAGAATCTGTCTGCCTAGTTGTGTGTTTTCATCTGTCTTTAACTAGAAATTATCTAGATATAAGTTTCCTATCCCCATATGCCTTTAGATTTGATTTCGTTGTAATAATGATAAAAAAAATGCTAAGGTTAATTTGGAAGATAGGAGGTGGACGATCCGGAGATCTACAATGTTGATGTAGATAACTGAACAAACAATTTTTTTCCTGAGTAATACATGTTCAAATGGATGGTGAATGGAAATTCTAGTATATTTCTGCATTGACTATTGTGTCCTTTTGTTGAATTTTTCTTGAGCAGTTAGAGGAAGTTAGAACTTTGCAGTTAACTACTTTATATGCTCCAATGATATTCACTTAATGATAGGTACATGCTACCGCTCTTTGTCGTTTCAAGAATTTGGCCCATTTGTAGTGAAGTACAAGATAAGATTAAGTGATTAACATGTTACCATAATTTCTTGAGTCTTATTTTACATCAATGTTTAAGATTCCAGCTTAAATGCTTTCAGATGTTCTCATTAAGTTTAGACAACCTTGTACTAAGTGTCAGTTTTTAAATGACCGCTAAAAAGTGAAACTTAGGGAGCCTGTATATAGTTTATATATCAAGCTTCTGCCGCTCGCGCGCTCCAAAGTCCACTAAAAAGTAAAATTAGTTTTTGTTGTATCATACTTGTAGAAAGAGATACATCTACAATATCAGAATCACCCTAGTGGCCTAGTTAATATACCACACAACCTTCATGGCTTCATTTCTAAAACACAACACCCTACATCTGAATTATATGTGGTTGTGTTTATTCTCAACTCACTGATTCCTTATTTTTTTCAATCGTTGTCTTGAAATAATTGATGTTTGACATGGATGAAGATCGCAATGATGTAGTTTTCATTGAAGGGATTACTCGATCTAACAAAAAGACCCTGACCAACTCTGCAAAAAAGGTCAAGTTAAGTAAGAATGGGAATGTATAAGTTTTCCTGGTTATGTTTATTATCGTGTTTTCCGGTGATTAACATGTATACCTTTCATTTATTATACGAGTATGTTTTAGGGAGTTCTAGTGGAGCATGGACATTCTTCTAAGAGTTTTACCCCAGGATCAAATCACTTTTTTGATTTAGATGATTACATTTTTGATGATGATTATTCGGCGCTACAAGCCCATTTTGATGACATTAATTTCCCCAGTGGGATTGAAGCTTCTGTTCCCTCCTTGCCAGATCTACTTCAAATGAAAAAAATTATACCAGTAAATGCCTACTTTTCATGCACAGTTGGTAGCAAGTCAAAGTCAACCTCACTTGTGCAATACATAAGCCAGGAGTGAAGCAGGCAAGATAGCATCTCAATGGTTTTGTATTAACATATATGTTTCTATCTATCATCCTTTTATGCTTTCTTCAAATGAAACACATTGTTTTTGATATATATGAAATGCGCTCTTTTGTTATTTGTGTATTTATTTGTATTATGAGATTAATTGTAAATATTAATAATTTTAAAAAAAATATTTTTAAAAAAAAAAGTTTGAACCATGTCACGCAAAAAAAGTGTCATAAAAGTGTGTCGTAAAAGAGTGTCATAAAAGCGTGTCATAAGTTCATGACGCGCGAAATGCGTGTCATAAAGCTCTATGACGGGTCGATTTATGACACCAAAATGCGTGTCATCTGACCCTTTTATGACACGCATTCGGTGTCATTAAAGGCATTTTTTCTAGTATTGCAAAACCGGTAATTGTATTGAATTACTCACAAAAACCGATATTAGTTAAGAATTTGTGTGGTTGAGTTTATTTTAATATTATAAATGTTTTGGTTAACACCAAAACAGGTATTAGCTCTCTAATTCTTCATTTTAGGAAAAGATACTCTGCCCAAATTTCGAGATGAAAACGGGTATTAGTACACATTATCTGAAAACCGATATTAGTACACATTATCTGAAAACCGGTATTAGTACTGAATTTACATCAATCAGTATTAGTACTTATTTTACTGGAAAACCTGTTTTAGTTCTCTTTTTCACCAAAACCTATTTTAATATATAATTTACCATCATGTCTTCAAATGACTCTTTGATTCTCGGTTCCAATACAAGACCTCCCGTTTTATATCAAGATTGTTATCCTTAATGGAGAAACAGATTTATGAACTGGATTGCAAGGCAACCTCTTGGTAACGACATCAAAGCTTCCTACAAGGACGGTCCTGCTGAGCACATCAACCCAGTTACTAAATATGTCCTTCCTCTAGAGAGTTGGAACACTGCTCAAAAGAAACGTTCTCAAGTTGACAATCTTGCCATATCCTATCTCTATCTTGCTCTTCCAAATAATATTAACTGCAACGTTGACTCTTATGAAACTGGGAAAGATATTTGTGATGAAATTGAGAGACAACTGCAAGGTTCTGAGGTATCTTCCACCATCAGATTATCTAATGTCCTTGATCTATATGAGACATTTAAACAAGAGGAAGGTGAATCGTTGGAAGAGGTGTATACACGTTTCTGTACTGTGATCAATGAGTTGCGAAAAGAGAAGGTTAAGAAGACTGAGATGGAACTGAATATCAAGTATCTAAGACAGCTTGATGAAGTGTGGCAGCCTTATGGTACTCAGCTTAATCAACAACTAAACTTTGGCAAACTCACAATTCGTACTTTGTACGAGAAATTGAAGCTGAATATCAGAGCAGTTCAAAAGAAACAAATGAAGATAATCGCCGTTAAATGTTTGGTTAAGCCAGATTTACTTTACTATCTGCTGATGATCTTATCTTCATTCTCCATCACTTTGCCAGAAAGCTTATTCAACCTAATCCAGAAAATCAAGAGGCCTATTATGCTGTGAAGAGATACTTGGATAGTCTTATCTTGAGTCAAAGACAAAAAGACTTCCAACTGGCTGTTGAAAAGAAAAGAAAGAAAGTGAATCTTACCGTGCCTAACCAAAGAATTCAAGGAATCAACCTTAAAAACTTTAATGCTGGAGCCGTGTTTGAATATCCCTGAGGTTTTGTATCTGCTAGTGACCAAGGGCATAATGCAATTCCTGAATGTATTTGAAAGCCTCCATTAGTTTGAAAAGTCAGAGAAAGAAAAGAAAAGGTTGATGAGGGTGATTGGCAAGATCAAATCAAGATTGAATCACAGAGAAAGGACAAGACATATCTTAGAAGCTAGATTACCGAAAGAACATCGTGGTGTGATTCATGTTCCCGAAGGTACATGAGTCAGATATTCTCCCAATAATGAGCTTGGACCTCACAATATGCCTCCAGTTGACTTTGCCGACAACATCATTGAACCACTAAATCGCCCAGAGGATCCCAAGTATCATTTCGTCCCAAAGAAGTTCTGGAAGGATAATTACCGCAAGTACAAGGAACGAGCTTTCAAATCACAGTCAATCCAACAAGACAAACCTAAGTCATCAACTAAGAAAAGAAACCGAAGACAAAGAAAGAAGAAAAGGACAAGATGATGATCGTTCACAAAACCGTACTAATGGGGGAGATTGTTAGCTTGATTTATTTGTTACTGTATGTTTTATATTAATGTAATAGTGTTGTCCTTTTAGTTAATCATATTTAGCATGGAAGGATCTTAATGTAATTAGAAAGAGACTTTAATGTAATTAGAGAGGGGTTTTATTGCAAATGTTGGGCCTTTATAAACCCCTGCACCTTGCAAGAATTCTAACTTTTTATGCCATAATATAACTTTCCATTTCCTTATTTCTTTCATTCTCTCTCACACTCATAAACCATTATTCACGAAAAGATTACAAATTATCATCTCTAGCGATTTTGCAAGTTAACGTCAATGGTTCTCTCTTGATGTCGTCCTGTCCTCCCATCGTTCTCTACCTCCATTAAAGATGATCCATTCTTGAGTTCTTGTTAATTTAGGTGGTTCATCCATTTTGTTGCTTTGATTTCGGTTGTCACTTATGATATTTATTGTTTTGGTAATTTATTTAATTGATGAAATTAATTAATCTATGTAATATGCATCTCAACCAGCTTGTTTGTTTTGGTAAATTCGATCTTAATCACTGGCAGTCATCTATCTATTTATCTATCTATCTATCTATACTCCTTTATAAAAATTATCACACCCCACATTTTTAGAAATAGTTACACAATAGTTACATACGGAATTACTAAATTCCCTTAATAAACACCCACTATGAAAAGATTTTTATAAAATACAAAATTTGCCCTTAATGATTTAATTTACATTTTAAACCTTTATTTTAATAAATAAAAACACATTGTGTTAAATTCAGATCACGGTGTGTTTTAGCTAGTTATTTAGTTTTTACGAAAATTTTAGTTTTTAACTGATCACAACCCGGTATTACTTACTAATTTAAGTTATAATATATAAATTCATTTGCACAATATTATTTATATAACTAGATTTCAGATCCATGTTTAACACATGAGTTTTACGATATTATCAATATTAGATTTTTAATTTATTGCGATTTATGTTAATAATTTTTTTAATACAAAATTGATTTATATATTAAAACTTGAATTTTTATATTGAATTTTAAAAAAAAATTATATTTATCGAAGTTGTTTACTATGAAATGGTTAGTGATATTCGAATATTAAAAAAATATAATATATTCATTGAAGTTGTAGACTGTGATACACTTAACGATATTTGAATATTAAAAAAAATCATAATAAGCCACTATCGTTTTATTTGTTTTATTGTCATGGTGTATTAAATTAGTATTTTGCACTATTATAAGTATTTTTTATTCTTAAATAAAACGTATCCTCAATAATTAATTAGAATATAAAGAACCATAGTCCCGCAATGGGCATTGGCTTGACAAGCAAAAATCAACAAATGGATTTTGGGCCGAAACGCATAAAATGAATATATGGGCCACTTCATACAGCAAAGTTTTATTTTAGTATAACACAGCCCAATGTGACTAGCTACTGGGATAGTGGGATATAAACAATGTTTTTAGAACTGTAATAGACCTTAAACCAGATAAAACATGTGACTATTAAAAGTATTTTAGATATTTTTTCCCATAAAATTTTTAACACGAGAGCTACTTTTTTATAAGATAGTATAGATAGAGGATGGGTCCAAGGTCTACAGTGTCATGCTTTGGGGCTTTGTTAACATGTATATAATTAGATATATCATCAACTTCCTCAAATTTAGACATAAAAAGATTTCTTAAATATGTGTATGTCTTAACTTACAATAGTTGGAAGTGAACGACTTTCTTCTTTGATTTCCTCCTCGCTATTGATGAATTAAGGTGAGGGCTTGCTAAAGATGTTCATCCATTAATTTGTTTTTCATTTGAGACCACAAAGGGCTTTGGTATTTTCCCCTTATAGTGCTCGTGGGATCTTAAAGTTTCACCTAGCTGGCACACTTCATTTGTTGATGGGGACTTAGGCTATTTACAATACTAAGGATGCCCTTACACGTTCATGAGTTGCCACATCATATCCTTACAAATCCTTACATATCTTTATAAATCATTCAAATCTTATAATTGTATCTCCAACCATACAAATATCCTTACATATCCTTTTGCCTCCAACTAAAAACAAAAATATATGAGGTAAGGACAAGGGCATGCCCTTACCTAAGGGAATCTTTCAAAAAAATCTTTAGTTTTGGACAACCTTCAACGGCAAAGGATATTCAAAGGCACCCCATTGGAGATAGCCTTAGCTTTACTGATAGAATTTACGCTTACTTCCATGCTTTAATTACCCGCTAAAAGGGTCTTTGTGCTACTGATAATTTTTTCTTTAGTTGATGACTCTTGAAAAAATATTTATATTGGTACATATTGTTGGACTCACGAAGTTGTGACCTTCACCGATCATATATCAGTCCGATATGATAATTGACAAATAAATGAAATCCTTATGTCGGTAAATATACGATGGGCGTATTTACCATTAATGACATAATATAGAGTTTCCCATTAGGTGATTGGAATTATAGAGAATTATATTGCACACCCATGAAACACCAGGTGGCTAAAGTGTAAATGTTCTATTTATAAATAGAACCTAATTACACTTCATTAGAGCTTTTAATTACTTTCTAATCTCTCTTAATTGTGTGCTTGTGCTCTCTTAATCACGGCCTAATTACCCAGCCGAATAACACCCCATCTAATCTATAATCACCTTAATTTGGGAACCAATCTCAATGACAAGAATGCTGAATCAACTAACAGGTTCCACAGGATCTTCAGGTTAGTGTTATTTTATGTTTACATTATATTTATGATACGAATCATAATTTTTCCAACACATATTCCATGAGGGAGCATAAATGCGTAATACGTCTCTTCTTTTTCATCACGAAGGAATTAACATAGTCTATGTTCGCCTTCGTAACGGATGAATATTACCCAACTTGCCTCCATCACGATGGGACGTAATCCATGCACTTCTGCATCACGGAAGAACGTAATTCATGTCCGCCTTCATAGTGGAAAAACATAATTGATGCCCATCTTAATAACGGATAAACATAATCCATTCGAGGATATTTCTTGAGTGAATGTTTAAGCTACCAAGTAGTAGCAAAAACTTTTGCAGTATCATGTCCCCCAAATTCAGTTGTAAAGAACTTCTTGTCAGTATCTTTGTATTTGAATCACTATTTATTGTTTGCCTACGTCTAGCTTTTACAAATTTCATTATTTGCAAGAATCGTCATTCCCTGATAATGAGGAAGTGCTAACTTTTAATCCAATGAGTATATAGAATAATTTTTCTATAGACCGCTCCCCGATGAGAAGCGCTAAGTTTCTCCTTTGATGATTGAACCATACGGAAAACTAATGTAGAATGAGAAGTATTATCCTTTCATTCATTGGTTTGTGAAGTATGAATAAAAACTTTTTAATGTTGAGGTCAATTGTTATGAATTCGGCTATCCACATTCCTAACTCCATACTCTTTATATTCCATCCCTTATTAATGTACTTATGTTATGAGGCCTATATATATGGCTCATGTATATTGGATTATGATATCAATAAAAGACCCCTTCTCATCTCTATTCTCTCATGTCTATTCTCATTATTGTTTATTTTATAATTGTTATATGTTATGTTATATTTTGCTATTAAATCGTTGTTTTACAACACATTATCAGCACGACTTGCTCTAACAGTAAGATCGCACTATCAAAAGGTATAGCATATGGTCTAATCCTTAATCTTTCATATACGATCCATATTGTAATTCATAAGATTTTGGGTTGTGTTGGAAAGTCGTTATGTTCTTATTTTATTCTACAAGAATAGTACTCTTTATTTTAATTCACATAATTTTGGTTGAACTGAGATATATGAATACGTCCAAGACAACTTTTATAATTACATTACTATTACGTAAGATACATTTTAAGATATATAAATAAAAGAAAATAAAACTGATGTTATATTTTAAACTTCCAAATTAATTTGCTTTCATATCATTATCATTCAGGCTTTTGTAATTATATCTGTTTGAATCTATATGAGTTAAACTCATGAAACTTGGATGTGATTTCTGAAATTCACGGAGCTTTAATAATATATTTAAACTCGATCATTCATATATATATATATTTATAATAATATGAGTACTATTTATGATGATGAATCGATTACTTATGTTTTCTTTCATAAGTTCCTAATGATATTATATGATTATATTATCAGATCTCTATGAATATTTTTTATAGACACCGAATATAATAAATGTTAAATAAAGGCTTTCTTTATTTTGAGATATAAATCTATTGGTTCCGTAAACGGCCTACAAGATTTGCTTTGAGGTAGTTTGAAAGGTAATTGAAGCAAGGACATCTTTAAATTAAGGGATAAGATCCATTACCAGATCTATTGCGTTTTACTATTGGTGATCATCAAGAATGCACCTTTCGAATACACGAGTTTACATCGACTCATGAGGCAAGATTCTAATTGACAATTTGTATTAATTGTGATCGTGGATTCCATGCGCATACACTCTAATTGCATTATATATTACTTTCGAGACATGATAAGTCGTCTTAAGTTTGCGGGGTTTAATATTACGCCGTACTAAATTTTGAGATTAATTGGTGATGTTGGCTTTCTTAGTGAATTAATTCTATAAATTTGAAAGAAAAGTTTTTTGAGTTCCAAATTTTAATAATTTTAGTTATGGATCGCATGAAAATTTTGTTAAGTCATCTACATCTCGCACATTTAGTTTATATTGGTATGACTGTGCACCAACTATAATGATTGTAAACCTTCACTTAAAGACTCAATACTCATATATAAATTAGTTAACATTTAAGGTCAAGTGTTTATAACACAACAATTTCAAATATATGTTTTGTTAGCTCACATTGGGATCATTAGTTTGAAGATTTTTTAGGTCACTAAAATTCAAGATCAATACTAATAAGATTTAAAGGTTAGATTTTTTTTAGATTCTATCAGAAAATATCTACTTAAAATTAAGCTACCATTATAATATTTGTTATACTTAAGCTTGACTTGATACATCTATGTGTATAAGCCTTATGATATAGTGATATACAATTTGCATACTATACTTATATGATACTATATAGTATGTACTCTTGAATGTGTTATTGTTAAGTTACTTCTTATACGAGTCACATTGAGGTCCTAGCTAGCTAGTTGCTAAATTAAGTTATGTTTAAAACTTCGATTACCCGAAAACCATCGGTTTAGATCCCAAGTCATGGTGATGAATAAAATTATGTATAGAATTTCCCCACTTAAGTAAATTACGTATAAGTAACGCCGTAATAAGGAGGTTGGTTAGTAAGTGTTGCTTTGAATTGATGCTATAATTCAGTAAAAAGTTCTATGTATCATGCACGTACAATTTATATGTTTTATAACGAAATACTTTGTTAATTGATAAATGGTGGAATATGTGTAATTTCCATAATTATGTGCAATTTCATAATGTGTTATATGGATACTATATGTAAATATATCATCCTATATAAAGGATCTATGAAAAGATAGCATATATCTCAAATGAGAAATATATGTTTTGACTCTTTGAGATTTGATAATACATATGGCTTGTAGAAAGCTCACGTGAGTCTAAAACGAAAGTTGAAAGATATTATTTGATTGATTGACATGACCGGTTAGACCATTCCGAGTTAATAATGATACGATATATATTGAAAAATGAAGAGATTTTTCAAAGTGATTATTTAAATTGAGGTCATTTGCTCCATAAGAAAGTATATGCCAAGAAAGATAAGGATTGAATCCTTTTAAATTAATGGAACACATGCAAAGGAGATGTAAGTAGGCCTATACATCGTCCAAAAGACCATTTAGTATTTTAAATCGATGCATCGTCTAAATGGGTCACTAAAGTCGCAACATGATGTTTTGCGTAATTAATTGCTCATCTTGTAAGATTGAGAGCATGTTCCATATTGTATTGGCAATAATGTTTAATTTGGTAATGATTATTTAGAGCAAAATGAATATGATTTGGGGCCATGTCATTTAACATGAAATAATATAAACTCACATCATGCCAATTGTGTTCCTCTCCATTGAAATTGGTTTATGGTCAGAAACCACATATGTCTCATCAGAGTTTTTAACTTTTTTTTTGAATGTGCAATATATGATTAAGTTGCTCTACCACAATGCACAAAAATGAGACTTCAAAGAATGTTGGAAATAATGTTGGAAAAATAGATGTGCTTTGAAAGTGTGTAGGCTTATGCTTTGATTCAGTTCAAAACTGTCTGATTAAACTAGACATTAGTATGGCTGTTTTGGGCATGAGTTAAAACATGAAAGAGTTGTACGTATTCAATAAAGCCATCATTGGAAGATTTGTTTATGGCTTAAGTTTATCATTGACATGATGTAGTTTTCCCAACATTAGGGGGAGATGTACCCAACATTAGGGAAAAATAGAGAGCAACTGTTAAACGAGTAAAAATGAATTATCAAAGATCCTCGCATCAATATAAACTAAAAGTTTGTAGGATAATTCATTCACATGATTTAGTAATCGCCAACAATGTAAACTGACCAAAAAGCTGCCAATGCTCCTTTTGCTAATGAGTCTATGCACATTTGAAAGTGGTAGAAAATTCGATTCCTAATAAAAGCCTCGAATGAATAGGAGCATAAAATTTAGATGGTCAAAGTCGAGGTATAAAAGACCCCATAAGAGATTGATGATGAGAAACTAGACATGAAGGTTTTGAGAAACCCCGGGTACTTGTAAATAATGAGATCTCAATAAATTGTGACATGCGTAGATACTTGTGGAATCGAAAAATAAATAAAAATGACGTCGAGACTTATTGATTATGATCTTGAAAGCATGCAAACATAAGTGATAAGATATGAATGATTGGCCAAAGATGAAAAGACGCTAGTATTTTAGGACATGAAGTCCAAGCACTTATAAGTGCGTAAATTATATAATGATGATTTGTGTTCGGATATTAAATGAGAAAATTGAAAATATGGGACATAGATTGTTGAACAGATCTTGTATTGATTATGGACAAGAAATGTCTTATGGTGGAAGCAACTATTGATCTATTGAAAGTCTGACAAAATAAGATATTTGATTTGCGTCTAAAGAATACGAATAGAGCTCATTTGGTATTAATATTTCATGAGAGATATAAAATGCATGAAGCAGGTGTCGTGATTTGAAACCTATGTGAAATTGAAATGTGATAGAATCGCCTTAGTGCGTATTTATTGAAATGTGGCATAGAAATCACTATGTTTGCTCATGAAACTCCGTAAAGAAATTTGGATTTAAATATGCTGTGAGTTTCAATAGAACTCCGAGAGAGTGTCCAATATAAATTGAATTATTAGAAAATGGATGTGAGATAAAAGCAAAAGACTGTCTTAATTTACGAATTGACCATGTTAAGGACAAAATCATTGAGCATCATAATGGCTAAAATACGAAAACTATAATTTTTGTGGACAAGTGACGCTCATGGCTGTGAGGTCACGTGATGTTGAAAGAACCCCTCGAATTTCAAAGATGATGGTCACAAAAGTGTCACTAAAGCATTGATAGTCATCGGTTGCTCATTATGCATCATTTAAATTGAAGCTGTCTATAGAGCTTAACTTATGAAGTACGCGTATATACTTAAATGAAATGTTTGATGCATGTTGAAATCTTAAATTATACATATGAGCCATATGTGGAGAAATCAACATATAGCAACTTGGTTCATGAGAAAATCAAATTGATTTATCGAGACACTTATTACGATAACTTGACAGTGATATTGATTTGTGTTAACCAATAAGTTTAAGTGATGTGATCATGAGAGGGAGAAGATACGCATTGTACTCTTTTTCCCTTGAGCATAGCTTTGTCCCACTGGGTTTTCCTGTCAAGGTTTTTAATGAGGTAACATCCCTAAGCGTATCAAAAGAGTTATGTACTCTTTTCCCTTCACTAGATTTTTGTCCCATTGGGTTTTTTCTAGTAAGGTTTTAATGAGGCATAATGTCTTTAATAGATGGACATCCAAGGGGGAAATTATTGATTATTAAATAATGGATGATCCAAATTCATATAAGTGAATCTCTTGAAAAGATGAATATCTCAAAAATCGAGCATTTATTGAATGAAACTTTTGTCCACTTACGAAGCTATATTGTCTAAAGGTCAAAAGATTCAATATTGACAAAGCTTACTCATTAAGCTTTTATCGATCTTGAGCCGCAATGGGATTTTGATGTATCTTATTAGGTACTCATAAAGTACTAATCAATACAAGGCTTCGAATCTACACGCCAACATTGGAAGAAACTCACGACATATCTCGGTACATGATATCAAAAGAGTTCGATGTCAAAGATGGTTATAGATATTTTCTTGATCCACTCAAAGAAAAGTCACAAACAATTTAGTTTTTCACAAATGGTGACACCACACATTGTATGGAGATTGAACAATCATCGACAACTACATCATCAAGCTATGAAGATGATCTTGGTCAAAGATCAATGATGAAGATGCCCAAGAAGAATGTGTTCGCGATATTGGCAATAAATATTCAATAGTATCATTTGAAGATAGTGCGGTGTATATAGATCAAGCTCAGACAATGATAGATTCAATCTCAACATATGATCAACAAGACGGTGACATAATCAATCTTCATCAAACCAGATCGAGCAATAATTTGGCAGATTATTGAGTCATTTGTATACAAGATGGACATTTGATATTTTGAAGACGGATATTCAAATGAGGGGGAGTATTATACGCGCTGCACTCTTTTTCCCTTCACCGAGTTTTTATCCCACTGGGTTTTTCTTGGTAAGGATTTTAATGAGGCAGCAAACACCATATTTGCGTATAATAAAGTGTGAATATCCAAGGAGGAGTATTATGAAAATATATTGTAATGAGGCAGCATACACCATATTCTTTTGACTAGTGGATAGCCAAGGGGGAGTGTTATGAATTCATTAATATGTGGCTATCCACATTCCTAACTCCATACTCTTTGTATTCCATCCGTTATTAATGTACTTATGTTATGAGGCCTATATATATGTCTCATGTATATTGGATTATGATATCAATAAAAGACTCCTTCTCATCTCTATTCTCTCATGTCTATTCTCTTTATTGTTCATTTTATAATTGTTATATGTTATGTTATACTTTGCTATTAAATCGTTGTTTTACAACAAACTTTTTGGTCCCTTTGATATTATCCTTTCATATATTGGTGCGTGAGTTATGAATAGAATTTTTTGAATGTTGAGGTCATTACCTCTTTGGTCTCTTTGATAATATCATCAGTCCGAGAAATATATATCATTCAATTTTATAAATGAGAAGAATTTAGTATTTTGGGATTGCATTTTAAAGTGATTGATTATCTGATTATAATGTTTGTAAAAAGCAAATAGTTTTAAAAAGTATTTATGTGAAAAGTGATTATTTATTAATAAAACGCAGTTTTGGAGAGCTCTAATTATTTATTAATAAAACATGTACATACATTTTTTTTTCAAAACACAGTCTTAAAAACGCATAATCTATTTTGAAAATACAAAATTTGTTTTGTAATCACAATACCAAACTCATTTTGGCTTGTTCCTTAACGGTAATACTTTTAATTAAATAAATCTTTTTTAACGATGAGATGTTATTATATGATTAGTCCACGTATATAGTTGCGGTAAGTATTTCTTTTTTGAAAGGGATAAGTATCCTGGAATGTAACAAACTTTGGATGAATGTCTATAGAGTGATATAATTAAACTTGTGTTCATTGTATGTACTAATCTTTAATGTGTATTATATGTAAGAATGCATACGGTGACAACCATATATAGTTGTCACTTGTTAGTTTTTGATTGGTCGGATACATTTTAGGATACTAATCCCTTTTTGAGATTATAAATATACTAAAACGAGAGAGAAGTTACCCACGCATTGCGGTGGTAATAGAGGTGGCGGCGGCGGTGACGAGTGGTGGTGCAAGCGACAGTAGCAGCGGTGGCGAGCGACAGTAGTGGCGGTGTTGGTGGTGGCACCAGTGATGTAATGTGACTATGATGTATGATACATCATGCATTAAAATGTGTACATTGTTGAAACTCAAAATCAATATTGAAATTTTAAGCTTAATGTTGAAAATCAAAATTAGATTTGCTTTATAATATAGTATAGATATAGACGTAGATAAAAAATTAGATTAGGGTTTGACTGTAGATTTGAGTGAGTTGAAATTGTTAGAGGTATTTTGGTTACATTCAATAATGAGGAGAATGTTGAATTTGTGGAGGTAATTTAGGTATTTCAAAATCTTAATTAAGTAAGGAGGGAGATTGTGTTTGTTTTATAAGGTATTTTAGATGAGTGAATCGATTTTCGTGTCTACTGACGTAATCCATTTTTCATTAGGGGATCTTACTTCTAATAACGAAAGTGGTATCTTACAATGTCATTATAAAATATTTATTAAAACTTACAAAATGTTACAAAATTAAACAAACTGAACAATAAAGAACACAAGAGAAATAAAAATAAAAGAGATTCATATCATTAATATCACCAATTTGAGTGTTTATATAGGTACAACAATGGAGTTATTATATATGGACATCCATTTAATATTTATTTATAATACTCCCTCTTGGATGTCCATCAACTATAGACATTATGCCTCGTTAAAACCAAATTAGAAAAAAACCTAATGGGACAAAGTTCTAGTGAAGGAAAAAGAGTACATAATTCTTTTGATACGCTTGGAGATTTTGCCTCATTAAAAACCTTGACAGGAAAACCCAGTGGGACAAAGCTATTTGAGCATGGATTATCGAGTTCAATCTTGAATGGATTTAACCGTGTTATCCTTTTAATCTCCTCAACTTTAGAGTGCTAACCTACTAAGTTCTTCAAGAACCTAAGGTGATAAAAGGATAACCTAGAGTGAGAAAGCTCTTGGTTTCTCTCTCTAAAACGATGTAAGTGTTTTGATTGATTGAAACAACGAATGATTGTGTGAATTGTGACGAATGAATATTGAATGCATATGACATATAATGATTGGGTATTTATAGGCAACAAATTAGGTTACATCGTATTTTGGGACTTTGTCAAATATGGGCCTTCATTTTGAGGACCTAACCCGATACGTACAAGGAATAGAACCTTCGGGAACCACCTTTAACGTCCAATCATAAATATATGATTTATACAATCTCTATGTGACATGTATATCATGCAGTGTGGACATAGATATAGCCACCTTAGGGCCCGTTTTTTTTATTCATTAAATGCTGAGTGTATTAAGTGGCTGAACGCATTAAGAATGTCTCTATGTATTAAGTAAAATATAAGTAATTGACGGTTATTTTTGTGTATTAAGTCAAAAAAGAAACATGAAATTTGACTGAATGGTTAAGTTCTTATTGAGCATGGATTATCGAGTTCAATCTTGAATGGATTTAACCGTGTTATCCTTTTAATCTCCTCAACTTTAGAGTGCTAACCTACTAAGTTCTTTAAGAACCTAAGGTGATAAAAGGATAACCTAGAGTGAGAAAGCTCTTGGTTTCTCTCTCTAGAACGATGTAAGTGTTTTTGATTGATTGAAACAACGAATGATTGTGTGAATTGTGACGAATGAATATTGAATGCATATGACATATAATGATTGGGTATTTATAGGCAACAAATTAGGTTACATCGTATTTTGGGACTTTGTCAAATATGGGCCTTCATTTTGAGGACCTAACCCGATACGTACAAGGAATAGAACCTTCGGGAACCACCTTTAACGTCCAATCATAAATATATGATTTATACAATCTCTATGTGACATGTATATCATGCAGTGTGGACATAGATATAGCCACTTTAGGGCCCGTTTTTTTTATTCATTAAATGCTGAGTGTATTAAGTGACTGAACGCATTAAGAATGTCTCTATGTATTAAGTAAAATATAAGTAATTGACGGTTATTTTTGTGTATTAAGTCAAAAAAGAAACATGAAATTTGACTGAATGGTTAAGTTCTTATTTATTAAGTTTATTAAGTAAAAAATAAACAAGGCCTTAGTCTATGCCACCGCACTTTGTATTATTTCATATATATGTATATGTTGTATTTGTAGTTCTCAACATGCTCCAGGAAGTGGGTCAAGATTCTCTCTCCCGAAGTAGTTCTTGACATACTCCGGGAAGTGGGTCGAGGAATCACTCAAGATTCTCTCTCCTGGAGCAGCTCTTGACATACTCCAGGAAGTGGTCACGAGTCTTTCTCCTTGAGCAGCTCTTGACATACTCCAGGAAATGGGTCGAGGGGTCACTCAAGATTCTCTCTTCTGGAGCAGCTCTTGACATAGTCCAGGAGGTGGGTCGAGGAATCACTCAAGATTCTCTCTCCCGAAGTAGTTCTTGACATACTCTGGGAAGTGAAGGAAAAAGAGTACATAATTCTTTTGATACGCTTGGGGATTTTGCCTCATTAAAAACCTTGACAGGAAAACCCAGTGGGACAAAGCTATTTGAGCATGGATTATCGAGTTCAATCTTGAATGGATTTAACCGTGTTATCCTTTTAATCTCCTCAACTTTAGAGTGCTAACCTACTAAGTTCTTCAAGAACCTAAGGTGATAAAAGGATAACCTAGAGTGAGAAAGCTCTTGGTTTCTCTCTCTAAAACGATGTAAGTGTTTTTGATTGATTGAAACAACGAATGATTGTGTGAATTGTGACGAATGAATATTGAATGCATATGACATATAATGATTGGGTATTTATAGGCAACAAATTAGGTTACATCGTATTTTGGGACTTTGTCAAATATGGGCCTTCATTTTGAGGACCTAACCCGATACGTACAAGGAATAGAACCTTCGGGAACCACCTTTAACGTCCAATCATAAATATATGATTTATACAATCTCTATGTGACATGTATATCATGCAGTGTGGACATAGATATAGCCACCTTAGGGCCCGTTTTTTTATTCATTAAATGCTGAGTGTATTAAGTGGCTGAACGCATTAAGAATGTCTCTATGTATTAAGTAAAATATAAGTAATTGACGGTTATTTTTGTGTATTAAGTCAAAAAAGAAACATGAAATTTGACTGAATGGTTAAGTTCTTATTGAGCATGGATTATCGAGTTCAATCTTGAATGGATTTAACCGTGTTATCCTTTTAATCTCCTCAACTTTAGAGTGCTAACCTACTAAGTTCTTTAAGAACCTAAGGTGATAAAAGGATAACATAGAGTGAGAAAGCTCTTGGTTTCTCTCTCTAGAACGATGTAAGTGTTTTTGATTGATTGAAACAACGAATGATTGTGTGAATTGTGACGAATGAATATTGAATGCATATGACATATAATGATTGGGTATTTATAGGCAACAAATTAGGTTACATCGTATTTTGGGACTTTGTCAAATATGGGCCTTCGTTTTGAGGACCTAACCCGATACGTACAAGGAATAGAACCTTCGGGAACCACCTTTAACGTCCAATCATAAATATATGATTTATACAATCTTTATGTGACAAGTATATCATGCAGTGTGGACATAGATATAGCCACTTTAGGGCCCGTTTTTTTTATGCATTAAATGCTGAGTGTATTAAGTGACTGAACGCATTAAGAATGTCTCTATGTATTAAGTAAAATATAAGTAATTGACGGTTATTTTTGTGTATTAAGTCAAAAAAGAAACATGAAATTTGACTGAATGGTTAAGTTCTTATTTATTAAGTTTATTAAGTAAAAAATAAACAAGGCCTTAGTCTATGCCACCGCACTTTGTATTATTTCATATATATGTATATGTTGTATTTGTAGTTCTCAACATGCTCCAGGAAGTGGGTCAAGATTCTCTCTCCCGAAGTAGTTCTTGACATACTCCGGGAAGTGGGTCGAGGAATCACTCAAGATTCTCTCTCCTGGAGCAGCTCTTGACATACTCCAGGAAGTGGTCACGAGTCTCTCTCCTGGAGCAGCTCTTGACATACTCCAGGAAATGGGTCGAGGGTTCACTCAAGATTCTCTCTTCTGGAGCAGCTCTTGACATATTCCAGGAGGTGGGTCGAGGAATCACTCAAGATTCTCTCTCCCGAAGTAGTTCTTGACATACTCTGGGAAGTGGGTCGAGGAATCACTCAAGATTCTCTCCTGGAGCAGCTATTGACGTACTCCAGGAAGTGGGTCGACGAATGATTCAAGATTCTCTCTCCCGAAGTAGTTCTTGACATACTCCAGGAAGTGGGTCGAGGAATCACTGAAGATTCTCTCTCCCGAAGTAGTTCTTGACATACTCCGGGAAGTGGGTCGAGGAATAACTCAAGATTCTTTCTCTCGAAGTAGTTCTTGACATACTCCGGGATGTGGGTCAAGGAATCACTTAAGATTCTCTCTCCTGGAGCAGCTCTTGACATAGTCCAGGAAGTGGGTCGAGGAATCACTCAAGATTCTCTCTCCCGAAGTAGTTCTTGACATACTCCGGGAAGTGGGTCAAGGAATCACTCAAGATTCTCTCTCCTGGAGCAGCTCTTGACATACTCCGGGAAGTGGGTCGAGGAATCACTCAAGATTCTCTCTCCCGAAGTAGTTCTTGACATACTCCGGGAAGTGGGTCAAGGAATCACTCAAGATTCTCTCTCTAGAAGTAGTTCTTGACATACTCCGGGAAGTGGGTCAAGGAATCACTTAAGATTCTCTCTCCTGGAGCAGCTCTTGACATAGTCCAGGAAGTGGGTCGAGGAATCACTCAAAATTCTCTCTCCCGAAGTAGTTCTTGACATACTCCGGGAAGTGGGTCGAGGAATCACTCAAGATTCTCTCTCCTGGAGCAGCTCTTGACATACTCCGGGAAGTGGGTCAAGGAATCACTCAAGATTCTCTCTCTAGAAGTAGTTCTTGACATACTCCGGGTAGTGGGTCAAGGAATCACTTAAGATTCTCTCTCCTGGAGCAGCTCTTGACATAGTCCAGGAAGTGGGTCGAGGAATCACTCAAAATTCTCTCTCCCGAAGTAGTTCTTGACATACTCCGGGAAGTAGGTCAAGGAATCACTCAAGATTCTCTCTCCCGAAGTAGTTCTTGACATACTCCGGGAAGTGGGTCGAGGAATCACTCATGATTCCCTATCCTGATGGTAAGCTCTCGACTAGAACACCTCTCGACATGTTCCTGACATGCTTGATATCCATCATACTTGGGCCTTAGGCCCAATTGCTCCTCTCGGCCAAACTTCCCTTGAAGCCTAGCACGGAATGTGACTTGTAAATTTGAGTTTATGAAACTCCTATCTTTTTGACTACCTCTTGCCATACTCCCAGAGTTACTCCCGACACACCTTAGCCAAGATGAGCTCTCGCACACCTCTCGACTGCTTCCTCCTGGAGAAATTCCTTGAACAGCTCTCGGCATATATATATATACATACATATAATGTTGTCACTAGGTGGGTGTTTGGGGTCAGATTTTCTATAACTATGATCTTGAACAGAGATATTCCTAACATAAATTTCTGTTGTACACGATAATATTTTTATGTTTTGCAGGATCCTGGATTCTATAATCAAGATACAGGATATTCAGGAAATGACTAACGGTCGAAAATATATGTACAACGGATTTCATGAAGGAGTCGATATGCAATCCCATCAATATCGGAACAGATTAGAAGAATCAACGTGTCAAAAGAGACTCAACGTTCATTTTCCCACTTCAAGACGTTGAATAAACAAGACGCGGAAGATCCCAGATATTTCGGATAGTTAGTTAGATGTTAACATTATAAATAGCGAGCGATTGATCGAAGTTCTACACTTAGCATTCAGTATTCACACTTGTAATCACACACACTTATTCACTGCTTTACTTTCATCACTTCGATCAAATCACTCACGCATCCATTGTACTTTAATCAACGAAAATAATAAAAGAACATAGGAAAGGTCGATTGAATCCTCCCGGGGTTTTTTACCTAAGATCACTTAACTGGATCAAGGGTTTTTCCTTTCTCGATTGAATCCATTGATCGAAGTATAGACATTTGCATTTCATTAAGATCTTTACTTTTATTCGTATTTAGTTAAGATTTATACTTTATATTGCATTATTTTACATTATCTTCAACCGTTTTCTTATTTACTCAAAGTATTTCGATCTCAAAGATCTTTACGAACTCGTTTTTAGAACAAACTCTTTGTTTATTTATTTTTGATAAGAAAACTTTCCTTTTTATTTGAAGATCCTTGAACACCAAACCCCACTTACGAATCTTCGGTTCATTAGTTGTCTAAAATCCTTTCTAAAATTATCTTAGGTAATATTTGACCGAAACAATTTGGCGCCCACCGTGGGGCAAGAAGGTGTTTTTGCAATTTAATCACATTCTCTTAGTTTCGATTCTAAAAGTTTTTCTTAGATTAATCTACAAAGAATGTGGACCTCTCAAAATGCTTCTTCTGCTGTATCTAGATCTACGACTTTGAAGAATTTAATTGGCAAGTCTTCAAAGAATAATAGGAATACTGGAAAAGTTGTTGATGATTCTGCAGGATATAACCCATTTGGCCCGATGCCTGAGCAGCCAGAACCATATAATGATCCATTTGGATATTGCTTCCATGTTTAAGCCTTTGCAGAAACAACTGGCGACGACCCAATCGGAGAATCTCACTAGATTCGATATTTTGGAATCTGGAATGATAGGGAGTGAGAGCCAACGACCTAGAAGTCAAGAGGTCATAATTCATGACCTAGAGGCTCTAGAGAATTCTCCCGCAAATAACAGGAGTGTTAATTTTGGAGGAACAAGCACTCATGGAAAATCAACAACTCAGTCACGGGGTCATTTATTTTCTACTCCCCCTGCAAAACCTGGATCTGCTTCCTTCTTTCACGCAGGAAATAATTCAAATAACAACAATAATAATAATAACGAACAAACTCCTCCGTCTTCTACGGTGGCTCCAGGTTTGACTAATTCCCCCGTTAATTATGAAAATAATGCTAACGGTATGTAGGAAAATGTGGCGAATGCATATTTAGCGAGGGAGTTGCAGAAAATCAAGGAACTAATCTCAACAGTCTCGGGATATTGTCAGCCAATTCCAGAAGCTGATCCACAGATGTACAGGGTTTCCAAATTTATACCGGCTATTGCTGATGTGGAAATTCCAAAGAAATTCTCAGCACCTCATATGAAAACATATGATGGGACCACTGAACCAGAAGAACATGTAGCGCAATATTTGGAAAGAATGGAGACGGATCCAATTCCGATAGATCTGAGAGAAGCATGTTTGTGCAAAGGTTTTGGGGCCACATTATCAGGAGCAGCCCTAAAGTGGTTATTAAACCTACCAACTGGATCTATTACTTCTTTTGCACATTTAGTTAATCGGTTTAATTTGCAATTTTCTATTAGTAGACTTTTTGAAAAGATAACGAGTGATCTATATCAAGTAACTCAAAGAATAACGAATCTTTAAAAGAATTTCTTAACAGGTTTACAAAAGAATCTCTGCAGATCCCAAAATTAGACATGAATACTGCGGTTCAAGCCTTGAAGATGGGGTTAAGCAAGGATTCTTTGTATTATCAGGATCTTGTTATGACACCTTGTAGGTTGCTAGACGAAGCAAGAAATCGTGCCTTGAGATTCATTAGGTTGGAAGAAGACGAATTGCTGAGAAAGAGGATGGAAACACCATCAACATACGATCGTCCTAATAGAAGAACAGAAACTCATGTATTCCGACCAAGCAAGAACAAGCCCTACACAAGAGCTGTGCAACAAAGGACGGTCGAAAAACCTCAAAATTCTCAATATCCTGAATTATCTGAATTCTGTTTACCTGTTAATGTTGCAGGGATTGTAGCAGCCATGAAGAATCTTGGGGACAAAGTCAGATGGCCTCCCAAGAATCCTAAGAGTAATGCAAACAAAGACAAATCAAGATGGTGTGCTTATCATGAAGATTTTGGGCATACCACTGAAGAGTGTTTTGCTTTCAGAAGAGAAATTGGAATCCTTTTATCCAAAGGATACCTTACAGAATTATTTGGCAAAAAGAAGGCTCAGGATGTTGAAATGAAGGATTTTGGCAAGCAAAGCCAACAACAGCCTCCAAGACCCAAATCACCTCCAACTAATGCTAGAATTATTAATTATATTTCAGGTGGATTTGAAGTATGTGGTACATCCTATTCAGCAGCTAAAAGAAACGCAAAAGAAGCTAAGTTAGAGAAAGGAGATAAGCTGCTACCAAAATCCAATGTGCTACGAATGGATAAAGTGACTTTTGAAGAAGATGATATGGATAACATCCAGGATCCTCATCATGATGGTTTAGTAATAACTTTATATGTAGCTAACCATTTTGTACGCAGGATCTTAATCGATAATGGCAGTTCAGTTAATATAATAAGATTGGAAACCCTCAAAAGAATGGGGATCTCTGAAGAAGAAATCGGCGGAAAGTCTACAGTCCTCGTTGGTTTTAGCGGAGAAACGAAGAATACTTATGGCGAAATAAAATTGCCAGTCTATGTCGAAGGGGCAAATTCAATGCAAAAATTTTGCGTTATTGACTCTTTACCTGGTTGCAATATTATTTTAGGTAGGCCATGGATACATGAGATGAGAGTTGTTCCTTCAATTTATCATCAATGTGTGGAGATCCCGACTCCTTGGGGAGTAGTGAAGATAAAAGGAGACTAGCAGGATGCTAAAGAATGTTATATGGCATCCATGAAATCTACCAGCAAATCCACTGAAGCATAGCAATTAAAGAAGAACATTTTTGATATCAGGGAGTCTAAAGATCAAGACGTAAAAGAAGTGCAGTTATCCGATGAAGATCCTGATATCAAGGTGTTCATAGGAAAGAGGATACCAGAAGATCTTGAAAAGGATTTTATAGAATTTCTAAGCAAAAGAAGATCTACGTTTGCTTGGAAACAAGAAGACATGACAGGTATCTCTAAAGATATTATTACTCATAAATTAGGAATTGATAAAAGTTTCAGGCCTATTCAACAAAAAAGAAGAAAATTTGCTTCGGAAAGAAATGCAATTATTCAAGAAGATATTGAAAGGCTATTGAAGGCAAAAATGATAAGAGAGGTAAAGTTTCCAGAATGGCTAGCAAATGTCGTAGTAGTACAGAAAAAGAATAGGAAATGGAGAGTCTGTGTAGACTTCACAGATCTTAATAAAGCCTATCCTAAGGATCCTTTTCCATTATCCCACATAGATGCAATGGTAGACGCTACGGAAGAACATGAAATGTTGACATTTATGGACGTATCTTCGGGTTTTCAACAAATTCAAATGGAACCTGAGGATCAAGAAGCAACAACGTTCATGACTCCAACAGGTATATATTGGTATACTGCTATGCCTTTTGGATTAAAAAATGCAGGTGCAATGTATCAAAGGTTGGTAAATATGATGTTTAAAGACCAACTTGGGGATACGATGGAAGTTTACATCGATGATATGGTGGTAAAATAAAAAAAGGCGGAAGATCATCTGAAGGATCTTGAAGTTGCTTTCGATATATTGGATCGCTTCAATATGAAACTCAATCCGGCAAAATGCAATTTTGGAGTAGGAGCGGGGAAGTTCCTAGGTTATTTATTAACCAAAAGAGGAATCGAAGCAAGTCCAGAACAGATAAAGGCGATTATGGAGCTAAAATCACCCAGAAATGTGAAAGATATTCAGAGATTAGTCGGGAGATTAGCAGCATTAAACAGATTCATATCAAGATCGTCTGACAGATGCAAGGAATTCTATGATATGCTGAAGAAAAATAGAAAGTTTGAATGGGGCGATAAACAAGAAGAAGCATTCGAAGCATTAAAGGTTTATCTTTCAACTCCACCTTTATTGATGAAGCCAGAAAAGGATGAGGTACTTTTTCTATATCTTTCAGTATCTTCAGAAGCAGTAAGTGTTGTGCTCGTAAAAGAGCACGAAGGTAAACAAAATCTTGTTTATTATGTTAGTAAAAGTTTGCTAAATGCTGAAACTAGATACTCACACTTAGAAAAACTAATATTATCTTTAATAATGGCCTCAACCAAACTTAGGCATTACTTTAAAACACATCCTATCCACATAAAAACTAATTATCCTATAAAAAATGTGCTTAGAAAACCAAAATTTTCAGGAAGATTAGCTAAATGGTCTGTTAAGTTAACTGCATTTAATATAACTTATGAACCTAGAACTGCTATTAAGTCTCAAGCCTTAGCTGATTTTGTGGCTGATTTTACTAATGATTTACAACCTAAAGCTGATTTAGAAGTTAAAATGTTAACTGAAAATTGTGAAAACTGGGTATTACATACTGATGGTGCAACAAATGCAAGAGGAATAGGCTTAGGAATAATACTAAAATCGTTACAGGGGGATATAATACCTCAATCTATTAATTGTGAATTTAATGCTACTAATAATGAAATAGAATATGAAGCTTTAATAGCAGGATTAGAATTAGCCAAAAATATGGGTACTAAACGCTTGCAAGTTTATGTGGATTCTTTGTTGTTAGCTAATCATTTTAATGGATCTTATACGGTTAGGGGAGAAAAGTTGATAGCTTATTTAGAAATAGTAAAAACTTTAGCTAAATACTTTGATTCTTTTAGCATAGAGCAAGTCCCGAGACAAGAAAACATAGAGGCAGATGCTTTAGCTTATTTAGGATCCTTGCTTAATATTCCACCTGATACTAAAATACCTATATTAAAAATAATGAGTCCGGCCATAGAAACATTACAAATCAAAGCAGTTGATGAACAAGTATTAGGAGAACCTAGCTCTGGGGACAATTCAAAATCTTGGATTGAACCAATTATGAAATATTTACTAGAAGGAATTATTCCAGAACAGGAAAATCACAGGGCCTTCAAAACAAAGGTATCATACTTTTCAATTATACAAAATAGATTGTACAGGAAATCACTCGCAGGTCCATATTTAAGATGTTTGGAAAAAGAAGCAACACGAGAAGTCATGAGAGAAATACATGATGGTGAATGCGGAAATCATTCTGGAGCTAGAGCATTACGTGCTAAGATAGTAAGAACAGGATATTATTGGCCCACTATGGACAGAGATACAAAGGATTACGTCAAAAAATGTGATGGTTTTCAAAGGCATGGTAACCTATATCATCAACCAGCTGAACCAATGTATCCCATTGTTTCTTCATGGCCTTTCATGAAATGGGGAATGGATATAGTTGGACCAATGCCAAAGGCACCTTGTGAAAAAAGATTTATGCTAGCAATGACGGATTACTTTTCGAAATGGATAGAAGCTGAAGCTTTTGTTCAAGTAGAAGAAACTGAAGTAATTTCTTTCATCAAAAGGAATATACTTACTAGATTTGGAGTACCGGCTGAAATAATTTGTGATAATGGTTCACAATTTATTAGAAGAAGAACAACTGGATTTTGTGAAAGTTATGGTATAAAAATGATCACTTCTACTTCCGTTCAACCTCAAGCTAATGGACAAGCAGAATCAAGTAATAAGATTATTGTTAATAATCTTAAGATTAGGCTAAAAGACAAGAAGGGTTTATGGGCAGAAGAGTTACCATTTGTACTATGGGCTGATAGGACTATTGTGAAACATGCAACGGGACATACACCATTTTCTTTGGTATTTGGAACTGAAGCAATACTCCTAGCAGAAATGATGGTGCCAACAACAAGATGCAGTTTGCAGACAATTCAAGATAATAATCAAGCATTATTTGAAGATCTTGACTTAGTTGATGAACTAAGAGAAGCTGCAAAAATTCTTATAGCTGCGTACCAACATCAGGTGACAAAGGCATACAACAAGAACATAAGGATCAGAAGGTTTAAAGCTGGAGACTTAGTATTAAGAAAAGCATTCAAGAATACTACGATGAAGTCTGATGGAAAGCTTGCGCCAAAATGGGAAGGTCCTTACTTCATACATTCAGAAGCAGGTAAAGGATCTTATTGGCTCCAAGAGCCAGAAGGTAGAATGCTCCAAAGAGCATGGAATGAAATTCACCATAAAGCTTATTATCAGTAGGAAATTATTGTTTAAATATGGTACTAACTTGAGCGTCGGGGTGGCATTAGTCAAATTGATTAATGTCTATTCTTAGAATGCAAATTGTTTGGTTTATTTGTGCAGAATTACATTAAGGATCTTGACAAATGAAGATCACGAGTTATTACACAAGGTATAAAGTTGAAACGGTTTCTTACAAAGTTTGAATTCCGTAAAACGAATAAAGGGTTGAAGGGAAACACCTTCTCAAAACGACTGAGGTTTAACAGTACACCTCTTTTTGCCCGGGACACATGTTAGAAAAAAGTTTTAATTGTGGGTAGACCCTCACAATTGGAACTGAAATAAATGGTTGTTGGTTTTTTTCAATCAACGGAAAAAAGGGTTCATGATCTTTATGATCATTCGAAAAAGAATAGAGATAATATCTCTGTTAGAATGAAAAATGATTGTTAAAATGAAAATGAGTGATCGATAAAGTTAACAAATGGTATAATGAATAAATTTCCTTGTCAATGTTTTTTATTGTAATAGGGAGATAAATGTCAAAGAATCTTGCTTTTTGTAAAGGTGTGTGACTTTTACGGTTTTAATATCTTTGTAATATGCAGGGAAAATCAAAGCTTGGAAATAAGGTACGACGGTTATTTATATTCATTAAACAGTAGGTTACAAAAGATTATATATACATGCTACTGTTAAAATTAGAATTAACTAGGCCATGACTGTGATACCCAAATAAGCCCTAAAAATACGAGCCTCCCTTGAGAATCACATCAGCAAGACTGGTGTTGACTTCAGGAAACTCTTTCTTTAAGGAAACCACAATAGGTATCAGCTTGGCGATCTTCTTCTTGGCCTCGATGAGTTCTTTGCGAGCGGCATTGATCTCAGTGTAGGTTTGGAGGATTTCTCCTCTGAGGGCTTGAAGATCATCACCCCATTTGGTCATAGTAGTGAGGTTCTGTTGAAGCAAACAGGCAGACTTGGATGATAGGAAGCATGAGATGATATCTTGGAGCAGTTTACAGTGGAGCTTTGACTGTTCATCACAACGGGTGCTGACTTCATCGATATGCTGCAAAATGAAGATAAATATAAAGAAGTAAAGATAAAAAGGATATAAAATGAAAGAGGAATAAAATCTTTTTACCTTATTCATCCAAACTGGAGAAGAAGATGAAGATGCCATTCTTGAAAAACTAAAGGTTTTTTGAGAGAAAAAGTTTTGATGATTATTAGAGAAAATGAGGGATAAAACTTATGAGGAACAGTTGAATGGTAAATGGGATATATATAGGCGGAAGTGATAAGGGGTCATGGAGACAAAAGAATAGGTTAAACGTCTCATCACCAAGTAAATTAAAGGATTTAACATGATTACCTAACTGTAGCTCTGCAACGCGCCTTCTAAATAATTAATGGGCGTAACTCTTCTAGATTCTAGTAACAATAACGAGCGGAGATATTTTTAAAGCTATGGTTATTAAATTTATATTTACTTAGCAATAAGGTTAAATATAAATTTGGGGACAATTGTTTGGGGTCAGATTTTCTATAACTATGATCTTGAACAAAGATATTCCTAACATAAATTTCTGTTGTACACGATAATATTTTTATGTTTTGCAGGATCCTGGATTCTATAATCAAGATACAGGATATTCAGGAAATGACTAACGGTCGAAAATATATGTACAACGGATTTCATGAAGGAGTCGATATGCAATCCCATCAATATCGGAACAGATTAGAAGAATCAACGTGTCAAAAGAGACTCAACGTTCATTTTCCCACTTCAACACGTTGAATAAGCAAGACGCAGAAGATCCCATATATTTCGGATAGTTAGTTAGATGTTAACATTATAAATAGCGAGCGATTGATCGAAGTATAGACACTTAGCATTCAGTATTCACACTTGTAATCACACACACTTATTCACTACTTTACTTTCATCACTTCGATCAAATCACTTACACATCCATTGTACTTTAATAAACGAAAATAATAAAAGAACATAGGAAGGGTCGATTGAATCCTCCCGGGGTTTTTTACCTAAGATCACTTAACTGGATCAAGGGTTTTTCCTTCCTCGATTGAATCCATTGATCGAAGTATAGACATTTGCATTTCATTAAGATCTTTACTTTTATTCGTATTTAGTTAAGATTTATACTTTATTTTGCGTTATTTTACATTATCTTCAACCGTTTTCTTATTTACTCAAAGTATTTCGATCTCAAAGATCTTTACAAACTCGTTTTTAGAACAAACTCTTAGTTTATTTATTTTTGATAAGAAAACTTTCCTTTTTATTTGAAGATCCTTGAACACCAATCCCCACTTACAAATCTTCAGTTCATTAGTTGTCTAAAATCCTTTCTAAAATTATCTTAGGTAATTTTTGACCGAAACAGTGGGCTTTCGGACAATTCTGGATTTACTTCCAACCTGACATGCTCTCGCCAAGCCTTTTAGTTTCGTTAGGTCATGACTTATTTATCTTGGTATCTCGACAGGAGGGCCTTTTGACATACTCCCTCCAATGGACTCTTTCCAAGGAGTATTCCCAACCTTCACTTTCGTTTCTCCTTCCTCGAGGTGAGCTCATAGCTCTCATTTTTCTCTCCTCAAGGTGAGCTCATAGCTCTCGTTATTGTTGCTTCTTTCTTTTCTGGGTTAGCTTATTCCAAGCGTGGGTCTAAACTTGACCCCACGTCATCAAGTCCCCCAAGTTCATGTATAAATAAATTTCTATAATATATTTGTACTTGAACTTTTCTGTAATGTTTCTTGTTAGAAATTTATACATGTTGCTTGGCCTTATTCGACTTGTCATGATTAAACATCGTTAGGCATGTTACAATCTCGTAGAAGAGGTACTGGCCTGTTATTCATTCAACACTTTGTGTCTTATTTTGCTTTGCTACTCCCGACACCTTTGCTTCCTTCAACAAATGAGAAGGGCATCATCCCATTATATGTTTTAGTTAATGTCTAGAGGTTCACATGATATTCCAAGCATTTTAGTGGCTAGCAAGAGCTCTGCTACACATACTTCACATTTCGTAAGGGACATACCTACCTGGGGCTCACCATATGTCACCAATTTTTGTATTGTTAAAAGTATATGCATGTTATAAAATCATGCATCCTTATATATATACATTACTCTTATATATATACATATATATATATCACGCGATCATGTAGATATATAGTGAAACTTGTTGACGACCATTGGATTTAGCCTTCTAGCTTATCCTACACGTGTATATCCATTGGAGAGAGTACATACCCGATTTATAAATATATAAACTTTAGTATGTTTTATAGAAAAGGTTTGTAGAAAGTAGAGAAAAAGTATTTTGCCTTAGAAAAGTTTTTCTCTTATTCATTTTGTTGGAAAGAAGTATTGCTAGATGAAAATTTTCCCTTAGACTTGTTATATCTTCTTGTCAATGAATCACTTTCCTTGTACACTTTTAAGACAACCATTTGTAGCTCCATGATGTCTCCTTTATATATATGGCTTAGCCCATAGTAAGTCCCCCAAGTTCAAGAGTTAAGTTTGTTTCTTAAATAACTTGGGTTTGAACTTTTGTAGATGCAGATTTGTGTGACAATAGCAACATAGATTTGATTATCGTCTATGTTTTAGGAACTATGTTTGTAATCATATAAATAAGAACTCTTGTTGGTATTTAATGATTACGTTTGAACTTCAATATTATATCTGTTTATGTTTTGTTTTGTGTTTGTATGTTATATATTGTTTTGCAGGTACAAGAACATAGAACCAAGGTTTATAATTGTCATAGAATACTTAAACGATGGTTGGATGTTATGTACAAGTCAAACGAAGTCAAATAAAGAACCATAGTGTCGAACCTTGTGATGACATCATCAGCATGTAGGACTGACCTCGTGCTGACATCAGCACGAGGCAGATCGATTGGTTGATTAATCGGGCTTAATACTGTAATTAAGGCAGCCTACACGAACCAAAACCCTATTAGTATAAATACAAACCTAATCTACGAAATTGATGATTGATAGTGAATGAAATTATCATAAAATCACGAATTGAGTAGAAGTGTTGCTCGTGTGATCTTCTACATGAACCAACATCTTGTGTGTTTCCTTAAGTTGGTTAATTGCTTAGTAATCAGTAAAAGGCAATAGCAATCTAGTTATCTCAAGAGGATTCCACACTCTTGACATAACGAATCACGTCTTATTACGATCTACGCAACCATAGGACCGTACAAGTGGTATCAGAGCCCTAAGGTTGATTACTAGAAGGTGTAAGACCGTTCGATTTGCTATTGGTTGCAAAATCAATACGAAGTTCGTGATTTCTTGAAGTTTTTACTCGTACTTCGTGCAACCTCGTGCTTACGTCAGCACGAGGTGATCTTCGTGCTCAGGAGCGTGACCTTGTGTGTCTTCATGTCACATGATTCTTGTGTGACCTCGTGTGTCTTCGTGTCGTGTGCTACTCGCATGATCTCGTGTGTCTTCGTGTCACGTGCTCCTCGCGTGACCTCGTGTGTCTTCGTGTCACGTGCTCCTCGCGTGACTTCGTGTGTATTTGTGTCACGTGTTCCTCGTGTGACTTCGTGCTACAGTTACAAGAACCATATTGCTACAGTAACATTTTTGTCTAAGAGTCAAGATTCAAAGACTCGAAATGACTACCATACCAGGTGCTGCAAATTCCCCAAATGCCTTACTTATCAGTCAGACGATTATGCACGATCATGAAGTTGGTCGTGGGAACACACCTCCAAAGCTGTTCCGTATGGAAAACTATTGGATGTGGAAAAGATGATTTGAAGATTACATTCATTTAACTGATATTGATATGTGGGTTGTGATAACTCAAGCTTTTGATTGGCCTACTTGTAAGAAGAATAGAGTAATCGGTAGATATACATATATCGATATGCCGATTGAAGAAAGGAAGAGGTACGCTGTTGAGGGAAAGGCTTTATCTACTCTTACTATGGCCTTACCTCAGGAAAGTGTACACTTGTTCAAAAAGTGTTCTACTTCAAAGGACTTATGGGACGCCCTCGATAGATATTATGAGGGTGATGCAACTTTGAAGAAAAATCGTATCAAACTTCTGAAACGCCAATATGAAGCCTTCAATGGACTGAAAGGAGAATCTCTTGATGAGATTATTACTCGATTAAGTCATTTGACCACTGAGTTGTCATATTTTGAGGTTGTCTATCCTCAGACTGAGTCAGTTGATAAGTTTTTGGACTCACTACCTAAAAGATGGACTGATTATGTTCATCATCTACAAGATGATAAGGAATATAGTTCGTGGGATTTTGAATTGGTAGTATCCAAACTTAAGAACAGAGATATGAAGAGAAGAATTAAGGATACTCACTCAGATTTTTCTCAAGATCCGTCTCTATATCATGCCAATTCTGTTCATTTGGCAAGTACTAGCTCAGGGAATAATGCTTTTCTAAGTGGTGCTGAAGCTACACCTATAGTTGGTGCAGAAGGTCTTGTTGGATATGTTGCTTATGACAATACATATACGAATGTCAAGAGCAATGCACAATCCTTCCATTTTATGCCGATGAGTATGAGTTCTGCAGAAGGTAGAATGAGTGTTTACTCAGCTTTTTGTACAGCTCATTAAGCATTTATTGGAGGAAAGGTTATTGATCCTGCATTCATCGATGAGGACTACAATCAAATAGATCCTGATGATTTAGAAGAAATGGATCTACAATGGCAACTAGCGATGTTAACTATTAAGGTCAGAAGGTTCACTCAGAGAACGGGGAGATTTGTAGGAAATGGCACTAAAGGTTTTGACAAATCCAAGGTGAAGTGTTATAATTGTGATGGATTTGGTCATTTTGCAAGAGAGTGTCAACGGCCTAAGAGAAATGATAATACCATTGCTGGTAGACAAAACTACAATCAAGGCAGTATTACTCCTTCAAACAGTCAGAAAACTCAAGCCATGATAACATTACCTGCTTCTCCACAACAAGCAAGTACTCCTCAGTTTATGGAGTCAAAGGCAGTTGTTGTACAAAATCCAGATGGTACTTATCAATGGGATACACAATCAGAAGATACCTCAAATCATGCTTACATGGTTGAAGTTTATGATGAGGTAGCCGCAACAATTGATTATGTTGTGTACTCAAGTGAAGAGAATGCATCTGAGATAGTGAAGCAAAATGTTCAAAAAGTTGCTGAGACTGTGAGATCTGATAGTGAAGCTGTGACTGCTGTTAAAACATATGAAGAAAAGGTGGAGCCAACTAAGTCAGTTGATGACCTGTCTAATAAGAGCATTGAAGATCAAATGAAGAATTTTGTGATACCTGAAGGTTTGACAACTGAAGATTTTGTTGCATACATGGCAGATTGCAAGGCTGCAGATCAAAAGGTATCATGTTCATTATTTTCAATCGTTGATGTTTGTAAAATGGTGTCAGATTTGAAACTTGAGGTGTTAATGCTTAAAGAAAATTTAACTAGTTTAACTACTGAAAATGCTATTCTTAAGAAGGAAACTAAAGATTCTGATTTACTTCTATAACAAGATCGTAAAAATGAAACAGAGGTTGAACTAGATTTTAATCCTAATGAGGTAGTATACTATACCTTGAAAGTTTGGTGTATATAGTGTTTTATGATAGAGAAGTATCTATAAATAGGATCCAGCCTAAATCTTTAATAAATGAAGTTTGGTTTGTAGAAAATAAAGAAGAATGGTTAGCAGAACAAATTCCATATAAGAATAGACATTATGCTCCTTTCAAGCCAGCAAGAACTATGGAAGAAGCAATACAAACGCTTGATACCATAGATGAAATGAAGGAGTACCTCCAATTCCTGAAATAGAATATGGTCACTCTAGAAAACAACAAGCAAGGAAATGTTATACTTGTCGTGAGAGAGGTCATATAGCTAATGAATGTCCAAATAGGAAAGTCTAGAATCCTAAGAATGACAATCAAGTCAAGTTAAAGGATGTTGATGAAATTCCTAATACTAAAGGGAAGGGTAAACTAGCTGAACAAGTAACTTCAACGCAATTTATGCGTGCATGTTAAAGAAATTACTATGAGGGATTGCAAAAAGACATCCTGATAATGCAAATGCACAGAATTATGTTAAGTTACTTAAATCTTTGTCTTATGGTGAGTTTGATGTGATAGATCAAGGGAATAAATCCAATAGATCTAAGACCCCAAAACGACATGGACCTTCACATAATACTACTACTAGTAGTGGAAGTCCGAGTCGTTCCCGTACACCTCAAAGGAGTAATTCACCTAGGAATAAGATAGCTCAACAATATCAATCACCCCTTTCTAGAATTAATAGTTCGTCTAAATTCTATGATCGATTAGGGAGTCAACGTAGACATGGTACTAATTCACCAAGGAATTCTCCTCCTAAGGCTCGTTTTAGTTCACCTAAGAAACAGTCCATGACACCATCTTCATCCAAGGCTCCATTACAGAGCGATGGATATTGGACCGAATTAATCATTAGAGATGAATTCAGCAAACCTAAACCTCAGAAGGTTTGGGTTCCTTTCAGAAACTAACTTATCTTCTAATATGCAGGGAGAACCAAGGAAGCTATCAGTCTTTGGTATGTTGATAGTGGATGCTTTCGGCACATGACAAGGGACAAGAAAGTGTTGTCCAACTATGAAGATATAAATGGTTCTTATGTTAGTTTCGCAGGGTCCAAGGGCAGCAACATCTCGGGCCAAGGTGATGTTGTCAATGGGAAGATCATGCTGGAAAAAGTCAATTATATGGAACAGTTATCTCATAATCTTATGAGTGTTTCTCAGATTTGTGACAAGGGTAATCATGTCCATTTTACTGAGAAAGAAGCACATATTTTGAAACCAGGATATGTTGTTCCTGAAGATTGGATCCTACTTAAAGCTCCTAGGAAGAGAGACATCTATGGCCTTGTGTTAGGTGTTGATAATCCTAAGGAGTCAGTTTGTTTATTGACTAAAGCAAACGAATATGAATCGTTGCTATGGCATAGAAGAATGGGACATATTCATTTCCGAAAGATGAATGATATTGTCAAACATGGTTTGGTTGAAGGTGTTCCCATGAAACGGTTTGAAATGGAAGATAAATGTGTTCCTTGTCTAAAAGGGAAACAACAAAAGTCTTCACATAAACCGAAGCAAGAAAATTCTATTGTCAACCCATTTGAGCTACTTCACATGGATTTATTTGGTCCAGTTAATGTAAGAAATATCGGTGAAATGTATTACTGTTTGGTGGTTACTGATGACTACTCGAGATTCTCATGGGTATTCTTTCTCATGGGTATTCTAATCGAGACAGCCAGAATAATGCTTGTTGATTCAGGGCTCCCTACTATGTTTTGGGGGGAGGCAGTGAATACAGCTTGTCATATTTTAAATAGGGTTTCTATAGTTAAGCGTCATAATAAGACATGTTATGAGCTTCTACATAAGAAGAAACCAAATTTGCAGAATGTTGAACCATTTGGTGTACCATGTACCTTCTTGAAATATTTACCTCAGTCAAAGTTTGATCCAAAGGTTGAAGAGGGATTTTTCATGGGTTATAAACCGGGTACTCCAATTCGACGGGTTTACAATAAGTTGACCGGCAAAGTTGATTTTGGTACTAATGTCAAAATTGTCAGTCATAAACCCGCTTTACATTCTGGAACTGGCAAGAATTTCGATTATGACAGTGTGTTTCGTTCATTACACGGTCCTGCTTCTTGTTCAGATCCTGAAACTGTTGATGATGTGATCATTTTAAGAGAGCATATGGATTATTCCGCTACTTCTAAATCTTCTCTTGCTCAAAATGTTGATACTACTCCAACCAAAGTTCAGTCTACTACTATTGTTGATGAAAGTGGTAAGGACAAGAATAAGCCAACAGATTCAGATGATAGTGAACCCGATAATACTACACCACCTACTCCGTCAAAGGTTTCACTGCCTGATGATGATCCTATTTATGAAGAATCGGAAGATGATTTTGGCTCTCCTGAGTTTCAGATTAAAATGAATTTAGGAGAAAGTCTGAATATTGATTCGTTTCCTCAATATCGAGTTAATAAGGATCATCCAGTTGAAAATATTCTTGGTAATGCTAGAGAACCTGTTCGAACTAGAAATCAGTTGAATAAGGAACTGACTAGTTTGTTATGTGAAGTGAAAGACACTGAATTGATAACTGAGTGTTTATATTCTGGTTTCATTTCACAAGTAGAGCCCAAGAATGTTAAGGTAGCACTTCAAGATCCTTGTTTGGTTGAAGCTATGCAAAAAGAATTAGCTCAATTTGAAAAACTTGGAGTATGGGAGTTAGTAGATGTACCTAGAAGTAAAGAACCGATTGGAACTCGTTCAATATTTAAATGCAAACGAGATGACAAAGGGGTCGTTACCAGGAACAAGGCACGTTTGGTAGTTCAGGGGTTTGCATAACGAGAAGGAGATGACTATAACAAAACTTTTGCGCCAGTTGCTAGGATAGAAGCTATAAGGTTATTTTTATCCTAAGCTAGTTTCAAGGGTATAAAGGTGTATCAGTTAGATGTTAAAAGTGCTTTCTTGTATGGTGAAGTGAAAGAAGAAGTATATGTTCACCAACCACCGGGGTTTGAAGATCCTAAATATCCAAGAAGAGCATATCGACTTGATAAGGCTCTTTATGGATTACATCAAGCACCCAGAGTGTGGTATGAGAAGTTTTCGACACATTTGTTGACAAATGGTTTTACAAGAGGATCGATAGACAACACATTGTTTATCAAATGGAGGAAGCGAGATTATCTAATTGTACAAGTTTATGTGGATGATATCATATTTGGTTCATCTAACACAAAGATGTGCAAAGAGTTCGAAATGAGCATGAAAAAGGAATTTGAAATGAGTGCTATTAGGGAACTTCACTTCTTCCTCGGACTGCAAGTTGATCAAAGGAAAGATGGATTTTTCATCCACCAGTGTAAGTATGTCGATGACATCTTGGAGAGGTTTCAAATGTTAGAATCCAAGACATATGGTACTCCTATTCAGCAGAATCATGGTTTAGGAGTTCTTGATCCGAAAGATGAACTTGTGGATGCAACTTATTATCGTGCTATTATTGGCTCATTGATGTATCTGATTGCTCCGCGTCCAGATATTATGTTTGCTGTTTGTCTATGTTCTAGATTTTAAGGTAGTCTGAAAGAGTCACATTTGGTTGCAGCAAAATGTATTCTACGTTATCTTAAAGGAAACCAAGGGCTTGGTCTATGGTATCCTATGGGTGGAACGTTTGATTTTGTTGCATATACTGATTCGGACTTTGGCGGTTGTAACAATGACAGGAAGTCTATGACTGGAGGTTGTCAGTTTTTAGGAGGAAGATTAGTATCGTGGCAATGCAAGAAGCAGACATGTGTTGCTCAGTCTTCATGTGAGGCAGAATATATGGTTGTAGGTAGCTGTTGTTCTCAGGTATTGTGGATTCAACAACAACTTCGTGACTACGGTATGGATTTTCTTGATACTCCTATTAGAATAGACAATAAGTCAGCTATATATATTACTCATAACCCTGTCATACATAAGGTCACCAAGCATATTGATATTAGACATCATTTCTTACGTGAATGTGCCCAAAAGAAGTTAATTCATTTGGAAAAGGTTATAACTGATGATAATTTAGCTGATCTATATACTAAAGCATTTGATAAGACTCGGTTTGAGAAGTTAATTCTTCTCAATGGAATGAAGAATGCTGATTCATATTAAATCTCTCAAAGAACTGATTTTGTAAGTTTGTGTCTGTAAATAGCTAGAGTCATAAAAATACAAAAAGAGTTCTTAGTGTCATAAAAAGAAATCATAAAAATATGAAAAATCAGAATTTTAAAAGAAATATGACAGAGATTTAAGTTGATCCTTTAAGATGATTAGACGTGAGGATACTTAGCTTTTAAGTCTGCTTAATCGTAATATAACTGCTCAGTTCAGTTATTACAATTTAGGATATATTGGTAGACACAAAATAGCAAGGTTTCCTTAATCTGAACTTAATTTATACAATGTTCTTGTGGGAAACATATTAAGATATATGGCTGAGAATGCTTGCTTTTCAGTAATGAATTGATCTAGTCCTTAAATTCTGTGAAAGATCTAGCATTATTATAGGATTTATTCAATATGTAGGCAAAAGTCTCTACAAATAATGAGCATGAAAGTTAAATGTGATATTGTTTATGCAAATGAAATGAATGTTAATTAAGGGGCTAATGTGGTCTTTGAGATTTGGACAAGTATGTCCTCGGGGTGTCTTAGTATACCTAGCCTAGCTAAAGCTTCCAAGTTGGGATAGGTTGTCAGAAAGTTCGCTACATGGGTCTCATAGAAAACATAGAAAATCACGGGTTTCTTATAAATAATGAAATGCAAAAGCAAACAATGTTAAATCACGAAGTAATTAAATTTAGTAATCTAAAAAGTGTCTCATGGTTTGTTTAAGGATGTTTTTGAATATATATTGAATATTTGTTATCTTAGTGCTTGTATCGATTATGAAAGTATATCTGAATGTGGGTCACATAAGTTCGCAAACTAGTAATGTGGCATGAGTAACTTACTAGGTTACATGGTGACTGTCCTTGGCTAAAGTAATACGAAAGTGTCACAACCCAAAGTAAACTGGAAGTACCGAGTGTTTAAGAAGACAAATATATCGGTAATCGTGGTTGGGTCACTGTTCATAACTAATAATAAGAGAATTATTTCTCACTTGCAGACTTATGTAAATGCTAACCTGATCTAATCCGTAGAAACTTAGAATTTTTGTAAATAAATAAAGTTGTTTAGTTTTTATTTTGTTTATTTTATTTTGAATAATAAGTGTCAGTTTGTGTGTCAAACTAGTTCTTATTGAACGAGAGATTTGATAAGCACCTGATGATTCCATAGAAAGTTATGATTTTTAGTGAATTGTATGAATCTTGTTGTGTGGACTTGCAGATTTTTAATCTTCAACAAAATGGACTTGCAGATTTTTACTGGAATAGATTCCGAGATGAAATAATTTGGAATTTCAGTGATAGAGGTTTGAAGCCTGAAGATAGGTTGATTAAACCTACACCAAAGAAGAAGATTAAGAATCCAGATGGCACATTTCGGTTTGTCCAGAGAAGAATTAAATATGTTAAGGAGGTTCCCGTTATCAAATGGGATCAAGATATGCAAACAACAATGACATATTGGCAAATATATATCAAGTCAGGTGAAGCAAAGGAACAGATGTTGTTACGCATGTATGATCCGATGTAGGTTGTCAACTTGTCAAGAGGTGATCAGAGAAGATTTTTGAATACACTTTGTTCAGCAGTGAGTTTTTGAAGAGTTGAAGAAAGGCGCTATCGCAACATTCTCGCTCATTGTTTACAATAGAGAATTCACGCGAATAGCACAAGCCTGTTTACTGGATAGCTTTGAAGTTCAAAGTCTTTAAAGAAATCTAGTTGCAACTATCAAAGGGGAGTCTCTAGATGCAGATTTGTGTGACAATAGCACCATAGATTTGATTACGTTTAAACTTCAATATTATATATGTTTATGTTTTGTTTTGTGTTTGTCTGTTATATATTGTTTTGCAGGTACAAGAACATAGAACCAAGGTTTATAAGTATCGTAGAATACTTAAACGATGGTTGGATGTTATGTACAAGTCAAACAAAGTCAAATAAAGAACCAAAGGGTCGAACCTCGTGCTGACGTCAGCACGAGGCAGATCGATTGGTTGATTAATCAGGCTTAATACTTTAATTAAGGTCGAAGCCCACACGAACCAAAACCCTATTAGTATAAATACAAACCTCATCTACGAAATTGATGATTGATAGTGAACGAAATTATCATAAAATCACGAATTGAGTAGAAGTGTTGCTCGTGTGATCTTCTACACGAACCAACATCTCGTGTGTCTCCTTAGGTTGGTTAATTGCTCATTAATCAGCAAAAGGCAATAGCAATCTAGTTATCTTAAGAGGATTTCGCACTCTTGATATAACGAATCACGTCTTATTACGATCCACGCAACCATAGGACCTTACAACTTTTACTGGTACCATTTTCTTAGTTTCATGTCTAACCCCTTTGCTATTTGCATAGAAAAAACTACCTTTTTTTTTTGGTAGGGATCTTCTGAGGAGGGAGTTTTTAAGAAGGGCTTCCTTGACTAGAAGGGTCTTCTTATGAAGGATTTTAAATGTTGTCTGAAAGAAAAGGACTTTGCCTTTGAGTATACATATTTAAAAGGATCATATAGCTCCAAAGAGTTTTTCACAACTACTTCGCATTTTGAATTTTATTTTATTTTATCTTCCGTCCACGTCCGGGTCTTAAAAGTCGTATTACTTGCGAGTATCGTTACTTCCCGATGAGAAGTTCTGTTTATGCGCACCGTTTTCAAGTGAGAAACGCCTATCTTATCATCTGATGAATGAGTAAGACATAAATTTGATGTGGGTTGAGTGATCTCTTTGCTATCCCATCATCAATATAACTTCTCGATGAGAAATGCTTGCCTTTTATCTGATGAACAAAAAGATGGAATAAAAATATCACTTACCGATGAGAAGGTGCTTACCTTTTTATCCGATTAATAAAAAGATGACTAAATTTTTGTTAGTGTTCAGTCGGGAAAAGTTTTGTCTTTTTACACTTCGGGACTCACACTTGGTGAGATTTGTTTTATTTGTCTCTTGCTTCTAATGGGAAGCACACTACTCCCATCCAGTAGATGAGGAAAAATGAAAATTTTCTAAGTGTCATCCAGGCTTAGCTTAACGCTCATTTTATATTATATTCTTATTTGTCATTTTTCTTTTGAGGAGTTTCTTTCCTCATCTGCGAGAAAGATAAAAATTGTTTTAAATGCTAAGGATTTTTATGATCTGTATCGGCTAGGAATTCTTTCTTCCCATCTTAGCACTTGACTTCTGGGATTATCATTCAGATTACCCTTTTAGCTTGCCTCATTGGCAAAATATTCTTTACAATTTATTGATCAATTATTTTTGAAAAGAAAATGATATTAATGGTAAGGTTGGGATACATGATAAGACCAACAAACATAACAATTGCTGAAGTAAAATGACATAAAAATACTTAAAAATAAAGTGACAAAATAGCTTAGTCAATATGCTTGAGAAAGTTAGAAAGGAAAGCAATGGTATTCAAAGGAGGGACGTTGGGATGTTTTATTCCTGGACCATGTATACATGGCCTTCAGGCTCTCCTGGAGTATCCTCCTCCTCTACCACTTTCCTTTGCCATGCAAAGGTCTTCTTTGCTCACTTAGCTCCTGGGACTAGGTGCTCGAGCTTCCCTTCATACAATGCCCTCTTGATCTCCCACTTTAGTTGTCTACATGCATTAGTGTCATGTCCATGGTCCTCATGGAATTCACAATATTGGTTCATGTTCTTTTTCCCGGACTTGAAGGACGTTGGGGGGGGGGGGTGGCTTGAAAGTAGCGCACACTATCTAAGTGTTCAAAATTTCTTTAGGGCATTTGATTAAGTTAACAATTAGTGCATCTTTGATGTATGGTCCAAACCTTTTCTCCCAACGCTCATCCAGACGTTCCTCCCGATGTTCTTCTCGTGTTTGGTCGTGTCGACCCCACTCCTCACTAGCCAATCCTCCTCCAGACTTATCTTTTTTTGTGACACCTCTTACTAGTGAGACAGTCTCCTTGGAGCGAATGAAGTCGAACGCCGTATCAATAGCTTCCTTAAATGTCAATGGATTCTCTTGCTTAGATCATCCTAGAGTTGGCCAGGGAGTAGTGCCAATGTGAAGCCTGAGATTTGTTGACTTTCCGGAAGCCCAGGTATCTTCTGACATTCTTCGGTGTACCTTGTGATGAAATCTCTTAGTGGCTCGCTTTCTCTTTGTCTGATTAGGTGAGCTTCCAAGTGAGTTCTTTGACGTTTTTTTTGTTGAGCAAACTGAGCTATGAACTTTTCCTTCAAATCTTGGTAGTCTTTTATGCTCTTCTCAGGAAGCTTAGTGAACCATTCTAAGGCATAACCTTGTAAGGTGCCCGGGAACAAATGGCATGCCACGGGTTCCACCCACTTTTCTGTTAGCACCGCCTGATCATAGATTGCTAGATGATCTTCCAGATCCCTAGTACCGTCATAAGTACCAACAATGGTAGGGACCTTCTGACCATCCAGGAAAGCATAATTTGCCACCCAATCACAAAACCTTGACTTTGTAGCTGACTTTGGCACCTTGGCCACTCTCGCCTACTCATCAGCTTCCTCCCCTGCTGCTATCTTTAACATTTTTAATAACTCTTTCGCCGGGTTGACTAGTTCAGGAACAGGCTCAACTGGCTTTTGCCTTTTCAGCTCGTCCACCAACAACTTCATTATAGACTCCATGCCTGTAGGCTGTAGGGGAGGTTGGGGAACAGGATGAGATTGAGCTGGCCTTAAAGCAGCAGAAAGTTGGGAGAACCAATTAGTTGGGGATGGAGTAGGTGGTGGGGCTTGCATTTGTTGAGTGCCTTTGGCAACTAACTTTATCAACTCTAACAAATGACTTTCTTGAATGGTTACAGATTGTGAAGAACTAGCCTGACCTCCCAGTAATAAGGAACACAAACTGGACCTTTTGGTTCTTTTAGAGGCTGACATCTCGTATGTCGAAACTGTGTGTTCAGAAAGTCTAAAAATGTTTGTAAATAATACTTATGAACTGAACGATAGTCAAGCAAGACTAAAAGAACTGAAAGATGTTCAGTTGGATCGAAAAAGTTATCAGTCTATGGTTGCCGAACTTGAATTGGAAAAAGAAGAACTGAAAATCATTAAATCATGGATGAAATCACCAAACCCAGATGCTGCTTTTAAAAACAATTTTGCAAATCAACGAGTAGCATATGAATCTGGCGATCTTCACTTGGCATCTATAATAACTGATTTAGATGCACTTCCAAAAGAAATGAAACCAGAAATTATTTTTAAACAAATTGGCAAGCAGAAAACTATGACTGAAAAGGCCCAGGAACAATCTGAGTGCAAATCTGAAACAAATCATACCACTGTTTCAGATAAGAAGGCTAAATCAAAGAAGCCATCCTCTCAGTCTTCATCTATGGTTTCTAAAATTGAAAAAGAAGAAGAAAAATGTCTCCCCCACTGAGCTCAGGTGTCTAATGATGAATCAATTTTTTTAAGGTTGGAAAATCAATTTCAGTTGTTGGCTACACAAGTGCAAAGTTGTAATGCACGATTAAAAAATGTTGAAAGCACTCTTCTTCAACCTAAACAAAATGCAAAACCTTTTTCAAAATAAATCAAGTAAAAATCTGAGAAGAAAAAGGTTGTTACTCCTGTCAAACCAACTATTTTTTTGCCACCAGAGGTCATGACTGAGATCCCCTTTGATCCTTTAGTTCCTCTTGAACCAAAGAATTATGGGACATCTAAGGGAGAGCCTTGTGAACCCATCAAGAGATGAGTTCCTAAAAAGAACTAATTTTTGTGTGTGTGCAGGGAGACCGAAAGAAGCATATATGGTATTTTGACAGTGCAGCTGGCATAACCATGACCGGTAATGAAACCCTGCTGGAGGAATATAGGGTGCAAGAGGGGCCCTCAATAACATTTGGAAATGATGGAAGTGGACAAAATGAGGGATATGGTGTTCTGAACAATGGTCAAGTCAAATTTACACGAGTTGCATATGTGAATGGTTTAAAAAACATCCTGATCAATGTTAGTCAACTCTATGATGATGGCTTGAAAGTTTTATTGGACATCTCACAAGGCACCATATTAAAAAGAGATTGAAAGGTAGTGTTGGTTGCACCAAGAAAAGGAAACATTTATGTCATTGATATGGAAGTTCACCCAGTGAATAATGTTTCTATACAAAGGCAGATGAGGACACAAACTGGTTGTGGCACAAGTGGTTATCCCATCTAAACTTTAAGAATATCAATAAGTTGTCAAAAACAAAACAACTTGCTGAAAGGATACCTCCAATGTTTTTCAATAAAGACAAGCCATGTCCAGGTTGTAAAATGGGAAAGAAAAAAAAAGCTTCATTCAAGAACAAGCAAAATTTCAGCATCACTGAACCACTTCACATGCTTCACATGGATCTCTTTGGTCCTGTGAATGTTCAGACTAGAGCAGGAAAGAAGTATACCCTTGTGGTTGCTGATGAATATTCAAGATATTGTTGGGTTGTCTTCCTCAGAACAAAGATTGAAGCTGTTGCTGAAAGAATTGCCCTCATCAAGCAAATTGAACTGAAACATAAGTGAAACGTTTGTCAGCTCAGAAGTGACAATGGCACTGAATTCAAAAATTCCACTCTGGAGTCCTTCTGTACTAAAACTAGCATATCTCAGAAATTCTCTTTAGCTCACACACCAGAGTTGAATGGTGTTGTAGAAATAAATGAATCAAACGGTAATTGAAGCTGCCAGAAGTATGCTAAATGAATCTGGTCTCCCCAAAAGTTTCTAGGCTGAAGCCGTTGCAACTGCTTGCTACACTTAGAATAGATCAGTATATCTAAAGAGACACAAGAAGACTGCCTATGAAGTTCTCAGAAATAGAAAGCCTAACATTAGATATTTCCATGTATTTGGATGTCTAGTGTACATTCTGAATGACTCTAGTCAGCTTGGAAAACTTGATGCAAAAGCTGATGAAGGTTACTTCCTAGGATATTCAACAATTCGCAAGGCCTTTAGAGTCTATATAACAAAAGACTTGACAAGGTGGATAAGTCAATTCATGTTACCTTTGATGAATCAAATTCTGCAATCTTCAATAAATCAGTCTCCGCACCACCATCAGAAAGTCCAATCAGCTTTGGTGAATCTGATCTGAATGCTCAATCTGATCAGTCACCTGAACCTGTTTATGCACATCACAGTTCAGAACCAGTTAAAATTCAGTCAAGCAACATTCCATTTTATCATCCAGTCAGTTTTAAACTACCTTCTAAACTGACTATTGGATCAAATGTACGTGCTGCTTCACTTCAGATATCAGTTTCCATTGAACTACCCCAATCAGAAGAAATTTTTGATGCAAGTTATGATCTGTAGGAGGAAGATGATGAGACTAAAATAGTCTTTTCTAAAGCTCCTCCTGAAGTAAATCAAAGGAACTCTTGCACTGATATCATAGTTCATCCTGGTCAATACTCTAAGTGGATTAGAGCTCATCCAATCGATCAAATCATTGGAGATTCCAGTAGAGGGGTTCGGACCAGAAGAGCCACAAGAAATCAATGCTTATACGTCAGCTTCTTATCAATGATTGAACCGAAGACGATTGACGAGGCTATGAAAGATCCAAGCTGGGTTGAAGCTATGCAAGATGAGCTCAACCAGTGCAAAAGGAACAATGTGTGGGAACTTGTTCCATGTCCCAACAATCTGAAGAAGGAACCAATAGGGACAAGAAGGGTCTTCAGAAACAAAATGGATGAAGATGGACATGTAATTTGAAACAAAGCCAGACTTGTTGCAAAGGGTTATTCATAAGAAGAAGGTGTGGAATTTGATGAAAGTTTTGCACCAGTTGCTAGACTAAAAGCTATCTGAAAATTTTCTTAGCTTTTGCAGCTCATCATGAGTTCAAAGTCTATCAGATGGATGTTAAAAGTGCCTTTTTAAATGTTAAATTAGAAGAAGTTGTTTATGTGTATGAGCCTCCAAGCTTCATCAATGAAGAGAAACCTCATTAGGTGTACAAAATGAACAAGGCATTATATGGTCTGAGACAAGCACCCAGAGCTTGGTATGATACTCTTACTAAACATCTTCTGAAACATGGTTTTAAAAGGGGTGTAATCGATAACACTTTATTCATATTGCATGATAAAAGTGATATCTTACTTGTACAAATTTATGTTGATGATATTGTGCTTGGCTCTACGAATGACAAAATGTGTAGAAAAAATTTGCGAAATTATGTCTTCTGAGTATGAAATGAGTATGATGGGTGAACTGACATATTTCTTGGGTCTTCAAGTAAAACAAACCAAAGATTGTATTTTTATAAATCAAGAAAAATATGTTAGAGCTCTGTTAAAGAAATATCAATTTGATTCAGTCTCATCACAAGATACTCCTATTTCTGCACCATTAACTTTGGACTCAGATCCCAATGGAAAACAAGTGGATCTCACAAAATATCATGGTATGGTAAGGTCCCTCAAGTACTTAACTGCCAGTAGACCTAACATAATGTTTGCAACATGTCTTTGTGATAGATTTCAGTCTGATCTCAGAGAGTCACACTTAAATGCTGTGAAAAGAATTTTCAGATACCTTAAAGGTGTCCCCAGACTTGGTCTTTTGTATCCCAAAGGCTCAAGTCTAGATCTAATGGGCTATTCAGATTCACCGGCCTATATCACTTCACCAACTTTCGGTCCCCAGACTTGGCCTATACCACTGCTACAACATTTACACGCACAAATTCACCAAGTACCAAAGCCCATCAATTATAATGAACCATCTGAAAAGGATTTGGACTCTGCTACTGAATCTGAGAGTCCAACTAAAATGCAAATTGAAAAAGCATTGGATGGGCTTGGTAATATTCCCTTTGTGGCTTTTGTTTCTACACAACCACCTCCTCCTTTGAGTGTGGAAGCTCAGTTAGAGAAACAAAAAGCCAAAGCCCAAAGCCTACTTCTCAAGGTGGAGGACTTAACAAAATCTCTAACAGCCAACACTACATCCATTGCAGAAATGAAAGGTGCTCAAATGTTTCTTGGCACTCAATTGACCAAGGTAGCTGGTAATGAAGGACTAGTGGGTGGAAAGCTTAATGAGCTGGTACATGCAATCAATAGGATAAGTTCAGCTATCAGGGAAGCCTTCAGACTGACCAAAAGAGATGTGCAAGTTTCAGTTCTTGCAAACTTGATATCTGGCATAGAATTAATCAAACAAGAAGTTATGGCAGTCGGGAAGGAAGTGAATGAGTTGGTTAAGAAGCCAAATGTTGTTGAGAAGGCACTTGGTTCTACATTTAGTGTTGGTGTGTTTGAGAAGCTGAAGTCTGATATATCTCAAACTCTTGTTGATCAGATTTCAACTTCAGTGGCTGAAAAGCTTGAATAGAAGGTCAGATTGATGGTCTCTGAACTCACCAAAGATAAGGCTGTTGCAGAAGTTCATAAGTCAGTATCTACTCCTGATGAAATGGTGAAGGACTAGTCAAAGAAAATAGATGAAATTCTGACTCTTCTAAAGAAAGAAACTGTTGTTGCTCCTCCTCCTCATTCTTCATCATTCACTAAAGATGATAGAAAGCAGTTGAATGAAATATTCAATAAAGATGCACTGAACCTGAACTCTAATTTTAGACTAAGGTCTTAGTTTTCTCAAATGTCAAAAGGACTTGCTGATTGTCTAAAGCAGCAAAGTTGGGAACCCCTGAAGAATATGCAGATGCCAATAGAAGAATTTGCAAAATTGCCTTCAGAGGTCCCCAAAGGGGGAAAGGATGTGCCTATTAGTCTGCTTGCAAGTACTCAAGAATTTATTGAAGCAACCAAGAAGCAAATTGAGGTACCATCTGGTAGTACCTCAGTTCAGGGGGAACAACTTCAGGAGAAATCTGCAGTACAATTTTGTGAGCCTGCAAGGAAAGATAAGGGCAAGGCCTAGTTAAGGAAGAACCTAAGTCCAAAGGTTCTGAACTTGTGGTTGGTAAGATTGTTGATGAATTTGGTTATCCTATTCATGATGAAACAGCAAAAGAAAGGAAACTCCTTGAACTTCAGAAAATGGCTTCACATCAGTTTATAGCCTGGAGGGAAAACAAGGAATTAGAAAGGGCGCAACATCTTTCTATGGGAACCCTTGATCATGTTGATGTTGTAGCTCTTGGTCTTTCATCAAAAAGATATTTGAAGATCAAACAAAATCCAAGAGTGCAGAAGGTCATAACTGATGTGGCTGATTATGAATATGGAATGAAGTACTCACCTTTGGAGCAGATGTTGGAAAGTCTCACCTTCAAGATGTCCATTGAGGAATTAAAGAAAAATAGAGAAAATGAGATGGAAATAAAAAAGAAAGGGATTCTGGCTGAAGTTCTTAAGGTGGAGAAAAAACTAACCAAGTGTAAAGAATAAACTTGAGCTTAATTGAAGGTTTAATGATGGAATGTGTGTTTTAGTGTGTGTGGGTGATGGGAGGTTGAAGGAGAAGTTAGCGAGAGAAAATAAGGTTATAGAGAAGTTGGTGTGGAATTATTATTAAACTTCTTTACAAAGTTAGTCATAAATGACTTAAGGGAGGGGTATTTATACAAATCACTAACTTAACACTAATACCTCTTCCAATACTAGAATTTACAATTTAACACCATTTTATAATTCTAACAATCCCCCCCCTTGGTGTTGAATTGTAAATGTTGCATCGTCTTCGGTCTTTAAATAAACATGATGAGCCAATTTGTTAAAAATCTTCAATGTTGATTGGACTTTGAAGCTTTCACATTTTCTTCAACGTTTTCTATCAACTTTGACTTTGAATCTTCTCAACAAACATATTGATTTGACGATAATTCTCTAAATCTTGATCTTCTCTTGCAACTTAGAATACTTTGGAAGCATCTTTGAAATCTTTGTAGCATTTGAGTTTTCACAACTTGAACTTTTTAATGCTGATTTCTACTTGATGTTGCTGGGAGAAGTAACTTAAATCTTTGAGCAGCATACGGAATCTTGATTTTGACTTTGAATTCTTCGAATTCTTTTGGATGCGGAAACTTGGTTATCTTTAAATTCTCTTGGCATTGCGGAAGCTTGGTTTGACTTTAACACTTCATTTTTTTGATCGACTTGTCTGTGAATCACAATCATCATGGAGTACTTGATTCTTTGATCAATTAACATTTGCTCCCCCTCAATTAAACAACTATCTCAGACCAATTTATTCAATAACAAATCTTTAATCTCTTGCTCCCTATAAGGTACCCTATTGTTGCGTGGATCGTAATAAGATGTGATTCGTTATGTCAAGAGTGCGGAATCCTCTTGAGATAACTAGATTGCTATTGCCTTTTGCTGATTAATGAATAATTAATCAACCTAAGGAGATGTACGAAGCTTGTCGTTCGTGTAGGAGGTCACATGAGCAACAAGTCAAACGAATTCGTAAATTGATGAACAATTCCCTAAAAAGATCTACCTAATTTCTTAGATTAGGATTGTATTTATACTAGATGTGTATTGGTTCGTGTGGGCTTCGGCCTTAATCAAGTAATTAAGCCCGATTAGCAATAAACCAATCGACCTCGTGCTGACGTCAGCACGAGGGTAATCCTATGTGTTGATGATGTCAGCACGAGGATCGTCCCTTTGGTCCTTTGCTTGACTTCGTTTGGCGCGTACACAACATCCAACCATCGTTTAAGTATTCTATGACACTTATAAACCTTGGTTCTATGTTCTTGTACCTGCAAAACAGTATATAACACACAAACACAATACAAAACATAAACAGATATAATATTGATGTTCAAACGTAATCATTAAATATCAATACAAGTTCTTATTCAAATGATTACAAACATAGTTCCTAAAAACATTACCGATAATCAAATCTATGTTGCGATTGTCACAATGAATCTGCATCTACAGACTCCCCCTTGACAGTTGCAACTAGATTTCTTTATGTAAGGTACCCTATTATTGCGTGGATCGTAATAAGACGTGTTTCGTTATGTCAAGAGTGCGGAATCCTCTTGAGATAACTAGATTGCTATTGCCTTTTGCTGATTAATGAGTAATTAACCAACCCAAGGAGATGCACAACACTTGTGGTAATTAACCAACCCAAGAATATGTGATTTTTGGAATCTTCAATTAATCTAATTCCGTAGATTATGTCTTATATTTATACAACACAAGTTCTTATTCAAATGATTACAAACGTAGTTCTAAAACATAAAACAATAATCAAAACGAATCTGCATCTACAGACTCCCCCTTGACAGTTGCAACTAGATTTCTTTAAAGTCTTCAAAACTTGAACTTCAAAGTCATCCGTTAAACAAAAGTCTTGTGCTATTCGCATGAATTCTCTCTTGTAAGCAATGTGCGAGAATGTTGCGATAGCGCCTCATCTCTTGTCTTCTTAGCAAGCTCATCATCCTTACAACCATCTTTATCTCCCCCTTGAGCCAAGAATTGGTCAAGTCTAGAACCAAGAGAATGAACAAGTGCTGTCGTCAAGTCCATCTCTTCTTGATGCTTGACAGCTTGGAGCTTAAGCTGATTCTCCAAAGTTGTAACCCTCATCTCTAACATCTTCTTATCTGAAAACAAACGACTCAGCTACACTTGAACAGGAGCAACTGGACGTGACGTAGAAGCAACATCAGATGTAGAGGCATGAGGTGGCATCATAGCTTCAAATGATGGCATACGAGCACTGAAAGTTCCTGTGGGAGACATCTGAGGTCGTTGCAAAGGAGCCAACAGATGTCCCATGATAGTAGAAACAGGAACTGTAGCCTGAATAGGAGCAGAAAAAGGCCTAAGAGCAACAACTGTCGGCTCTGGCTCTTGACGAACTATAGACTCTGGAGCAGTAGGAATCATAACAGTAGTAGCCTCAGTGACAACTTGTGCGCGAGAACCAATTCCTCGAATAATAAACTTTGGTCTCGACATTCTCTCCCCAACAACAACACCAGCAGAAGTAGTAGACACAGAAATAGGAACATCAGAAACTGAAGCTCTTAAAGCAGCAACTGATGGAGTAGCTTGAGATCTTTCCATGGCATCTTGATATGCAGCAAACTCTCTATCAACTTCAGCCTGAGATTGCTGAGAAGTTGGAAGTCTTTCCACAGCATCAACTCCTTTTCCTTGTCTTATTCTCCGCTTCGGTAATCTTTCTGCCTCTTCTTCATCATCTTCTGAGTCATTACCAACATTAACAGTAACTGGTAGCTCAGAAGGACCAACATCATCACCAACTGGAGCAGAGGTAGAAGTAGAGACTCCAGAAGTTGGTGGAACAAGATTTGCAGGATCATCAATATCCTCCACAAGAGCAATATAATCTGGATCATTCTCCAAATTTTCAGCAAACAAAGGAACATCATTAAATCCCTCAAATTGATCAGCTCGCTCTTCCTGAGGTTCTTCTTGAGCCTGATCATCACCAGCAGCAGCAGCAACGGGTACTTCATCTTCCCAACCTTGTCGAGGTGCAACATAGTTAGGATTGATCAAGTGTCTGAATAATGGTGGATTATCAACATGTATCAGATGATCTCTACCCGACAAGTGCTTCATACTTTCAACAAATGCCTTATAAGTAAGACGACCTAAATTGAACGTAGGACCGTCAAATGGCAATTCAGTTGCAAAGTGACGAATGATTATCATCACAAATCTTGGAAACATAAAGAATTTCTTGTCTGTACTAAATGACCTCAATTGCTTCTCTAAATTATCAAAAATGTACTGAGAAAAGCTGTACGGCTTGTTCAGCACCAAAGCAACCATCTGAGAAGCGTTCTGGATATTTATCTGGTCATAGCCTGTACTCCGGTGACTAATGGACCTCAACAAATAGTAAGCAAGCAGCTTCCATTTGCCTCGAAGATGATTTCTGAAGTATGGATGTGTAATATCACCAGTATACCCCATACGACGTAGAGCACCGTCACAGAAAGCTTCCTGAAAATCAGTTGGACCTTGCTCTATATCAACATTACCTAAGTCCAAAATCGTACGTAAGTCTCCAGCAGAAAACGAGAAAGTATGTCCTCCAACCGTAGTGCGATTTATCATATGGTCACCCACCTGCACTGCCCTGGCTGAGTTCCAAAACTCTCGAATGAGACTTATCACCAACGGAGGGTTCTCAGTCAAAGCAAAACTAATGCAAGAACGTGCAAGAAACTTTAGGACTCCGTGAAACTCTGGTGTGCACCCCGTCTGCGTTGTGCTGCATTGTGCTCCCTGACGAACACACGAACTCCTGCACCTTGTCCTGCCATACCTGCACAAAAATAGACAAAACAACAAGAAAAACGAAAAGTTAGAAATAAAAAGTACAAAATTTTCTAAGTCACACGATCTGCTTCGTGGTGACGTCAGCACGAGGCAAAGCCTCTTTGTGATGACGTCATCACGAACCTTCATGCGAACCCAGAAACACGAAGCACACAAACATCTCCATTTGATAAATTAATCAATTAAAATCGATATTAATCATCAACTTGGACTTGTTGATGCTCGTGGTATGCCTAGAAAACACAGTATCGAAACAAATTCGATGAACACGAAGTGGTTTGTGTTCTTCGTGTGAATAGTGACCGAGCCATATATTCTTCAAATAATCTTGATTTTAGTCATGTTAATGTGAACTTTTGTTAGATTTAAAGTGTATAAACATCAATTAATCCAATTATAAGTCCAATTTTAGTTCATATCATCAAAAATTAAGGATTCAATCCTTGGTTCGTCCTAGTTACTGTTCACGCGAGGAAGATTCAAAAATTTGGGCATAATAACGACTTGTAATCGTTAATTCTTATAGTCAAAACATCAATAATCGATCATATTTCGTGAATTTACCAACAAATCTGAGTGAAAAACCCGAAAAGAGGATGAAATCGATCGAAAAGGGAATCAGATGAAGAGTGGCACGAAGGAGACGAAGTTCGTGTGGTAATTTAGGGTTAATTTTCGATAATGGTAATTAATTATGAATAAAACCCATATTTATATTCGAATCCTCATGGGCCGGGCCGAAGGACTAACTTCGTGGGCTTCGTGATGACGTCAGCGCGAAGCATGCTGATGTCAGCACAAAGGACTTCAAATATATAGTTAAAAGTTCACACAAATTGCTTTCCTTAGCCAAATTTTGTCAATTTTCCAGAAAACTTATTAAGGAAAACTACAAAAATTCCAGAAACATAAACCTGTAAATACTCGTTACTAAAAACCTGTATATACTCGAATATGCAATTGTAAATCATCCGTACTAACTTGTCATCAAAATAATGTATCAAATCAATCTTACATTATAGTCTTGACATAAAATCGATCATTTCTTTATTGATGTTTAACTTTAAACAAATGCAAACTTACATCAAAACATATTTAATGTATAATGCATTACTAATACATCAAATTATCTGTACAACCTATCACATTACATCTTAGGTTGTGATCTTGGTAATACAGAAATAACCTATCACACTAAGTCTTAGGCTATTCTAAAAAGGCAATGATGCATTCTGCATGTAGATTAATCTTGATTTAACCGATCCTACTTGTTTAAAGATGGTATCCAAATAAAATTTGATATTTGTGACCTGCACACTTAACAAACTTCATTAATGCATCAAGATCAACTAAATATCATAAATATGCAAAACAACCAAAATCTTAACCTAAAGATCAAAAATCTAAGGCAAGTCCAATCTTTGTCAAGCATACTTATCAACCAAAAACAATTGAAATTTCAAAAATTTACTTGAACACATTCAAAAATATTTTGACTTTTCAATTTTCAAAATCATTTTATTTTCTAACCTTAAACAACTTATGTCCATATTAGAAAATCCATCTTTTAAACACTATACCGTAAACAACAAGACTTATATAATTCACTGAGAATCATAACTTTCTATGGAATCATCATGTGCTTATCAAATCTCTCGTGCAATAAGAACTAGTTTGACGCACAAACTGACACTTATTACATAAACAAAAATAAAAATAAAATAAAATAAAAATAAACTAAAAAAAAATAAAAACTAAACTACTTTATTTAGGTACAAGAAATCTTAAGTTTCTGCAGATTAGATCAGATTAGCATTTACATAAGCCTGCAAGTGAGAAATAATTCTCTTATTATTAGTTATGAACAGTGACTCAATCACGATTACCGGTATATTTGTCCTCTTAAACACTCGGTACTTCCACTTTCGACATATCCTGGCCAAGGACAGTCACCATGTAACCCGAGTAGCCTAATATGCCACTGAATAGTTTGCGAACTTATGTGACCCACATTCAGATACACTTCCGTAATCGATACAAGCACTAAGATAACAAATATTCAATATATATTCAAAAACATCCTTAAACAAATCATGAGACACTTTTTAGATAACAAAATTTAATTACTTTGTGATTTAACTTATTTGCTTTTGCATTTCATTATTTATAAAGAACCCGTGATTTTCTATGAGACCCATGTAGCGAACTTTCTGACAACCTATCCCAACTTGGAAGCTTTAGATAGGCTAGGTATACAAAGACACCCCGAGGACATACTTGTCCGAATCTCAAAGACCACATTAGCCCCTTACTTAACATTCATTTCATTTGCATAAACAATATCACATTTAAATCTTTCACAAAATTTAAGGACTAGATCAATTCATTACTGAAAAACAAGCATTCTCAGCCATATATCTGAATATGTTTACCACAAGAACATTGTATAATTTAAGTTCAGATTAAGGAAACCTTGCTACTTTGTGTCTACCAATATATCCCAAATTGTAATCACTGAACTAAGCAGTTATATTACGATTAAGCAGACTTAAAAGCTAAGTATCCTCACTTCTAATCGTTTGACAGCATCAACTTAAATCTCTCCCATATTTTTGTCATTTTTTCATTTTTCACATTTTTATGGTTTTTATGACACTAAGAACTCTTTTTGTATTTTTATGACTCTAGCAATTTACAGACACAAACTTACAAAATTATTTCTTTGAGAGATTTAATATGAATCAGCATTCTTCATCCCATTGAGAAGAATTAACTTCTCAAACCTAGTCTTGTCAAATGCTTTAGTATACAGCTCGGCTAAAATATCATCGGTTATAACCTTTTCCAAATGAATTAACTTCTTTTGGACACAATCATGCAAGAAATGATGCCTAATATCAATATGCTTGGTGACCTTATGCATGACAGGATTATTAGTAATATCTATAGCTGATGTATTGTCTATTCTAATAGGAGTATCAAGAAAATCCATACCGTAGTCACGAAGTTGTTGCTGAATCCATAATACCTGGGAACAACAACTACCAACAACCATATACTCTGCTTCACATGAAGACTGAGCAACACATGTTTGCTTCTTGAACTGCCACGATACTAATCTTCCTCCTAAAAACTGACAACCTCCAGACGTAGACTTTCTGTCATTGTTACAACCGCCAAAGTTCGAATCAGTATATGCAACAAAATCAAACCTTCCTCCCATAGGATACCATAGACCAAGCCCTTGGTTTCCCTTAAGATAACGTAGAATACGTTTTGCTGCAACCAAATGTGACTCTTTCGGATTAGCTTGAAATCTAGCGCAAAGACAAACAGCGAACATAATATCTGGACGCGAAGCAGTTAGATACATCAATGAGCCAATAATAGCACGATAATAAGTTGCATCTACAAGTTCATCTTTCGGATCAAGAACTCCTAAACCATGATTTTGCTGAATAGGAGTACCATATGTCTTGTATTCTAACATTTGAAACCTCTCCAAGATGTCATCGACATACTTAGACTGGTGAATAAAGAATCCATCTTTCCTTTGATCAACTTGCAGTCCGAGGAAAAATTGAAGTTCCCCCACAGCACTCATTTCAAATTCATTTTTCATGCTCATTTCAAACTCTTTGCACATCTTTATATTAGATGAACCAAAAATGATATCATCCACGTAAACTTGTAGAATTAGATAATCTCGCTTCTTCCACTTGATAAACAATGTGCTGTCTATCGATCCTCTTGTAAAACCATTTGTCAACAAATGTGTCGACAACTTTTCATACCACACTCTGGGTGCTTGATGCAATCCATAAAGAGCCTTATCCATTCGATATGCTCTTCTTGGATAGTTCGGATCTTTAAACCCCGGTGGTTGTTGAACATATACTTCTTCTTTAACTTCACCGTATAAGAAGGCACTCTTAACGTCTAACTGATACACCTTTATACCTTTGAAACTTGCATAAGCTAAAAATAACCTTATAGCTTCAATCCTAGCAACTGGTGCAAAAGTTTCGTTATAGTCATATCCTTCTCGTTGTGCCTTATTTCTGGTAACACCCCTTTGTCATCTCGTTTGCATTTATATACCCAACGAGTTCCAATCAGTTCTTTACTTCTAGGCACATCGACTAACTCCCTAACTCCTAGTTTTTCAAATTGAGCTAATTCTTCTTGCATAGCTTCAACCCAACATGGATCTTGAAGTGTTGCCTTAACATTCTTAGGTTCTACTTGCGAAATGACACCAGAATATAAATACTCAGTTATCAATCCAGTGTCTTTCACTTCACAAAACAAACTAGTCAGTTCCTTATTCAACTGATTTCTAGTTCGAACCGGTTCTGTAGCATTACCAAGAATATTTTCAACTGGATGATCCTTATTAACTCGATATTGAGGAACCGAATCAACATTTAGACTTTCTCCTAAATTTGTTTTAATCTGAAACTCAGGAGAGCTAAAATCATCTTCCAATTCTTCAGAAATAGGATCATCATCAGGCAGTGAAACCTTTGACGGAGTAAGTGGTATAGTGTTCTCGGGTTCACTATCATCTGAATCTGTTGGCTTATTCTTGTCCTTACCACTCTCATCAACAACAGTAGTAGACTGAACTTTGGTTGGAGTAGTATTGACATTACGAGTAGGCGGAGATGTAGGAGTATTATCCATGTGATCTCTTAAGATAATCACATCATCAACTGTCTCATGATATGAATTAGAAGCAGGACCGTGTAGTGAACTAAAGACACTATCGTAATCGAAATTTTTGCCAGTTCCAGAATGAATAGCGGGCTTATGACTAACAATCTTGACATTTGTACCCAAGTCAACTTTGCCTATCTGCTTGTTATAAACCTGTCGAATTGATGTTCCCGGTTTATAACCCATGAAAAATCCCTCTTCAACAAACTTTGACTGAGGTAGATATTTCAAGAAAGTACACGGTACACCAAATGGTTCAACATTCTGTAAATTCGGTTTCTTCTTATGTAGAAGCTCATAGCATGTCTTGCTATGACGCTTGACTACAGTAACCCTATTTAAAATATGACAAGCTGTATTCGCTGCCTCCCCCCAAAACATAGTAGGAAGCCTTGAATCTGCAAGCATAGTTCTGGCTGTCTCGATTAGAGTCCTATTCTCTCTTTCAGCAACTCCATTCTGCTGTGGTTCATACGGTGAACTGTATGGATGTTGGATTCCCTTTGACAAACAAAAGACATCCATCACATTATTCTTAAATTCAGTGTCCTTATCACTCCTGATTCTCTTAACGCGAACTCCATAAATATTTTCAGTTTCGACAAAGAAATTTATCAAAATCTGTGGAGCTTCATTTTTCGATTTAAGAAAGAATACCCATGAGAATCTCGAGTAGTCATCAGTAACCACCAAATAGTAATACATCCCACCGATACTTCTTACATTCAATGGACCAAATAAATCCATGTGAAGTAACTCGAAAGGATTGGAAATAGAATTTTCTTGTTTCGGTTTATGTGCAGACTTTTGTTGATTACCTTTCAGACAAGGTACACATCTGTCTTCCATTCCAAACCGTTTCATGGGAACGTCGTCAACCAAACTATGTTTGACAATGTCATTCATCTTTCGAAAATTGATATGTCCCATTTTTCTATGCCATAGTAAAGATTCAAATTCGTTTGCTTTCGATAACAGGCAAACAGACTCCTTTGGATCATCAACACTTAACACAAGGCCCTAGATGTCTTTCTTCCTAGGAGCTTTTAGCAGGATCCAGTCTTCAGGAATAACATATCCTGGTTTCAAAATAAGTGCTTCTTTCTCAGTAAAATGGACATTGTTACCCTTGTCACAAATCTGAGAAACAACCAATAGATTATGTGCTAACTGTTCCACATAATTGACTTTCTCCAGCGTAATCTTCTCTACTTTGGCCCGAGATGTTGTCGCCCTTGGGACCTGCGAAACTAACATAAGAACCATTTACATCTTCATAATTGGACAACACATTCTTGTCCCATGTCATGTGCCGAGAGCATCCACTGTCAACATACCAAAGACTAATAGGCTTCCTTGGTTCTCCCTTCTAATCTGCAGCCTTGCAATCTGCCATGTATGCAACAAAGTCTTCAGTTGTCATACCTTCAGGTATCACGAAGTTCTTCATTTGATCTTCAATGCTCTTCTTGGAAATGTCATCAACAGGTATAGATGACTCTTCCATTTCTTCAGGTGCTTTCACAGCTGTCATGGGTTCACTCTCAGATCTCACAGTCTCAGCAACATTATGTACATTCTGCTTAACTACCTCAGATGCACTTTCTTCACTTGAGTATACAGCATAATCAATTGTTGCAGTTACCTCATCATATAATTCTACCATATAGGCATGATTCGAGGTATCATCAAATTTTGTATCCCATTGATAAGTACCATCCGGATTCTGAACAACAACGGCCTTTGACTCCAAAAATGGTGACAAAACTGGCTGTTGTGAAGTAGCTAGAAATGTAATCATTGCTTGAGTTTTCTGATTACTTGGAGTAATACCGCCTTGATTGTAATTTTGACGACCAACAACGGTATTATCAATTCTCTTAGGTCGTTGACACTCTCATGCAAAATGACCAAATCCATCGCAATTAAAACATTTCACCTTCGATTTGTCAAAGCCTTTAGTGCCATTTCCTATAGGTCTCCCAGTTCTCTGAGTGGATCTTCTGACCTTAATAGTGAGCATAGCTAGCTGCCATTGTAGATCCATTTCTTCCAAATCATCAGGATCTATTTGATTGTAATCCTCATCAATCACTGCAGGATCAGTAATCTTTCCTCCGATAAATGCTTCATGAGCATTACAAAACGCTGAGTAAACACTCATTCTACCTTCTCCAGAACTCATACTCATTGGCATAGAGTGAAAAGATTGTACATTGCTCTTGACATTCGTATTTGCATTGTCATAAGCAACATATCCAGCAAGACCTTCAGCATCTACTATTGGTGTAGCTTCAGCACCACATAGAAATGCATTGTTCCCCGAGGTAGAACTTGCTAACTGAACAGACTTAGCATGATACAATGATGGATCTTGAGTGAAATCCAAGTGTATATCTTTAATTCTTCTCTTCATATCTCTGTTCTTAAGCTTGGAGACCACCTTTTCAAAATCCCATGAGCTATATTCTTGATCATCTTGATGTTGATGAACATAACCAGTCCATGTCTTAGGTAGTAAGTCCAAAAACTTATCAACTAGCTCAGTTTGAGGATAAACAACCTCAAAATATGACAACTCATTAGTCAAATGACTGAATCGAGTAATAATCTCATCAAGAGATTCTCCTTTCAGTCCATTGAAAGCTTCATATTGGCGCTTCAGAAGTTTGATACGATTTTTCTTCAAGGTTACATCGCCCTCACAATATCTTTCAAGAGCGTCCATAAATCCTTTGAAGTAGTATATTTCTTGAACAAGTGTACACTATCTTGAGGTATGGCCATAGTAAGATTGGACAAGGCCTTTCCCTCAATTGCATATCTTTTTCGTTCTTCAATCGGCATATCAGCATAAGTATACCTACCGATCACTCCATTCTTCTCATGAGAAGGCCAATCAAAACCTTGAGTTATCACAAGCCACATGTCCATATCAGTGAGACGAATGTAGTCTTCAAATCATCTCTTCCACATCCAATAATTTTCCATATGGAAAAGCTTTGGAGGTGTATTACCCCGACCAACCTCATGATCGTGCATAATCATCTGGCTAATGAGTAGGGCATTTGGTGAATTTGCGGCAGCTGGTATGGTTGTCATTTCGAATCTTTTGAAATCAAATTAAACGAAATAACACAAAAAGGATGCGTGGCACGAAGTCACACGAAGATCGCACGAAGTACATGTGACACGAAGTAGACATGAAGTACAATTGTCACGATCTGTAGCACGAAGAGCAATTCGCGCTGACGTGGCACGAGTTGAACACGAAGTCAACTGGGTGACGTAAGCACGAACACGAAGTACACCTCGTACTGACGTATGCACGAGGTTACATGAAGAAGAGCACGAAAATGCTAATTAACACGAATTTTGAAACGAATTTGCAATCAATAACCAATCAAACGATCTTACACCTTCTGGTAATCAACCTTAGGGCTCTGATACCACTTGTAAGGTACCCTATTGTTGCGTGGATCGTAATAAGATGTGATTCGTTATATCAAGAGTGTGGAATCCTCTTGAGATAACTAGATTGCTATTGTCTTTTGCTGATTAATGAGTAATTAACCAACCCAAGGAGATGCACAACACTTGTGGTTCGTGTAGGAGGTCAGCACGAGGGTAATCCTATGTGCTGATGACGTCAGCACGAGGGTAATCCTATGTGCTGATGACGTCAGCACGAGGATCGTCCCTTTGGTCCTTTGCTTGACTTCGTTTGGCTCGTACACAACATCTAACCATCGTTTAAGTATTCTATGATACTTATAAACCTTGGTTATATGTTCTTGTACCTGCAAAACAATATATAACACACAAACACAATACAAAACATAAACAGATATAATATTGAAGTTCAAACGTAAGCATTAAATATCAACACAAGTTCTTATTCGAATGATTACAAACATAGTTCCTAAAAACATAAACGATAATCAAATCTATGTTGCAATTGTCACAACGAATCTGCATCTACACTCCCCGTCGAATAAACAATCATTTCGGAGCATATTTAACGACTCATGAGTTTACTCTTGCTCCCCCTTAAATGAACAATCTGTATCTTGAATATACTCGATCTCGAATAGATCCTTTAACTTTCTCAAAACAATCTCTCAACTTAGCACGATAAATATTCACCCTCTTCACCTAAACTAACGATCGTTTGAACATCCAAACACAACAATTATCCTCGAACAAATTCTACCAATCAAATTCTACCTATATCCTTGAACTCTATCTATCAATCATATAATCATTTCTCCCCATTATGATGAAAATGTGAAGCGTGTTCATCATACAACAACGATTGATAGCATAACTGGTAGATGAAAAAAACAACAAGCAAGCAAATTAACCCAACCCAAGCCCCAATGTACCTATTGGGGAACTAGAATGTGAGGTTGCGTTGTTGGAAAAAGATTTTAATATGGTGATTGTGTTCTTTGTGTTTGTGTGAAGAGAAATGAAATCCGGATAAAAATGATCTGTTGACACAACCAAAAATCGAAAGGATTAATGGTGTGGCCTAAAAATACGATTACAATTTTTAGGACTTCCCATTATCATCGAGAAATGAAAAAAGCTTATCTCTAAATGGTTCAGTTTATAACTTTTCAATCGATAGATTGCTTTAAAGAATGTAATTCATGGTCAGTGTCACAAAGGCGTTCGATAACCATGTCTTACTATCCTCAAAGACTTTTGGGAAATAAATCCAAGGTCACATAGAATTCTCGTTTACTCAACAAAATCATAAAATGAAAATGTGAGACCTACGTTCAACGTTGGAAAAGATGTTAGCATTGGTAGGATTTCCATTCAATCATTGTGGAATATCAAAAATATGATATCACTACGAATGTTCCGACAATATCACAAAGATATGCAATGTCACAAAGACATATAATGACTCATTGTGTCCTAGTCAAATGAAATATATATCAAGAACTCTCTAGACTCAATAGTGATCAAATGAAGTCGGGGACCGGAGCAGAGTGTCTTCCTTTTTTCAATATCAACATCTTCCAAATGAAGACTCAATTGAAATGTGAAAATCTCCGTGAGAATAAAACAAGTATTTGTTAAGAAATACGTGAGTGGTTAGGTAAAAATGTGCATTGCTTCACTGGGTCCATGAAGTCTTCTTCAATATCGAGAAATAAACAAATGAAATCCGATAGGAACGTGTTTACCTGGCTTTTTGAGAATTTTGGGGAGGGCTTTTGTTTCTTTTAGCCCTTTCTCACATCATATCACCGTAACCTCTCACTTTTCGACTACTCCCTCATGTCCTATTTGCACAAATATCATCACACTCATATACCCTCACAATCTAGAAATGAGAATAAAACTTCGGGGTTAGGTCTCATCAACGATGATAAGATCATGGAGTTTTTATGAGTGGCCTAAACTCTCGTGTGAAAATCTAACAGCGAACTTCAATAAAGATGATTGAAAATGTGTTCAAAACCATCCAAAGTGTTTATAAAATGACAAAGGAGTTTGAACACTTGGAAGTTTTGGTTAAATAAACAAACTCCCCCTAAATATATGCATGATTTGAACAAATTGTTTTGCATATAAAGGGTAAGTAAAATGATTGTAAGTTGCTCACAAACATTAAAAATGAGACTACGAAGACAGTACACAAAGGCGTTCGATGCCTTGCATCTCATCCTAATATTTTGTGATAAACTCAAAGACAACGTAAATAAAAATGATGAAAAGAGAAAGTATTTTTGGATTTTTTGAAAATAAGAAAAATAAAAATCTTTTTTGGATTTTTCAAAAAGTTAAGAAAATGAAAATATTTTTGTATTTTTCTAAAAATAAAGAAATTACAAAACCGGTTTTAGCACGGGTTATACACTGATGTGTGCATAAGCCACGTCAGTGTCAAAGTCAAAGTGACTGGACCCAGATCAACAAGGAAAAACACTCGTGATGCTGATCTCTCAACTTTCAAACCAATTTCTAAAGATGCTGCTCAGATCCAGAACAAGCATGAAAAGGATCAGTATGAGCATTAAATGAAGCATAGTTCCAATCCTTCCAAGATAGTTGATATTGATGTGATAAAGGAGGATGGATTGAAACTATTTGACTTAGTTGTGAAAAGAGAAGGGAGAGCAGCTGAAGAGTACAGTCAGGTCTTAGTTCACGAGTTTGGCATTTCTGAGCATAGAGAGATGATCCCAATTCTGAAGGCGAAGCCTAAATCTCATGTCATTGGTGCATAGATGTCAAGGATTCAACAAAAGATGCAAGCCAAGGTAGAGATGGAAAGTAGAGTGTTTAGGAAAAAGGATCATTCTCTACTGAAGAGGAAAGCTTCTGGAAGCCCTTCTAGCTCAAGACCTGCAAAGAAGTAGTTTCCTTCTTTCAGTTTATCATGTACTTGTATATATATCATTTTATCCACTTATAATAAACTCATCATTTGAGTACTGTATATATGTTGCAAGTTGTAACCAACATGTAGATGATAGGTTTAAGTTAGTTAAACAACAAGAAAAATTCTGAGGCATCAATGATCTATGGATGTCCTTAAAAAAATTTTACAACTTAAGCAAACTTGTATTTCAGACTTACAAACATGTATAGATAGAAGTCTGAGATGCATGCACTATTTCAGAACAAATAGGGGGAATTTGTTGAGTCAAAAATCAACCAAGTATGATTTGTTCAGAAATAGTTGATGTTCAGTGAAGATACTTGTACAGAATTATGAACCTCTTTAGAGTTAAGTTCACTGAAGCTTCACTTCAGTTTCAGATCCGCCTAAACAGAAACCATTCATTCTGAAGTCAAAGACTGAAGAAAGAGAATCATCTTAGCAGCAGAGCCCAGTGAAGATTCTATATGTGATGAGCGTCCATTTTGTGATAAAAACCCCCAGTGAAAGGCTTCAATTCTATGCCTAAATGAGTTAATATTCCGGAACTCTTGGTACTTAATGAAATGTATGTTTATGCAGGTTCATGGAAGATGCGAGAGAGGGTAAATGGAATCAAGTAACTCAAGAAGGAAGCCTATGAAGATTACAAGGAAGTGATTACAAGGAAGCCTATGAAGATTACAAGGAAGCCTATGTTTATGCAGGTTCATGGAAGATTGCGAGAGAGGGTAAATGGAATCAAGACACAAGGAAGTGAATTAGAGCTGAACGAAGACACGAGAGGTGCAGCAGGAGCCACCAACGCCGCTGGTACACCACCAGCACCGCTGGCCCAGTAAAGCCCAGAACTAGCGACGCTGGTCAGTCCAATTCAGCAACCAACTTTCACCTCTATATAAGTCGAACTAACCCTCAAAAACCTAAAGAGAGAGCCTATTCAGCAGCCCTAGCCGCCCAGCAACACCCCTAGGTCGATCTTGCAGATTTCCAGAAGGTTTTGGAGCCTCTAACGCCTTCCGATCTTCATCCTCGGTCTAGATCTAGCTTTTCTATTTATCTTTTTTTTTTTTTAACTATGTTTTTCATATTTTCAAACTTTGTTATTCCATTAATAATGCTAGGCTAACGGCTAAATACTTGTTTGGAATCGATGTGATCATGTAGACGTTTACTATTTTGTTGTGTTTGTTACTTTACTGTTGGAGTATGATTTTTACTGTTCATCGTAGATCCATGTTTATTAGTAGTTCATGTTGCTATTGGTTTTATATCTGAACACGTTGACTTAATTCTAATAATTGTCTATGGTCATACACTAGGATTAACATGCTAGGACAGAAAACAGCTAGGCGGTCTTTAACTAGGAGTAAAAAGTGATTCACTTGTAACCGAGGGATCCAGATCTATAGTAACTAGGGTGAATTGAACATGATGCTTAACAATACCAGACGCGATCCTTTGACTTGGAAACGAGTACTGTGGTCACCGGAGGGTAACTAAAAGATGAACTAGTAATACAAACTATAGGTCACTTAATGCTTAAACAATGAATCTAGCGAGAATTTGTTTATAGAGTAGTGTGAGTCTAGGGACAGCACTAGTAATTTAGGCAAGGTGAATCTAACAAGAATCCGAGTCGTGATGAAGTTTCCAACAGTCTAACAAACTAGTAGAATAAGTATTTGGTCGTACCATGAGAGATGAGATGTCCAAACATTGCTTTTCTTTCTTATTTTCAGATTAAGCCTCTCGTTACTAGCGTCGTGGCTTAGATTTACTTTTCAGTGGTTAATTAGTTAAAATTGGAAATCGTGACAAACCCCCAACCATTAGAATTACGCATAGGCTTAGATTAGGTAGTGCAACGCGTCCCTGCGAACGATCCTGTAGTTTATCACTGGACTATACTACATCAACCGGGTTCGCTGCCCGTAAGTGTGGTTTTGTTTAAGTTAGTTACTTGTACAACATTATAAATTTAAAGACCCGTAAAACAAACGCATATCAAGTCTTTTGGCGCCGCTGCCGGGGACGCGACGCATTCTTTAGTTTAAGTATTGTAATTTGACCCTATTTTGTGTTTCAGCACGAGATAGTTACTTTTCAGTTTTGCATTTTAGGTTAAGTTAGGTTTAGTTAGTCATTTTCGATCATTTTAGGTCATATTAGGCTTAGTTAGCATTTCATTTCATTTTCATTTGCATTTTTAGATTAATTTAGTTTTTCATTTCATTTTGTTTTTATATTGGTGCGTTGATCTTTTTCTTGAGTTTTGCAGATTATTTAGGTAAGTTGATGCGTTTGAGATCGGGAATGGTTGTAAGACGTTTTTCTTCAAGCCTAAGTAGACTCAGACGTAGGAACAGGCTCAAGAGATCAGCATCATCACCCGGCATTAACCTAGGAAACCTTTTCGACTTAGAAGCCCCTTTAGGATCAACCGACACTAGATCAGAACCACCAACACCAGAACTAGAAATGAACGAATTCGATCGACACATGATGGAGACCCGTTTTCAGTCAAAGGACACCACCTGAAGCTAATTCAGGACAATCAATATGACGCCCGAGCCAAATCCAACCCCCATAAGCATGTACGCAAGTTCACCAGTTTGTGCAAAATGTTCAAATAAGGAGGAGATGTCACTGAAGACAATGTGAAGCTTAGCTTATTTCCGTCATCTCTCACCGGAGAGGCACGTGCTTGGTTCGATGAGCTCGATGAAGGTACCATCACTACATGGAATCAACTTCGCGAAGAGTTTGTCTTGCGATTCTTTCCCCCGAGTTTAGCTAGGAAAATGCTTAGAGACATCAAAGCTTTCAAGCAAGATGAAGGAGAAGCACTAGTTGATGCATGGAAAAGGCTTAGGGAAATGATTAGGAACTGTCACGGGAACGGGCTACCAAAGGACGAGATCATGGAAATCTTTTTCTATGGTCTAACCAAGACTTCCTAAAAGGACTTAGACCTAGCCGGCGGTGGTCACTTTTTGTACAAGTCTACCAATGACGCGTACAAAATGATGGAGGATATGGTGCAAGCTAGCTTAGCTCGAGACATGGATGATAAGAATCGAGATAGGAGACCGAGAAGGACTGTGGCTAGCATTGAGAGCAGCTCTGAAACTGAGGTAATTCATGAACTTAAAGCTTTATCTGACCAATTTTCTACTTTTGAAGGTAGGTTTGAAGTTATGGACAAAGACCTCAAGGTGATTGCACACGGGTGCAACAAATGCGGAGGATTGCACTATACCGAAGATTGTGAAGAGGAGGATACCGAGCAAGTAAATTTTGTTTAGAACCAATATCGAGGAGGAGGCTACCAACGAGGACTATTCTCAAGAAACCCCGGTAATTCTAACTTTAATTCTAGTTTTCCTAGAACTAACAATGGTTCTTTTCAACATAGGTGGCAAAGGAGCAATGATCAACCGGAGAAGCCAAGGGTGGAAGGTGAAGTCAAGGAGGACCCCATTGCCAAGCTCACTCACATGATTGAGAGGTACATGGACATGAACGACAAGAGACACGACTCTTTGGCGAGCTACACCAAAACCCTAAATGAGAAGATTAGCAATCTCAATCAAAAGGTTGATGAAGGATCAAGGAACCAACAAGCCGCAATCAAGCAGCTGGAGAGAAGGATTGATAGGTGCATAAAGCAGAATGCGAGGAAGGAAAGCAGCCCATCTCCAAGGCAAGTCACTCAAGGCGGTTCAAGCTTAAACCCTAGCACGAGTCAAAAGTACTAACCACCAATCGGGAGGAGCAAGAATGTGAACGCCGTGTTCACTAATGGTAATGACTCTAATAAGGTTTCTAATGATTCTTGTGAAGTGTCCAATCAGGTACAGGTCAAATGGAAGAAAAATGAAGGCGAAATGGACCAAAACGCAAATCTGCAGGCTGCCTAGGAGGCCCCAGCGTCACTGGGAGTCCTCCAGGTGGGAACCAGCGCCGCTGGAACACTACCAGCGCCGCTGGAACACTTCCAGCGCCGCTAGTACCCCTCCAGGTGAAGACCAGCACCGCTGGACCCCTCCAGGTATCTGACCAGCGCCGCTCAGCATCTGCCAGCGCCGCTCCCGAGCCCTGCAAGTTAGATTTGCGCAATGCTTCGTTCTCAGAAGGAGACCTCGAGACCCAGCTCGCATCCAAATGCACAATCAAGGATGGAGAAAATTCGGACAGAGGAGAAGAAGTTGAAGATCTCGACACATCGGATGACGGGAAACTGATACCACAAGCATCCGAAGATCCAGGAAGTTTTCTTATCCCTTGCACTATTAATAATGAATATTGTTCGAGTGCATTAGCTTATTTAGGGTCAAGTATTAACGTTATGCCTACTGTGATTTATGAGAAACTTACCCTTTGTTTGCTAAAACAGACCAACATGAGCATTTGGGTAGCCGATCAGACTTATCGACAACCCAAGGGGATTGTTGAACGAGTCCATGTTACGGTTAAGGATTTAGAATTTTGGAGTGAGTTTGTTGTGCTTGATTCGGTTAGTGAGATAATGACACCCCTAATCTTAGGAAGGCCATTTCTACATATTGCTGATGCTACCGTTCATGTGCTTAAACGTGAAATATCTTTGTCTAATGGTAGAAATAGGATTAGAGTGTCTGACCTAGTAGAGCAAGTAAAAAAGTGCCTTAGGATGGAGATACTAGATGACAGTCAGAGGCCTAGTCAAGAAGTAATGATGGTGATAGATAAGGAGACTGTAGAGACAAAACCTAAGAGAAAGATAAGTCATGAGGGCTTTAGAGAATTAAGAGATTTAAAATAAAAAGTTGAGGAACAGCTTAGGAATGGAAGGAAAATGGCCAACAGGATTAGAAGTATATTAGGAAACATGGAGTGGGAGGAACGTGTAGCAGACCTAGAAAGAGATAAGATGAATGAAATAATCGCTAGAGAACCTAATGGAATGTTTTATGGTGACCCTAGTGTATTTTAGATCCCAAGCTACATTAACTCCAACTGCTTTGAAAACACCTACCTAGACCTTAGGTCCACCTCTAATATCTTACCCATAGGAATTTACAAGATATAGGGTTAGATGGGAAAGTTTAGAAATTAGGTTAGTTGGAGGAACAAAGGTTTTAACCAAAGGCTTCATCAGAGACCTAGTCATTAGAATAGAGGGACTAGAAATCCCTACTGATTTCTTTATTGTTGAAGATGATTCAATGACAAGGGATCACGTGATCTTAGGACAGCCATTCCTTCTTGCCGTAGGTTCCTCTGTTAATGTTAAGGCAAAGAAGATAACCCTGAGCGTCGGTTACAAGCAAGTGGTCTTGACTAAGGAAGGTGTTACCAAGACTAACCCATTTGGAACTAGATGTAAAACCAGGAATTATGCATGGGACTTCAAGAAAAGAAGGATAGAATCACACCTTAGGGACAAATCTGACCTTTACATCAAATCACCCACGGATACCGGCCCTAGGCCTAACCCACACTCCTCACCCTAGTTCCTAGCGCTTCTTGGGAGGCAACCCAACCTGTATTTTCATTCTTATTTTTATTTTTATTTTTATTTTTCTATTTATATTTTTAGGAACAATGTGACTAATTGCAATTAAGGAATTGTTTTGAATGTTATAATTTGTGATATTTTATGAGTTTGTTTTGAGTATCACAGATTCAAGCTTCAATGGATCAAAGAAACAAGTAACCTATTGCAATCGTTTTTGTTGTCATTTTTATTTTCATAATGTTTTAGCTCGTATTTTTCAATTTTGACATTTTGATTGAAGTGTGCAGGAGTATTTTGCTTTGTAGTCTGAAGGAAACCATGCATTTAGCCAAAAGCTAAGTGTAGGGGAGTTTGAGCATCAAATCGTTGAAGAAATCAGACCTCAGAACACGTACAGGGATCACGAGCGCCGCTGGGAATGCATCTGGGCACTCCCAGCGCCGCTCCTCAAAGACCAGCGGCGCTGGACCTGCACCTGTGCCATCTAGCGCCGCTCCCACTCACCCAACGCCGCTCCTGGCAACTTCCAGCGCTGCTACCCACTCACCAGCGCCGCTACCCACCCCGTCCCGCACACCAGATCGCCAAAAATCCAAAAAAATCAGAAAAACCCAAAAATCCAAAAAAATTAAAAAATCAAAAAATACCAAAAAGAAAATATATTTACACTCATCTTGTTCGAGTGGCGTAAAGAGGCTAGAATCCTACCTTCAAGAAATCGCCAATGAACAACCTGAAAACACCCATCATCCCAATTTCATCCTAATCTCGGTTCGGTGTACAAACATTTGGCGCCATCCGTGGGACCCGACATTCAGATCCCTAAAACCATAACTTTTTTTTTACGGCGAATCAATTTTAGGAAAAATGGCCAGTGTTCCACCCAGTTCTGAACAAAATACACGGGAAACGGTTGAAAATGTCCAAGTTAGAAACACTACGCCTAGGTCAGGACCGACGACCGAAGCACCCCGCGATGGCGATTAGCAAACTGATCACCAGGCTAATCAGAACTCTGATCGGTCAACTCAAACGGGGGGAGAACGAGGGACATTCTAGATAGGATCCCCTCGCAAAGACCCGCTGTTATTCAACCCAGGTTACATTCTCTGAAATTATGATCATATCCAAAAAACCATGAGGCACCGGAGAAGAATCGGAGCCCTTGGCAGCACCAGCAGGGTACTTGACTTCGATGAAGCAACAGAAGACGAATACGACCCGATAACGCCACCAAGGGGACTCAAAAGGCTCCCCCAAGACGGGTTAAGAAACACCTATGGTTTCGGAGTCAATAGCAAAGGCCTCCGGATTTGTACTTCTTCGAACCGAAGGTCTTCTCAGAACAACGAAGCCCCCAGATCCGAAAGGCCCATCCCTCGAGCAAAGCAACACCTCCTAGGGGCCCTCATGGACGCACAAGCCTCGGGGACCCCCGAGATAGCGACCTGTAGATGAGATCCACCACGAGAAGGGGTGACACTGTTCGTGGACCAGAAGGATTCCCAGATCTCCGAGACCTACTCTATGAGGAAGACGTCTGCAAATTTGGCTCTCAGGCGTACGGCGCGAAATCCTTGGGCAGCTGCCCCAGGGAAGGCTGCGAGGACGTCAAGACTATGATCAAGGCTATGCTACACAGATCCTAGAAAGTCCTCATGCCATAAAAAGACTTGTAGCTGACTCAGAACTCTATGAACCATGGAGACGAAAGGTCCAGGTCGTTCAGAACCCTCTAGAATTACAGACAGTTGGCTGTAATGTCGAAGACTCTCCGTTCGTAGCATGGATACAAAATTACCCCCCTCCCGAAGGATCTGAAGTATCCTTCGCAATTGAGTACGTACGATGGAAAGAGCGACCCCGACGATTTCCTGAAAGCATTTGAAGGAGTATCGGAGGTGAAGGTCTGGAACGTACTCGTTGCGTGTCGAGCATTTAAACATCTCCTCAAGGGAGATGCCGGGGAATGGATAAAGAGTGTGGCGAAAGGATCCATCACCAGTTTCGATGACCTTAAAGAAAAATTTTGTGCACGTTTCAGCCAACAAAAGAAGCACAAAAAACTTCGCGTAGCCGCTCATGGGAGAAAACAAGGAGATGCTGAGGGAAGTAGAACATTTTTGGATCGGATCACTCATGAAACCGAGGACATAATGGACTTGCCTGAGTCCCAGAGGATCTCTGCTCTGTTGCATGGCCTTCGGATCCCAGGGTTGGTTGAGTTCCTATACAGGGACCTGCCGAAGACTTATGAAGCAGTTTAGAAAAGGGCATACATATACCTTGATGCTAGGGACACCGCTTCGAAGGGAAACACCAGTTCCCCACATGACAAAGAGTCTCCTGCAGGAAGAAAAGGGAAATGGGGAAATGACAAAGATAACAAGACCTCCCGGTACAACCCCTATTACAAGGAAGAAAAAGGACAAGTAAAAATTAACCTTCCGGAGATGTATAAAAGCTCCACGGAAATCCTACAAACCGAGTCCATCGTGAAGACCTTCCCGACACCATCCAGGTTGAGCGGAAGGAACAGAAGGGAACCAGAAAAGTATTGCGATTTTCATAGGGATAATGGGCACGACACCAACAACTGTTGGCAGCTCCGAAGGGCCATCGAGGAAGCAATCAATGAAGGAAAGTTATCGCATTTGGTCAAGATCGTGCGACAACAGCAAAAGAAGGAGGATGACTTGGAAGAAAATAAAAAAGGACCGGAAAAAACTATTTACACAATCATCAAAAAGAAACAGGGAAAGAATGTCTGTTCCCGAAGGCATATAGGGGAAACATGATGCACATCACATTCCCCTCGATCTGTAACACCCGAATCTTCCGGGACCCCCTCATAATTTCAACAATGCTCAAAATTTCAAAAGTGAAAGATATATGTGTGGACACGGGAAGTGAATGTGTCGCTATCTACGAAAAACCCTTTTGGAAATTACATCATGTGTCACAGATGAATTTCAAAAGAATAGATGCTCTGGTCCAAGGGTACTCAGGAAGGACCGAGAAACCCATCGGAAAACTAACGGCGAAAGTGACCATTGGAAAAGGACGATGGGAACGCACGGAAAAAATATCATTCCTCGTGGTACAAGAATTCATAGGAACTCCAAAATATAGTCCCATTGTAAAAATCTACACCACCACCGGATATATATCCATAAAAAAGCATGCTCACAATTGTAGGTATTTATACAAAAAAAAAAAGCACAAAAAGTGCCGACATCATGCAGTTATAATCCGCCCAAAAGGCAGAACAAGAACTGCGAAATATAGCCATACAAAGGCTGCACCTATAAAATAAGCAGGACAAAAACAATAATATTAGCAAACCAAACAGCTAAAATTAATTCACATACTTAGTTCAGAGTAACCAAAAGATGTCCGCCTGCAAAACAAAAGTAGGAAAAGTATCCACAACGCAGCCACCTAACTGCTCAACACAGCAAAATAAAACAACATCACAAGCTGCAGAATTAACAAAGATGTCTAAAATGGCACAAACGCCAGACCACGACACGCAGGCCAACAAGTTTTTTTTTTACTGGGGATCAACTTCGGGGAAAATAGCATCAGGCACAATCTTCAACAGGTCATCCACAAGGGCATTTGGGTCAGCAACAACCTTAGCCAGGTAAGGAAAGACAGCATCTCTGCACTTCTGGTCCACAAGGTCCACTTGGTGAGCAGCATCAGCAACATAATAAGCTCTACACCTGACATCACACTTTCCCTCTGCTCTCATCAGAATATAACAATCACCTGCATACATATGGGATGACCTCTGTTACAAGTCTGGCTTTCTCATCCTACAACATGTTCAGCTCATCACGTAAGGCCCTGCAAGTGCTTTGCTCCACAACCAACTACTGGTTCACCTTGGCCACAGCTTCCCCACGAACTACATTCTCTGCCTTAAGGTCATTCATTTTTTGCTTCAAGTCTTGCACAATATCTGATGATTCCACATACGTAACAAACCTGGTTTCCCTTGCTTTAAGATCATCAATAGTGGCCAACATAGACTGCACCTCCAAACTCTTCGACCTAAGATCCAAGGACATCCTTGTAAAACGTTTGGCAACCACAGAATCCAAAATGAGTAAAGCTGGCGGTCCTTCTTGAACACTGATGAGCGTCCATTTTGTGATAAAAACCCCTAAAGAAAGGCTTCATTTTTATGCTTAAATGAGTTATTATTCCGGAACTATTGATACTTAATGAATGATGTGATTATGCAGGTTCCCGGAAGATGCGAGAGAGGGTAAATGACATCAAGTGATTCAAGAAGGAAGCCTATGAAGTTACAAGACACAAGGAAGTGGTTCGGGAGCCAAACGAAGACACAAGTGCAAGACAGCAGCCATCAGCGGCCGCTGGCCACTTAACCAGCGCCGCTGGTACTCCCCAGCGTCCGCTCCCCAGCCAACCAGCACCGCTACTCGTTCACCAGAGGCCGCTCGTCGATCAACCAGCGCCGCTAGCCCAAGAAAGCCCAGGACCAGCGCCGCTGGTTGGCCCATATCTGAAACCGACTTAAACCCCTATTTAAGTCGAACTAACCCTCAAAACCCTAAGAGAGAGCCGATTCAGAAGCCCTAGCCGCCCAAAATACCCTAGATCGAAATTGCAGATTCCAAGAAGTTTTGGAGCATCTAAACACCTTCCGATCTTCACTCTTGGTCTAGATCTTTCATCTTTATTTACTCTTGTTATTGAACTATGTCTTTTATCTTCTCAGACTTTGTTATTCCTTTAATAATGCTAGGCTAGTAGGCTGAATACTTGTTTGGATCAATGTGATCATGTAGACTTATTGTTTTACTTGTTTTGTTTAAATTCTGTTGGAATGTGCTTTACTGTTTATCGTAGATCCATGTTTATTAGTAATTCATGTTTCTATTGGTTTTATATCTGAACATATTAGTTTAATTCTAATAGTTGTCTATGATCATGCACTAGGACTAATATGCTAGGACAGAAAACAACTAGTCGTCTATAACTAGAAGTAAAAGTGATTCACTTATAACCGAGGGATCCAAACCATAGTAACTAGATGAATTGAACATGAAGCTTAACAATACCAACGCGATCCTTTGACTTGGAAACGAGCACTGTGGTCACGGAGGGAATTATATCTGTCATGGCTTAAGAGCCAGGTAATTAAAGATGAATTAGTAACACAAACTTTAGGTCATAATGCTTAAACAATTAATCTAGCGAGAATTTGTTTTAAGGGTAGTGTGAGTCTAGCGACAGCACTATAACTAGTTAAAGTGAATCTAACAGAATCTGAACCGTGATTAAGTTTCAACAGGCTAACAACCAGTAAGATAGTATTGGTCGTACCATGAGATCGGAGATGCCAAACAAGTATTTTAATTTAATTATTGTTATTGCTTTTTCCAAACTATTTTCAGATTAGCCTCTCGCTGCAAAGCGCGTGGTTAGATTTTATTTATTTTACTGTCAAAGTATTAGTTTATTAGGAGTTAGTGACAAACCCCAAACAAACTAGAATACACGTACTACTAGAGTAGGTAACGCAACCCGTCCTGCAACGATCCTATAACTTACCACTAGGCTATATTGCATTGACCGGGTTCTCTGCTCGTTATAGTGTGTGTTAGTTTAGATAGTTACTTGTACAACATAAATTTAAAGACAAGAATAAAACCCCACCCATCAAACGCTCACAAAAAGGTCTCATTATCCATATTATTTATTTTCTTCACATCCTCAGTATTCATATCCTCTTTATCCATCCAATCAAACAATCCTTGAGTACCTATAAAACAAAATGTATAAATATGAGGAGAAAAAGAAACAATTAATAACAGAACACACAAACAAACAAAGTACCTATCTTAGGGTCAGATGGCTTCCGAAACTCAGCAGCTTTCACATCATCTCCAACCTTCCTCTTCTTTACACGACTAGCAACAGTATTTGGTACCCAGAACCAGCAACATCTCTCTTCTTCTTCCTCTTGTCAGTAGCAGACACTTCTAAAATCTCAAGATCCAAAGCATCCACCTTTAGAGCAGAAGGATTCGCAGAACTTGAAATCTCAGGAAGATCATTTTGAACACCAGCAGATTCAGCATTTTTAGAAGGATTATCAGCAACATTGCTCCTTTGACCACCAGCAGAAGATACCACAGTTACCTCCTTTACACCTTTTTTCACAAACTTTCTAAAAGTCGTGTCTGAAAAGCAAAAAGCAGAAAACATGAACACTAAAAACTCAAGTACTCAAGCAAAAACACAACAATAAGCCTTACCATCAATGTCTACACTACCAGGAAGAAAACCAAGCACTTTCACTTTATACAAAATGACGTCAGGGTACAAAACCATACTTATAGGATTAGATTGAATATATCGACAAAAATCATCAACAATATACTCAGGAACAGGATTCTCATAATTCTTATGAATACACAATAAGCTTCTGTCCGCAACAGAATCATAACCAAGAGGAAAAAGAGAAGACTCCATAAACACAAAATCGCTCTTCCAACCACGAATATCTAACCCACCCCTGCGAAAGAAACCACTCTTGGAGTGATTCCCCACTGTAACCAGAAGGAAAAGTTTGCACAAAATGCCTAAAAAGATCAAGCAGTGGCTCCCCACCATAGGCCCTACACATAACCTCGAAGGCCACTATCCTAGACAAACCTAACGGGGTAATAGTCGAGATATGCACATCAAAATAATCTAAAACCTCAAGAAGAAAAGATGAAAAGGGATATCTCACATTCCTTTCAGACATTGATTTTATGTAGAAACTGACATATCCCACCGGTGGGGTCAAAATCGTCTCACCATCAACAGGAAGCCTAAAAGATGCTATTTTACCAGGAAAATATTCCTCTACAAATTTTTTTAACTTCGACTGGATTACGGTCGATTCAGTCACTTTAATGCCAGTTTTTAACATCGCAACGATTACAAGAATGGAAAAGTTAAGAAAACACAAGCAGAAAATAACGTACCTAAATGAGTGATCGGAAGCGGATTACGCCAGAAACCCTAGAGGAGAGAGAGAGAGAAAAAAGGTTTTTCAATACGGTCGAAATAAAAAAGAAAAAGGGAAGAAAGTCAATCTATATATATATATATGGCTGCATACGCTTCAGAACTGTCGAATAGTTCACCTTGAGATACGTGCCCATCTACCACGCTTAAGTATCTTTCAAATCAATTTAAATTAGGCGTTAGGGAAAAATTTACATAAAACCCCCTCAAAAAAGCAGAAGTAGACAAGGAAAGTCCAAGGCAACGATTCCTTTGCAAAAATCGTCCCCTTGGATTGGGGAGCTTGATGGTATATCCCTCCTGCGATACGCGAAACCTGCCACCCAAAGCATCAACTGAATGCGTTGCGGTACAAAGGGATATCAGACGCTGCATAAGATAAAAGGGAAAGAAGCTAATCACCCATAAATAAATGGATTTAGTTCCACCTTTACAAGCAGATAATTAAGGAAAAGGTTGAGAAGGATCGAAGACCTAGGATACCCTATGGAAAAGTCCATTTGGCGCCAACTATTTCCCGCCCGAATTCTCTCCTATAAATAGGAAATCAAAAGACCTCCAAGGGACAATACAACATACACATACAAACATATATACGTTACACTCATCTTGTTCGATTGGCGTAAAGAGGCTAGAACCCTACCTTCGGGGAATCGCCAACGAATAACCTCAAAACACCCATCATCCCATTTTCATCCTAATCTCGGTTCGGTGTACAAACATTATGTAATGTAGTAATCTACCCAGGTGGCTATGTAATGTATGCACATATATTTTTTTGGCTATACTATGTAGAACCTTTTTATTTGGATCAATCAATGTAAGGACCTATGTATTTTTTTGGCTATATTATGTAACGTCCGTACATATTTTACATAGTATAACAAAAAAAACATAGGTGCGTACATTACATAGTCACCCGAGTAGATCACTACATTACATAACCATTTTGTCATAGATTGTTACATTCGTATGTCATTATCCCTATCACCAATATGAGTGTTTATATATATACAATAATGGAGTACTTTTCAAGAAATTAATCTCCTAATATAATTTTAAGATCTCTAAATATCTAGTTACCATATATGAATATCCATTTAATATTTCTATACTAAATAAGAGACAATTGTGTTTCAAAAGTATTTTTAGAAAAATTGTGATGTGGCAAGTCTACATTTTTTTTAAAAAGGTCTTTGTTTTAATTATGATATCATAAATAATTTACACTATTTTTAATTAAAAATAGCTCACTAAATACTTATTTAAAGTTCCTAATCTTTTATTACAAACAAAGAAATTTTTTTTATAATTATTATGTTATTAAATTTTTTTTATAATTATTATGTTTTTCAATTAATCATCTCCATATCGATTTATAATTAATAACAAAAATTACATGCATATTTTATAGTTTTCTAAATTTAATTAAAACGACTCTAACCCAGGTAAATTCGCTAGTTTATTTATAATACAAAATTGTATTTAGAGTTTTATTACAAAAACATTTTACATATAGGGCTGTCACTAACATATTATATTAATATATTTAAAAATTTGTACATTATATATTAAAAACCGCCACCTGATTTTTTCTAACAGAAAGATACAAATTTTAATGCACCCAATTAGTTTTTACTGACAACCCTAATAAAACCCTTATTTATATTATTGACACATTTGATTATATTATCGTTATATGTGTTATGTTAATAACAAATTTTGTTATTTTTATCAAAATGGCATTTTTCTATTAATAGCATATCAATTTCATACATCTTTTCTATTATTACGATTTGCACATATAGCTTTTTTCTTAAGTTTGTTTGTGTGGTTATTATCTATATTTCTATATCTATACTTCTATATGATATAATAAAAAGAATAGTCTCACATGTTCAAAGTTATATAGGAAAATGTCTAAATTATCCTTCACAAAAAAGCTCTCCTCTTATCATGTGTAGCAATTCACACACGCAACTCTCTCTCAATGTCTGTCTTTCTTTTTCCTTCATTTACAACTTGTTAATAGTATCTGTTACAACACGCGGACACCATGCTAGTCATTGTTTAATATTTATCGACGTGTATAATAACATATCATTTAATGTCCGTAGCATATTATATAATTATAATAAAAATGTCATTACGGGTATAAATTAGAATATAGTTTGTTATATATGTTTCGGTGTTTGTATTAAAATAATTAACTTTTACCTTTTAAGTTTAACACTATTATTTACCCAAAAAGAAGTTTAAAACTATTATTATGCGTTTAAATAGATTTAATTGTTAAAAGCTATATAGGTATTTTATTTTCTTCTTTTTTCACACTTGATTACCAACATTGTAAAATTTAACAATGGGTGATGATTTATACATTACTTGTTTTTGACCGTATACCATTAAATGTATTTAAAAGTGTCGTACAGTATAATACAATATAACATGTTTGATGGTGTACGGTTAAAACGTGGTGATGTACAGATCGTTTCCCTTTAACAATACATCACTTACATTGAGATTTTTTTAATCCAAAAAATATATAATTCATTTATTGCTTTGATAGACAAGATATCTTTTTTATGACTTCCATTCCACTTATCGATCCCGGCCCAGAAAAGTGCGTATATAAATTTATTTGTTTTGGCCAACAAACCCGACCCACACCCCATACAATCATACAACCCGATTTTCGGGAGAATTCTTTTAACTTTTCAATTTTTTTCATTATTTTTCTGAAATCTCAACCATTCATATTTTTCTTTCTTTTCCATAAATTATTTTATTCATCTAATCATTCAAAATCTTTTATCTTAAAAACCATAAATCAATAAATTATTTTAATTATATGGGTGTTCTTAAAATTTCATGCTTTTCATTAGAGGGGTCATTTGATATACTTTCGACGAATTTTTAAACACGAGGACGAAGCTCGTACAATTAAAGCATTTGGCTATCACACTCTACGACTTATCTCCACTTATGACATATCAAACTGTATGATCTATCACCCTTACCATCTCACCGTCACAATGCACGTGTATTTTCTCTTATTATAAAAGACAGTTGATCAAAACATTCCCAAGACCCACATTTAAAATAGGGGATAACTTGGATGATATTAACATTATTTTGGTTGGATGATGTTGCTCTCACAAACCATTAAAATCATGGAGGGCTTTTTGACATGTGTAGAAATTGATTTAAGTGAGTTTGTGAGAACAACATCATCCAACAAAGATGATATTAACATCATAAATCATTTTCTCTTTAAAATATCATCTGAAATAATAATTGGTCACAAAGAAAACAAATAATGAGTAGCTATGCCATGAATACTTTTTTGTATGTTTCTAATTATAAATGAGGGTGGTACACTAACTTTTCTTGTCCACTAATCGTAGGAATCTTTTGCAAGCTAGATGACAATTGTATTTATTTTACTCGTAACTTTTTTCCTGGATATGCGACTTTAATTACTTACTCTATTCAATCAAAGACCCCATGTTTTTATACTCTAGAAACCTATACGTTTCTTATACAATATTATCTTTTTATTATAAGAATTTTTCCAATTCAAGCTAGATGCAGTTGAAAGATCTACTTGTGAAAGTCACAAAACTTGGGCCAGATCGAGTAGCCAATCAATAAGCTTTAGGAGTAATTAAGAGTATGTGAAAACATCTTTGAATCATATACAAGTGTAGAAAATGGAATTAATCAAGTTTTCTCCTAAACAGAAAATGGAAAATTATATAGTACGAGTACTATTTTTAGGTAGTGCACGGATGCTTATGATAAACCTACCCTCAAACCTTGATGGAGATCATTGACAAACTAATTATGATTAATAGACATACGAGAAAAAGTATCTGTGCGTTGCGACGGTGAGATGGTGAGGCGTGAGGGTGATAGGTCATAAAGTGTGATATCTGAATGTCGTAACTTTACGGGCTCCGTCCTCGAATTTAAAATTTTGTCAAAAGTATATTGAATGACATTCTCTAATGGAAGGACATATTTTAAGAGCACCAATAAAAATTTTATAATTTATCAATTTATGGTTTTTGAGATGAAATATTTTGAATGGATTATAAGAATAAAAATGATTTATGAAAGAGAGAAAAAAAATTAGTATTTAAACTGGAAGAAAGATATGACAGCTGAAAATTTGAAAAAATTTGACCGAAGTAAATGCTAGAGATGGCTATAGATATATAGTCATATAGATTTATCAGAATGACCATTTTTGCAATATTATGCTTTTAAATAAACATGAATCTCTTTTAATCGATAATAAAATAAGAATCGATAATAAAAGAAAGAAGAAAAAAGATAAATGTTATGAGATGATGAACTATATAAGGATGAAAAGATTAACACAAAAATTTTTTCTGCTATCTTAAAAACTTTCTAAAATTTGCATCGTTTTGACTGGAAAAAGAATAGTTTACTAGTTTGTAGAATCGAGATAAGGCATGTGTTTGTTTAAAAACATTATCATCTGTGTTTAACTCTAATTTATGTATTTATAACTAGAAACCAGTTCAAACATATATAACTTTTCTTTTTAAAGAATAACTAATATGATGTTGAGTACTCTGTATGTGGTGTTCCATAATGGATAAAGGTATGCATAACTTAACAACAACTTAACAACTATGCCAGACGTATGAAGACCCTAACCTACTTAACACCAGTATCTGGAGAAAACATATGTAACTATGAGATAATATTGGTATCATGAATTTTAATTAAGTTATTATATTTCTAAATATATATAAAAGAGAAACCTTAATTTATAATTGGAAAAATATGTTTAAATGAAGTTTAACTTTTAATTAAAACCATTAGATTAATTGATGATGTCATATACCTTATTTAACTTTTTTAGATTTAATTTAATTTTAATAAATAAATAATAAATATTATTATCATTTCCTTATTTAAGTTGTAGACAATGATAATTATTTTTTTTAATGATATACCTATGGAAACTAATATTTTTATATTTTACATTATTTTTTTATCTTTAAAATTAATTTTTAATTTTTTACAATAAAGTTTTCTTTTTTAATTTAATATGTTATTACTAAATTATATTTTTGTATAAAATTTTTATTATATAACGAATAAAATTTGCTATAAGGATTTTTGTATATGATTTTTATCATATAATGTTTTTATTAAATCAGTGTATCGAAAATCTGGCCAGATATTAAACTGGCCTTTTTAATAAAGAACTAAAAAACATATGTGGAGTCAACAGTAAGCTATTACAATTACATATCAGAAAAATAAATGTATGACAATTGCAATGATATTATGCATCTTTAAGTTAGATTAACAAAACATGCGATATATATATTGAGAATTAAATTGGTTAGTAATTTTAGTCTACAACTAAATTATTCGAGCAAAACGTTAAAAGCACAAGTACAATGACATTGCAAACATATCCGGATGAATGAAAGACATCCAAATAAACGAAGACCTTACTTAATGAGACCCTAATAGATGATGTATCCATTTTTCAACTGTCTGGTCACCATTAACCAGAATCTAAACGAACACTAATGTAACTTCATGTTTTTTAGTAGTTTAATTCTCACCTAGTTAAACATTTTTCAATTTAAGATATTTATAAAAAAAAATAACATGTCATTATTTATATAGGTTCCCGCGTATTATGCAGGTAATAATCTAGTTGTACAAGTATTACAGCAAACTGTATAAATAAATGATGCTTACGTAAATATGATATCTCAATAAGAACTCATGGTATCAATATCGTTTCTTTATATAAATCAATACAACATTTTTCTTTAATTAATTTTTTTTCGTACACTAATTTTATTATGTTTTATGTCTTATCACCTGGATACATCTCGCGACGAAAATTATCTATCAATGTCTACCAATATATATATATAACAAGGTCCTAATTTTATTTTTAAACAAATAATAACCCTTGGATGATGTCCAACTTTGATTTAGAACCATTAGATCAAATTTAATTATTTCATCTTTAATAAATGACAGTATTAATACATATACTTTATATGATTAGACAAAAATTCCCCTTTAAATCATAAACCTAAAATAATAATAATAATATATGTACACCTAAAAAATCCTTCCTAAACTATGTGCCGTAAATTTAATAATAATGGAATACTTAAGTCTTTCATTAAATATAGATATAATCGTAGATTATTGAGATCTCATGTAGATCTATTTTTTTTAAATCAAGACTTTATATTTTCATTTTAATTAGAACTAGCACGGTACCCGTGCTATGCGGCGGTGTTCATCGCAGCGGTGGTGTTGGTGGTGGATGACTATTGGTGTTAGAAACGGCGTCGAATGATATAGTTAGTTAATGTAAAATGTAAAGAGTTAATTGAGATATTTTAAAAGATTAAGGACTAATAGTGTAATAAATCATTAAGGGTATTTTAGACATTTTTTCCAATGTAACTTTCAACATGGGGCTATTCTTTTTACAATATAGTACGAGCATGGTACTCGCGCAATGCGGCGGCGGTGGTGGAAAAGACGGTCTAGTGGTGTCGGTGATGGTACTATTGGTGGTGGTGGTAGTGTCAAGTGGTGTAGATGGAATTTTTTAGAAGATAAGGGCTTAAAATGTTATGTATTAAAATAAGGGTTTATGGTGTAAATTAATTCATTAAGAGCAAAGTTGATAATTTATAAACCTCTTTCCATAGTGGGTTTTTATTAAGGGACAATTTAGTAATTTCATATGTGACATATGAGTAACTATTTCTATTTTGAGGGGGGTGCATAATCTTTATAAAGGAGTATAGATAGACTAGAAGTTCGTAAATATACATTATTATATTAATTTCATATTTAAACATAATAAAAAATGTTGACTTAAAAAAGTTATACGGTCTTTTTTTTAAAAAAAGTTTTTATTAGTATCATTAAATATTACTATTAGTATTATTGCTAGAGGGGTGGAGGTTCAGATAGTATCGAAGCTTCCCACTAATTGTTTGTAAATAGTTTTAAGTTTCTATAAAGGTCTTATCATTATTACTATTATTATTATTATTATTATTATTATTATTATTATACTTTATTTAAAATAAACAATTATTGTTTTGATTTAAAGTTTTTTCTTAACATTTGTTTTCGTTGAAACGGTTTCAGTTTATAATTGATTTAAATACACTTTATTTTAGTTATGACAAGCATAATACCCGCGCGTTGCGACGGAATTTTATTTTAAAAATGAGGGTATAGAAAGATGTATTAAAGTGAAGGGCATTTTAAACTTATCAGGTTCTTAATGACTTGAAGCTAATTTGCTTTATAAGGGATTATAGATATTCTTTATCATTCCTTCTTAGTTAATAAACTTTTATATGAGTATCCTTTTTTCATGTTAATTTGAACAGTCGTATACTGTTTTTTGAAGATAATGTATATGCACCTAATCATAAAAAATTACTTATAAGTTGTTCAAATATATAATATATGTTTCGTTTCAATCAATTCCAATTGAAAAAATAGAAAAATCTATTTAAACTACAAAAATATTATCGTTTTACAATATCATAATAACATGAGTTAGAACTAAAATATTGGTTGAAAAATACAAAATATTATCTTATACTGTGATAGTTAAATTTTTTTCATCTTTTATTTTTTGTTTATAAGATTGATATTGTGCTTAAAGTCATCATTTTTTGGTTAAATACAAATTTGTTTCATAATTGTTTAAATTCCAATATATCGTCGTTTTTTAATCGATAAGTGTAAGTTCTTTCATCTACCAATATATATATATAACAAGGTATCAAATTCTTTTATAAAGAAATAAGGATCATTAGATGAGCTCAAAATTTAAATCATAACCCTTAGATCAAAATAATTGTATTATTTCCAAATTGATTAATAGGTTAACTTAACATTAGTCCTTTTAATTTATATAGTTGGTCAATTATAACAATATGTATTTAAGTTAAGTTAAAATATATTATATTAAATATATATATATAAACATGGAATTACTTTTATTGGAATAATATGTAGATAGGAATTTGAAACAAAGATGTGTATTACGTATCAATGTATCATGCACACTATTCAATTTATGGCCAATACATCCAAAATCTAAATATTGTTTCCATTATATTCTTAATAAGATTTTATGACAAGTTAGATTTTTCATGATATTAGGAATATAAATATAATATTTAGTAAACCATAAAAATTTATTAAATCAGTTATCTAATATCTAACAAATATAGAAGAGGAGTATATTGATCAAATAAGAAAGATAGATTAAGAAAAGAAGATGACTTTTAATTTTTTTTTTCTCTTTATTTTTCACTGTCATATATATATATATATATATATATATTTTATTTTTTCAAATTTTTTTATGTGTAAGATGTATAAGTCGTATATCTTTTTGGGACTAATAAAGTAGTTAAACGTATATTTTCAAAAGACTAAAATAAATTTTCGGACTAATAAAGTAATTAAAGAAATTTTGAATATTGAATTAAAAAGCACTATCATTCCACTCAATTCTAACAAAATTTTCAATGGAGTAATCATGACTAATTATATGTGACTATATTTTTTTATATGAGATTCTGGTCCTTTATCTATAGTTCATGTATATACTAATTAACTTTAATCCCTTATAATGGATAAACACTAAATTTTATGACTAAACATTACTACAATCATATTATTGTTTTTAAATTAAAAAATATATCACTCTATCCATTTCAAAATAAGTGTTACATTTCAATTTTATTTATTTGAATAGTTCTCACTTAATTAAATTAACCATATTACTACATTTCTATTTTGTTAAATTTTAATGGCCTTGATGCTTTTTTCACACACATATATATTGTCTTTTTAAAATTTAACGGTAAAATTATCATCTAATAATTATGTATATTATGATTATATAATTCTATTGGGTGTGATTTTTATTATGAACAATTATCTTAAAATAGGTGAGATAAATATTTAATGACCTTGGTCATTATCATATTATGTTGATCTATTTGATAGTTAGTTATCATAGTTTGATTTAATAATTTGATTTTTTATAAAACAAAAAGATAATGCTTTTTTTGAGAACTATAATATTACACTAAATAAAATTATATTTAATTCTACATTTTTGTTATATAACAAACGAATCATTTACAATTAAAAGAAAACTATTTCAAATATTAAAATTATCATTTTTCATTAATGAATATAATTTATTTTGGTGTTAAAAAAATCTATATTTCTTTTTATATCATCATTATACAAAGATCTATATAAACTTAATCCTGCTAACCATGTTTAATACAAAACATTTTTAAAATTTTTATAGTATCATATTATGAAAACTTAATATGTTTATCACGAGTATTACCCTATCTCGCTTTTTGTACAATTATAAATAAATAACCACTTTAATGGAGATTTATTGCATCATTCTGTTAAAGATTATAATTGACTTATTATACTCCTGAATATGAAACCAAGGACTGAGAGGTCTTTAGTTTAAATTCCGGTGTAAGAATGCTCACATGAATGGAAACAGAGATTGATTTATGAAGAGACATGCCGTTGAGCCTAAGTTTACCGTTAAAAAAAAATTATAATAACATTGAACTTTTATAATGATTTTTATTTATCAATAATTTAATCCGCTAATATAAAAAATAACTTTTATAACTACTAAAATGTTATGCATCTAACAAGTAACACTAAAATGTAAGATATCCATCTATTTTATATTAAACATAAATATTTAAGTTGTTTTTTGTCTCATTTTGTTAACATAGCTAATTATTAATAGCTCTATTATTGTTATCAAACATGAATTTAGAATATGCTATTTAAAGATAAACTAACAGTAATAGCCATTTTTAATGTATATTCACAAAAAAAAGTAATTTTTTTGAACATATTATTATCATTATCATGCATTATTTCTTTTCAATCTAATACTATCATTTGTATTTAATTTTATTATATTTTATCTCTATGCTTATATTGTTCAAAAGGTAAAGTTTTTCAAAATGATAACCAATAAAATAAACTTTTTTTTAATATAAATTCACATAAACTATGTGCTACAATATATAATAAAATAATAAATAAATAAATATATTTCAAAAAAACATAAATTTTGAATGATAGTTAATAAGAAAGGGTTTGAATAAAATAATTCATATAATTCATGGATATGAAAGACTTATTGACTTAACTCAAACTCAAGTGAAAGATGTCACCATCTATATAAGAGAGTCTTAAGTTATATAATGGAGGAACAATGACTATTAGATGAGTTTTCATTTTTATAGAACGGTACTTGCGCGATACGGCAATGGTGATTGTGACGGCGTTCTGTTGTATCAGCGACAAGTAGTGATATCGCAATTATTGGTGATGGTGACAGTGTCGAGTGATGGAGGTTTTCGTAAACGTAATTGATCCAAAAGGGTAGTAGAGATATTTTAAAAGATAAGAGATTAAATGTGTAAATTACTTCGCTTAGATCAAAATGATGTTATCATCATTGACTTTATAATTGGTCAAACACAACGTTAGTCATTCGACTTTATAATTTAGACAAAATATAGATTCAAAATTGAAGGAGAAAATTATAATAATTGCTATTTTTAATGTATATTTATGCGCTAATTCTTTTTAATCTTTTACTATCATTATCATGCATTATTTCTTATCAATCTATTACTAATTTTGTTTTATTTTAATACATTTATTGTTTAAATGGTAAAGATTTTCAAATTTGTAACTAATAAAAAGAATTTATTTGTATATAAATTTACATAAATTATGCGCTACAGTTTATTAAAAAATAATACAAAAAGACCAAATATACCAACAAAATAGTTGAAGGAAACAAACAAAGCATGGCTTAGTAAGAAATTAAAAAAAAAAAAAAGCGATTATGGTTAGGAATCACAGTGAAAGTTGTTTTGGGGTTCGGGCTAAGGAATTATAATCTATCAAAATAAAGAATTAAAAAAATTATAGAATGAGCTCTTAAAAAATATTGTAAAACTTGAAGTTGAAATCTTTTAATAAATCACAATAAACTTTTCACAAAAATTTCGAACGATAGTTGAGAAAGGGTTGGAATAAAATCATTCATACAATCCATAATATGGGTTTAAAGTCGACTTAACTCAAACTTAAGTTAAAGACATTATTTATATATAAGAGCGTCTTAAATTAACAATGATCATTAGATAAATTTTAAATTTTAGTTACAACGTTAATATCAAAATGATGATTCATCATTGACTTTAACATTAGTCAAACACAAAATTAGTCTTTCTATTATATATCTTAAACAAAATATAACTTTCTAAATTTAGATAATATTAATATATGATAATAAAATATATATATATATATAAATTTTAAAAATGTTTTAAATGAGTAAAATTTATCTATAAAAATTAATTTGTATATTTTGACTTTATGTTATGCATATATCAACTGAAACTATAATATACATATCCATAACATATAATTTAACGCTATATGTTAATTTTAAATTTCACCGAATCAAATAGCCGCAATATAGACTTTGTATTTTATATATTATGAAATTATAAATGTTGACTTTGTATTTTTATTTTAAGTTTCAAACTTAAACCTTAATTTTGATTACATGAAATCAATATTTTCTATTTATATGAAATAGAAGAATAAATCTTTATATTAGATAAAAGAGGATTGTTGTGACATCATTATTCCAAAAAATTGCTTATTTATTACATCTAAATTATTTCTTAATATTAAGTTTGTTTTTTATTTATTTATTTATGATGTCATAAACACTCTTACTCTTAAAATTTATTGCATTTTTGTTTTTATTATTTAATAAAAAATATTTTTAGCGATATATATTTTTTAATTTTTTAGAAAAAAACTCTAATAAATTATACATTGTCTTATAAGTTTCATCGTGTTATCATAACATATTTTTAATTATTCACATATTATGCGAGTTAATAAATTAATTATAACTTATAAGATATACTATTTTGAGGAGACGAGTGTTCTTAGACTATCGCAACTTCGGTGGCAAAAATGCGATTTTATAATCTGGACGTGACCAGTTTAGAGTGAGTAGTGTACCAGGTTAACTGGAGTATTACTTATTAAGGTGACAAGTTTGAATAAGTAAATACAATGCAATAATGTAAATGACAAGTAAGTAAATATGGTGAGCCAATATGTATTTTTCAAGTGTATTTTATTTATTGATTGTTAAATAAAATACAAGGTTGTTGCGGAACCAAGATAATACAAAGATGTAAATATCCTAACAACCTATGAAATACAATTGATCTATACTTGGAAATTCTCCTAACAATCGAAACACTTAAAGTTGTGAAATGTTCCTTTTTACGATTGAGAGAATATTGCACAAGTTCACCAATATTGCAGAATGTATGTGTTTGCAAAGTTGTTGAAATGCTTGGGCAAGGACCTCTATTTATAGTCGAAGTATGAGCATTGGGATCTCAACTTCGACGTACAAATATGGTTGACAACACACAAAAGTATTAGTAAATAATCCTTTGTGTGTGCTAAATAAAGTAAGACAAAAGGTTACTTTATTCAACCACTCTACATCTTTGCACTTTTATCCACAGACAAGATTATTGTCCGGGTAAAAGGATGTAGTATAAAAGGTCATCCTCGTAATTAGTGTAAAGCTTTGTAAAGGCATTTACACTGGAGGATTCTCCAGTTGATTGATCTGGTAGAATGTCAATTGGGCTTCGCTGCCATTACCATTCTCTTTCTTCCACTTGTTGTCTTCGACTTCAATTGGAATGTCTTCAAGTATACGTCTTTAGATCTCAACTGGAGAAAGTCATCAGTTGCATAAATTGTACATTGCAACTGGACTTCAAATATTTCGGACAATTCTTCATGTTTTCCAGATGTAACTGGAGAGATCCAGTTTTCAGCAAAACTGGACCTAACATTTTTTGTGGCTAAAAACTTCAAGAGAGAAATTTTAAATATCAATAATTTTAAGTTTTATTAATTGTTTATAGAAACCTAAAACCATGAAATTCAATATTTTTTCTCTTTTTATAAGACATATTTTAACTTTAATTTTAAATGTGATAATCTTTAATTAAATTTTAGTTATATATAAATTAAATCATTTTTAGTAAGATACTAATTTGTATTTTTTCAATCATGATATTAATTAATTTATTTTAAATATCTTTTATTTAAATTTGACAACTTTACAATATATAAAATAATAACATGTCATTAATAAATTATGTTTTTCTCGCGTATTATGCGGGACAATAATTTGGTAACAAACAATATTAATCCTATCAAAACAACAAATAAATAATATATTGATGTCTATTAGTTATTTGCTTATTCATTTTGTGTTTTTCTAAAACAATCGACTACTAACCACATGCTTTGAACGTGAATCGGCTGTTTCTTTTGTTTTTATATAAGATTCAACATATTTACTTACGAATATATTTTAATAATTATCTTCATATTATATTCTTATTACAAATTCAATCATAGATTCCTTGTAATTAATTAGATATTATGTACGTTTTATTTTCAAAGCGTGACAAATATAATACATTTTAACACTTCACTTTCTGGTTTTTTTCCAAAGTATTTGCTTTTCGATCATTACTTGTATCATAATGCTTTCAAATCCCAACATAGACATGTTCATAAAACACAACACTTATGATTTAATTTATCATTTTCACTAAGTCCTTACATTGCTCCTGTTTGCACATGTCGACTAGTTTCAAAATCACCAATATCATTTTCTTACTAATCTTATTGTTCATATCATCCCCTCTAAGTGAGGCTACACAAGAAATCTTAGCCAAGAACGGGTCGATCAAAGATGAAGATCAAGACACACTTATTTCCCCCGGAAAAATGTTTCAAATGGGATTTTTCGGGCCGGCATCAAACCAAGCTGGAAATCAAAGGTTTCTTGGAATATGGTACCATGAAGATCCAAAAACTGTGGTTTGGGTTGCGAACCGAGACAATCCAATCACATCAAGTTCCTCTATTGTCACTATCGAAGATGATGGCAATCTAGTGGTGAAAGATGAATCTAAAAAATACTTCACCACTGGTTTACCTCCAGCAGCTTCAGGGTCAAGGACCCTGAAGCTCCTAGACACTGGAAACCTGATCCTACAAAACAGATCAGGACAAGAGATATGGTCTAGCTTTAGTTTCCCTACCGACACTTTCCTCCCAGGAATGTACATGGAGAAGACAATGAAGCTAACTTCTTGGAAAAGTTCACAAGACCCTGGAACGGGAATCTACGTGTTTCAAAAAGATCAAGTTTTCGGATACAACAATTACACCGTTTTTAGAGGGAAAAAGCTTCATTGGAAAAGCGGGTTTGGGCTAGAAAGAATCATAAACCCTGCCAAAATGCCAATGGCTGCCCTTAACTTGCTATCAAGAGCAAACACAAGCAAAACTCTAAACTACTCTAGGCTAGTCATGAGCAGTTCGGGTGATATCCAATTCTATTATCGGGATATAACATTCAGAAAATGGGTACTAAATTGGTCCGAACCCAAAGACTTCTGCAGCAAATACAACGCCTGTGGACCGAATAGCAGTTGTAACATAAGTAAACCAGTTGGAACAAACGATACTTATTGTGACTGTTTGCCTGGGTTTGACCTTGTTCCTGATGTTAATACAACAGAGGAAGTATGCAAGAGAACATCGAAAGTTTGCAGTGGAAATGACACTAATTTCTTGAACATGGAGATCATGAAGATTGATGTAACTTTTCTATTATTTTTGGAGTCAAGAAGTGAGCCAGAATGTAAAGAGAAATGTTTAGGGCTGGATTGCTGTCAAGCTTATTCATATAATGGTGTAGGGAACCAAGAACTGGCTCGGGCCGGGGTTCCTGGAGGCAAACAAGGGTGCTGGGTATGGTATGATGGTTCCCAACTTGATGACATTCAGATTGGTAATGGAGTTAGTGGCCACATACTTTCTATTCGGAATCCTATCTCAAAAGGTGCGCTAATTTGTGACTTATAATCTGTATTGGCTAGTTTAGTTTGTTTGGTTACATCGGGTAGAAGTAAGTCTACATTTCAGAGTTTTGTTTGGCTCGTTACGCTGCACCCACCACTTTTTGTGTTCTCTAAACACGAAAAAAATTAAAATATTGATTTTCATCCTTTTTATAAAAACATAAATTTAATAACACATTTGACATTTAATAGACGGGTTGCAATTATTAACATAAAACATAATTTGGCAATGTATAATTAGGTTATATGTTGATAGTTGCAACTTGCAACCCATATGTTAATGTCAAATGGGTTGATTAAATTTATCTTATTTTCAACGGGTAAGAGTACTATTAAGAGTATTGAAGTCATTTTTCAATAGCGTCTTGCCAGTCGTCAAGGTTGGGGAACTTGCAACTCTGATTCATTTTGGACGGGGTCCGAGGCAAGAGTACTCAGTAATTCAAAGAGAACGAGCGAATATTCGAATTACAATTTTCTCATTCTGAATAATATAATCTGAATGTATATATATATATATATTGAAATATATTTAGAAAAATAGTTAAAGTCTCTTCAGGTAAGTTGTCATAGTGGTAGTTTTTGTAATTAAGAGACGTAGCAACGGTTATTCCAATCTTGACCAATTTTCACAGATCTTGAACGTTGACTTCGTTGACCTAGCTCCGAGGTAAAGAGTATTCATCGAGAATCAGCCTACTCGGCTGAGTTTTACAACTATGGCTCTCCCCCGTTCCCTTTAGTTGCATTAATTAATGAATTATTCTGCTTGCCAATTTCTGAAATGGTTTGTGCCTATCCAATGATAACATAAGGTTGAATGACTTAAATGTGATACTATTGTAAACTGTTATAATATTTAGTTTCAAACCTCATTAATCATCATCATTTATAACATAATTTGATAAGCTTTTGTGGCTACTGAAAGACGTTATTGTTACAATGCTCTTTCCGAGTCTCATGTTAGATCATGTACAATGTGTTTCAGGAATCAAAAACCATCAAATTAGTAACGGAAAAGTTAAAAGATCTAAGTCAGTATCCACCCGACTCATGATCATCATTCTATCTGCAATTGTTATTCTCGGAGTTCTCTTATGCTTTGTTGCCTTCATTTGTTGCAAGAGGAGGAACGATATCAAAAAAGTTCAAGGTACTCAACGATCAATCCCTACAACTACATCTTATTTACTTCTTTCCATAATGCGAAATACAGAATATAAGAAATGCAAAATTAAGCAACTGATTTGGAGAAGTAATTAACAAATAATGGAAAATATACATGGTTTAATATCTATCTGCACATATGAAATTCTCTTTAGGAACGGCTGAAAGTGAATCTGTGCATCAGTTTACTGAAAGTGTGAGGCAAATCCAAGCTATGCTGGATCCATTCAATACAAATGAAAACGATTCTCAAACCATAGGTATACCCTTCTTTGACTTTGAGAGAATATCCGCTTCCACAGATCACTTCTCAGAAGCAAATAAGCTGGGAGAAGGTGGCTTTGGACCTGTTTACAAGGTGAGATTTCTAATAACTTATAGAAATGCATCAATAAATTAACACTTTTTAAAATTGCACATCACAATTACACCAATGGGTAAGTATATATAATATATCCAAAAGTAATGTCTTCATAGAACACCATTTGAATGACACACATTATCTTTTTATATCCGCAGTATATGTTTCAGTTAACAATAAACCTTCACTGTCAGAGAATTTATATTTCGGTACTTCCGTACTTGCATTAAGAAATGTAATTTAGAAGTCACTTTCACAATCTTTCATATTGGGAAACTTTGTCTTAGGGAACTTTCCCTGGTGGAGTAGAAGTTGCAGTAAAGAGGCTATCAATCAATTCTGGACAAGGTTTAGAAGAGTTCAAGAACGAGGTGACTTTGATAGCTAAGCTTCAACATCGAAATCTTGTTAGGCTTTTGGGATATTGCATGAAGGGAAATGAGAAGATGCTAATATATGAGTATATGCCCAACAATAGCTTGGATGCCTTCATATTTGGTAATGCTTTTATCTTTCTCTTTAGATATTACGATCAAAACTGCATGAATTTATCGTAAGAGCACCACCAATGGGTTATGCCAATACTAACCAATACACTGTCAAATCAGCAAAACATCTTTTCAATACATCCAATACATTACAATTAGTGGCGAAGCTAGAAACTTTTGAGTGGGGGTCGGGATCTAAATTTTTTTTTCCTAACGCTATTTTTCAGGTAATATGTTCAGGTCGGGTAAAAAATTAGATACTATTATTATAAAAAAAAGTTTCAATCACGGCAAAACTAAACATTTGTCCAAGACAAGTAAACATTAAGAAGGAGACAAACGGTTGGTACCTGATTCGATTCACTGAAGAAATTAGAGTTTAGTCTTTCGACCTTTTAAAAATCTTGAATTCAGTGGGCTAAATTTTTAATTAAGTAATGAGTTTTAGTTTGGGTTAAGTAATTTTGTTGGCTTATGTAAAATGTAATGGATCAATTTTATTGCTTAGTATATAAAAAAAATTCACAATTAAGACGGGGGTTGAAACCGAGTATATCGAAATTTTTCTACACGAAAACAATATACCCCCTACATCGCAAAAAATATTTCGGGGGGTCGGACGCCCCTCCCGGCCCCTATGTAGCTACGCCCTTGATTCCAATACACTCCAATTTAACATATTTATTTTCAAAATTTTAATAAATAAAACCAAAAATTTAATTTATAAAATAAACACAATTATTATATATTTACACTTTTAGTCCCTCAACGTTCTAATTCAAAATATTTACACTTTTAGCCCCCCAACGTTCGAATTCAAAATATTTACACTTTTAGTCCCCCAATGTTCGAATTCAAAATATTTACACGATGCGAGCAAATGATTGAGGCGATACAAGCACCAGGCCGCAAGGTCTCGATCCACGAAGAACATTATTCTTCGTTTCTACAGCAGGAGATCAAGCGGGTCAAGAGCGTAGTCAATGATGTTTTTAAGGCCGGTCACACGTTAGGTGATCAATGCAGTTGGGCCGAATCGTACCACGATAATTGTGGAAAAGACAAAACGACGTGGGAAGTCAAATGTCCGCAACACGACAAGTGGTGGGCAAACGAAACCGCTTACCGTGTCTAGGAAAAATGTCAAGATGATAACGAGTAATCGTATCGTAATGTATTTCGTATTTTAATTGTGTTTTTTTTAATATGTAATGTGTTTGTTCTAATAAAGTAATGTTTTTGTTTAAGCTTATTTGAATTAAAAAAATATTAATTCAAAAAAAGGTTTTTTTTTAAACAAACTAGCCGTTGGGGGAAAAAAACAAAAAACAAAACATTCAACCATCTCCGTATTCACCACCACGAACGCGCCAATACGGAGCCGAATACGAACCCAATACGGTATACACCAATGGTGTGTACTGTATTCAAAGTCTAATACGGTGCTAATATTCATACATTAAGGGTGCTTTAAAGTGATGGGCAAAATGGAATAGTATATGGAATAATTAGGATCACCTCGTATTAGACAAAATTAACCGTGTGAATAAGCTCACAAATAATTCAGTCAAGGGTAAAGTATGAACATTTATTCTTATGTTATTGAATGAACTACTTGCAAGACAATACGCAAAGTGCATTGCTTGATTGGGCGAAGAGGTTTGAAATCATTTTGGGGATTTGTAGAGGTCTCATATATCTTCATCAAGATTCAAGGTTGAGGATCATCCATAGAGATTTAAAGACAAGTAATGTGTTATTAGACGAAGATTTAAATCCAAAAATATCAGATTTTGGGTTAGCAAAGATCGTAAATGGCAAAGAGGTGGAATCTAATACAAAGAGAATTATCGGAACATAGTAAGTATTGAATAATAACTATATTCTACTATCCAGCCAATATATTTCTGTAACATATTTGTAATTCCATTTTGTCATGTGACTTAATCCAGCGGTTATATGGCACCAGAATATGCTTTAGAGGGATTATTTTCGACCAAGTCTGATGTGTATAGTTTTGGAATAGTTGTCCTAGAGATTATCAGTGGGAAAAAGAAACACTATCATTGTGAGCAAGCCGTCAGTCTTCTCAATTATGTGAGTTTAATCTTTTATAAAATGGTTACTTCATTTAATGTTCTCAAAAAATCGGAGCTTCAGTCATTGTCAATTGTATTCCACAAATAATCTAATGTCTAGTAATTCCAGGCTTGGCAATTGTGGAAGGAAGGTAGACCTTTCGATCTAATGGATCAAAAACTATCGGAAAAGTATAACCCTGATGAAGTATTGAAATGCATCATTGTCGGGCTTTTATGTGTGCAAGAAGATCCTGATGATCGTCCTACCATGTCCAATGCAGTAACGATGCTGACAAGTGACATTGCTACACTTCCCGAACCAAAGCAACCAGCATTTTTAGTAAGAAAGTTTCCTTCATCCTATGATACTTCTTCTTCTTCATATCAACCACAAACACAAACCCAAGTCGAGGTCACAATCTCGACAGTACAAGGTCGATAAGTATGGTGATTGATTAGTCATTATATTTTTATATCACTGTTTATCAAAGAGTTAATATAGATGAATGTAAAGTTACTTTAATTACACATGCAAATTTTCTTCTCCTTGTTTCTAGACTGCACTCGTAATTGTCTTAATGGTTTTCGAAAACATTGCGTTATAACATAGAATACAATGTGACTTCACATCAGATATGGATAAAGGGATATGAACCTATTGGGACAGGATTGTCAATCAAATTAATAGGAAAGAGATCCTGTATTGACAGCTAACTCATTTGTTCAATGGAGAAGCTAGAAAATTTTGAGTGGGGTCGGGATCTAAATTTTTTTTTCCTAACGCTATTTTTCAAGTAATATGTTCCGGTCAATGATTCGATTCGGGTCGGGTAAAAAATTAGATACTATTATTATAAAAAAAAATTTCAATCACGGCAAAACTAAACATTTGTCCAAGACAAGTAAACATTGAAAAGGAGACAAACGGTTGGTACCTAGTTCGATTCACTACAGAAATTAGAGTTCAGTCTTTCGACCTTTAAGAACCTTGAATTCAGTGGGCTAAGTTTTTAATTAAGTAATGAGTTTTAGTTTGGGATAAGTAATTTTGTTTGCTTATGTAAAATGTAATGGATCAATTTTATTGCTTAGTATATAAAGAAAATTCACAATTAAGATGGGGGGTCGAAACCAAATATGTCGAAATCTTTCTACACGAAAACAATATACCCCCTACATCGCAAAAAAAATTTCGAGGGGTCAGGTGCCCCTCCCGGCCCCTATGTAGCTACGCCCTTGCATTTGTTTTAGCCTGACAATATTTTCTGTGTTGAATGTATAGGTTGCACAGTGGGCAAAATGGGCGGTTCAGACGGGTTGGGTAACGAGGCAATCAAGTTCAACTTAACAACAGGAAGTCGGGTTGGGTTTGACTGGCTTGTTTGACTTGCCAACACATTTATTGTACAATTTGTGAAATATATATTCATTAATTAGTTTGAATGTTTGATTAATGATTAGTTTTGTTACCTTATCTTGGCAACCATTAAAATGGTTTGGATGTTTAATTTTTGACTGATGTTACTATTTTTAGTTTTATGTGCACCAGCTTAATTTGTTACTTAATTATTTGTTGTATTTAAAGTACTATGGGTTCTACTTAATATTCATAAAATTCAGGTGTTGGCTTTTGATATAAAAAATACAATTTTTTTATATATGTTAAATACAACCTTTAGAGTTGTATTTAGCATTATTCTTTAAATAAATACAGTATAACTCCACTAATCAATTACAACATATATCGATTTAAAAGAACTCGAGAGATGTAATAAGAGACAATGAAAGAGGCCATGTTAAGTCTACTTGTGTGATCCTTGTATAGAAACACTTAGAATCCACACCAGAAGATTAGGCAAACTGGGAAAGGATAGTGAGCAAGGTGTGGTACTTAGGACGGGGGCTAAAGAAAGAAAGGGAATTTTACAAATCCGAAGCTTGGTCCGTCTTTGTAATAGGTATATTGGATCACCCAAAGATTTGCGTAAAAAAGAAGTCAATATATCATCAGGAAATTGTGTGTGTCACTCTGTTGACATTAACAAGATTGACCAACTTATTTTGAGACTTGGCTGGGTCCTATGAGTAAGAGAATTGAATATAGATGAAGTATATAAAAGTTATTAAGTTCCGGTTTCTTATCTTAGCTCGGATCAGCTACAAAGTTGTTACTAAGCTGTTTGTGGAAGAACGTTTTGCCAATTGAGATGTGTCACTCGTAATATATATTTTTCGATACCAATTGAGGTGCGTTTAACATAGGATAATAATATCTACAGTCTTAAAGCTATGCCGAAAGTAAGAATTGACATAAGGGAGAGCATTGGTAATATAATCTTAACCCTTCTGATTTCATCTCATCACGTAGTCACCTACCCACGACACAATATATAAATAAAACATTTATTTTACATTGGTCCACCCCATTGGGTGACTGGAGTCCTACAACGGCGCCTCAGCTACGGGCTTGTAAGAAGGGCCAGCAACGCAAGTAAGGGCTGATCTCCTAAGGGTGCATTGGAGATGGTCTAATCTCAAATTCTCAATCCAAATGCAATCAATAATAGGTCAATAGGAAAAACTAAGAATACTAACGAATAGAAAAGAAAAAAAAAAAACAGCATCTTGATTCCAAAAGAAAGAGATATATAAATATAAAGATAGATACAGATCCAATAAGCATAGTAGCATACAAAACTTACCCTAAGGATCCTTCTTAAAGAAACTATCAATCTTGCGAGTACCAGCTGGAACAGAAACACTATCACTTTTGTTCTTAACTGTTTTTGATGGAATCTTATCTGGGGGCGGAGGCATAGGAAGCGAATCCAGAAGGAAATCAGCGGTGGGTTGATGTCTCTTCACCGCAAGGCGTAAATGCTCGACTTTAATCGTCTTTCGTTTCTTTTCGGTAGCAACGAGTGACGATTTCTCGGCTAAAAACCGGACGAAAAGCTCGGTGGCGTTGGAGACCACGAACAGGGCGTCGGAGTTGATCTTGTTAATATCTTTGTCGAGTTTCATTATTCTTTTTACTCTCCCTGTTGGGAAAGTTAACTGCAAGGTTTTTTCTTTGTTGGTTTCTTCTTGTTCTTTTTCTGCCATTGAAACTTATGGATTGATTAATGGGTTCTGTTATAATTGGGGATTTTTTTATTTTTTATTTTCTTATTTTGTGATTAGGGTTTGGGTATTTACTGTTTTAGTTTTGGCGGGAATATGAAATGGTTTTGGCGGGGTAGGAGATGGGTGGAGAATAAATAATTTACCTATGACCAGCAAAGGGGTTCAAAATATCTGAATCTGATTTGAAAAATCCGAAAGTTGGATATCAGAATTTTTGGATTGAATTATCGGATGACACCTTTCAAAAAATTGGATATTCGGATATAGTGATATACCCAAATATCAAAACTTACATACACTAAACTAAACTAAACATACATGCTTTAGTTGGGCTTGACCTTGACATAAAAGGGTAAAAACCTCGAACAAATAGATTAAGATCCGTTCTTTTTTTCTTTAAAAAAAAAAAATGCTAAATGAAGCCCTTGTACGTTTCCATATTAAAAGTTCACCCCCTGATTTTTATGCTAAGTGTACAACTACTTAATGCAGCTTAACGAAAGCCCTTAGAGTTTCGTTTAGCAAAACTCTTTTTTTTAACTTGATAAATTTTTAATAATTAAAAATCTAATGCATTAACTCAAATTTTATGATTTTTTTTTTACTTAATAGACAAAAGTAACCTTAAATTACCTACTTTTTACTTCAATCTTTACTTGCATTAGGGGTGAGCAAAAACCGAACCGAAAAACCAAAAACCGAAAAAACCTGACAAAACCAAACTGAAAAAATCGAAAACCGAATGAAATCCATTGGTTTGGTTTTTGTTTTCTAAAAACCGAACTGATCGGTTCGGTTTTCGGTTTCATATGCCAAAAAACCGATCAAAACCGAACCGAACTAAATATATTTTAATTTATTTTTATATCATATTACATTTATATTTATTACTTATAATTTATAAATATGTTAATAATTTAATCTTTTTATTTTAGAAATCTATACAAATTGTATATTTTTAATAAAAACGTGCAGTAAAAACAATTCGTTTTATAAAAGTTATACAAATCTTAACACCTAAAAAATATAATTACTTAATAAAAAGTTTCTCTGTATTTGAATTTTTATATCATATTTTTTTCTTAACAATTGAAAGTTAAATTTATAACATAATATTTAAAAAAAACTTTAAAAAACAAAATTTATTAAACAAACCGAAAAAAACCCGAAACCGATCTAAACCGAACCGAAAAACCGAGAAACCGAACCGAACAAAAACCGAATCCAATGGTTTTGGTTTTCTAAAAACCGAATGGATCGGTTTTGGTTTCGGTTGTAGGCAAAAACCGAACCAAACCGATCCATACTCACTCCTAACTTGCATAGTTGCATACTCAGGAAACATGAACACTCGTATAGTCGTATGCTCCATGCGATCATGCTTCCCTAAACCGTTTTTATATACTTTTACCTTTTTAAAATCTTCTTTTATCCTAAATAAATCTCTATATATAATAAAACAAGATTGTTTTTTATAGGTATAATTAGAAAGTTTTTGATGTGTCAAATCCATACTTTACTTAAAAATTCTTTTTATTTAATTATGATGTCATATATATATATATATATATATAATAGAAATAGCTCTTTACATGTTTAATAAAAATATCAATCATTTATCTAAAAAAATAAAATATCTCTATTGTATAATATTACAAATAAAATGTATTTTTTTATTTAGTTGATTTATTAACTATATAATTATTGTTTTAATTGAATTATTAGATTTATGTCAAGTTATAATGATTTAAAAACAAATATTATATAAATTTTTTTAATTTATTTTATTTTTTAAAATTTTAATTAACATGCCCGGGTTAAACCCGGTTTGATTAACTAATTATTTTGTAAGAATCAAAAGTCGTACAGTATTATTTATTTCTTTTTTGTAAATCTCTATCGATCTTAACTACGATATTACATTTATTACATTGGGCTCTTTTATTTTCAAACAATTTCTGGGTAAAAACAAAGATATACTTGTTGGGATGATTGTGATTTGGAACAAGAATGGTCATGCTCATTGTTTATGTTTTGATCTCAGGTCAAATTTTATTTTATTTTATTTTTATTCCGGTATCCGAATCCAAAATTTCAGATATCCTAATCTTAGATTCGGATTTCGGATGATCAAATCCACTATCCAATCTTTTTGGTATCCGAAACTTTAGATATCTTATGGATTTTAATATCAAATTGTCGTTGAGATGTAAATAATTTCACCTACTTTCATCTAAAATATTACTAGTAAAAACCATTTTCAGATTTTACCAAAAAAAAAACAATTAATCTATCAAACATTCCGGCATAATTTAAAAACAAAATTGTAACATCCTAAACTTTTCAAGTTTGACTTATTGACTTGACCGTTAGTCAACATTAGGTTCGTTAAGTTTATGTGTCCTATGCGGAATTATGTGACCAATGCGGGATTATGTGATTAAATGCTTATGTGTTTAATATGAAAGAAATTAAAGTAAAGTCATGAAGTCGAGTGCTTGGCAACTTATAAAGTAATCCCGTCAGAAAGAAAAACCTTAGATGTAACATTTATAGAGTATAGGGACTTCAGATGACAATTAGGAAAGTGTTGGCCAGGGGTTAAATGACAATTAGGCTTCCCTAATTGTCATTATGCAGAATTTATGTGTGGGAGAACCTCAAGCCGCCTCCTTTTCGCTCTCAAAGCAATTCCCTTCCGAAATCCTTCGTTTCTTGGTGTTTTCTTCAAGTATTGATAAGTTTCCGGATCCCTTTGATCATCTACAGGTAATATAGGTGATTTTCTTTTGATTTGTGATTTCTATAAGTCAATTGTCTGGATTTAATTCAGGTCATAGGGTTTAGGTTGGATTCAGTTACATTTATAATCGATTTTAGGTCATTACGGGTTTTAAATCGATTGTATAAGGTTGGTATTTGATTCATGGATCAATTGGTGGTTTGGAGGTGTCAAATGGGTCTTATTTTAAGTGTATTTTATGTTCATAAGACCTGGAGATGTGTTCAAGTCGTTTGGAATGTGTTTGGTTAGGTTTTGGAGTTGTTTTTACGTCTGGTCGTCGTAACTCCCGTTACGGTTGTGTAACTCCCGTTAGCTGGGTAACTGCGATAACACCTCCGCTGTAACTCCCGTTACAATTTTCATAACTCCCGTTAGGCATGTAACTCCCATTACAAATATTCGTAACTCCCGTTAGGGACTTATTTTGTTAACATTTTTAAACGACTATAACTTTTGAACCGTAACTTCGTTTTTGACAAATAAGCTATTCACGGAATCGTGAGAGAGTCTACCTTCTAATAGTAATGCTTTTAAAATATGATTATGATGTCAAGTTTCCTAAAAGGTTAAATTAATGGGTGAATACTGAGTTCCGTTGACTTATGTAAGCTCTAAAGTATTAAACGAACCTCCGATGCATCAAGCATTGTCATGGGTCAAGTTTGTAGGTATTTAGACTTGAGTCATGACCATAAGTAAGTGGGTACTTGTTAGCTCATTATGTTGTCAAATGATAATAGGTAGTCGGGAATATTTGCAAAGCTCAGTAACTTACATTATCACCTTTTGTGCTCTTCGGCGAGGTAAGATAACATCTTTTCGTTACCTGATGGTACAACAAAACACGTTTTTATAAGTTGAACTTCCCAAATGAATATTTATGCATGTTCATATGATTACGGGCGATTATGGGAGGTTATTAAGGGATATGATGCTTCCCATTAACGATGTATGACAAGTTTGTGCAGGTTGCAAAAGTACGAGGTAAGTGCATATGTTATGAAATGATGAAAGGTTTATGTTACATGATTACGAAAAGATGAAATGATTATGTTATATGTTTGTAAGCATGGCTTGAACATCTAGTCACTAGACTTATGATTAGGATTGCCATGTCACGTGCATGTTTAAGGGCCCTAAAGTAAAAAAGAAGAAGTATGTGATTAGTTTATGTGTAGCCTAATCTAATATAAAGTTAAGAAGTCTCGATCAAAAGTAAAGTCTTAAGGTTAAGCTTAACCCGTGCTAGTTCCTTGGAGCTAGGGCGCATGTGGTCACGTGGTATGGGAATCATGATACCTCCCGTGGCATAGTTATGTTTGATTATTCCGGGTGGAGTAACTAACCACCATTGCGTAAAGGCATAAACAGTTTATTCAGTTGGAAATGATTTTGTCTTTCCTTAACGACGCCGATGGACCACCTTTTGGTTTACCCATCATGTCGTGTGTGAGGACTCCATGTATAGTCTACGACCGCCTACACGTAACCCCACATCCCAAGTATGTGTGACTTATGTCACATAACCTATGTTTAGGCAAAAGAAAAGAAAGTAAAGAAAGATATGAAAAGAAAGATGAAAAGTAAGCTTTATGATGATAGACACAATTAGGAGTATGATCAATCCTAATGTGCTATTAATGCGGGGCCAGATGACGTCGTCGGAAATCAACGGGCCGCGGTCAATGACAATGGAGGTGGAAAAAGAAATGGAAATGAAAGGAAAGTCAAGAAGTGACCAAACACAAAAGTATATGGCAAATATGACTCGGGTGTCGACAAGGAAGCGGTGAATTGAAAACTTTATGCAAATTAAGATGATAATGCAATGCACTTTGTTAAATTCAAAAAGAGAGAGATTTGATTGATTAATTAAACTACGAAAACTAAATTCAAACATAAACCAAAACAAGGAAAATAAACACACAATCAATAATCAACAAAAGTGTTTGGCTAGGCGAATTTTTCCCACAATGTGACGACCATGGTTGACTAAAATAAAACAATACAAAATGGTTGACTGTTTATGACTTGAAACCATTGAATTTTACTTGAGAAAATTGAGTGACTTAATTATCCAATTCAATTAACTAGACGGTCATCTACGATAAAAGGTTTAGACATTAAAATCACTAGAAACGATGGATATGAGTATTGCGGTCACAAGTATTCCCCACTCCCACCGTTTGGCATGAAAAACAACTCAAGAGGCTTAGATAAAAATACAAGTTGGTGTCCCATTTATGTACCCAAACCAAGATAATAAGTTATAAAAACATTTAGACGCTCATCTTTTAATGGAATTATAACCTTTTAATTTATAAATCTTATTTGACTAATCAGCTCCAAAAGCAACATATGGTTTTGCTTTCATAAACACCATGGTGAAAAACCATCAACATATACAAGTTCAATCAAACGGTCATTTGCAAAGCACTAGTATATATTATGTTATCCTAATTCATCAACTAGTCAAAATATGACTTTTAAAGTCAACAATCTCAAAGTCACAAACAATCAACCTTTCGACCATCAATTAAACAATATCATCACAAAGTGGGTCTCATTCTAATGCCTAGCCAAACACCATATTACACTACTCACAAATCATATCAAAGAAACAAACACAAATAACTATATTATCATATAAAATAGTCATGTTGTTTACAATAAAATAACAATAGAGTAGAGAAATACAACCCTTAAATGCAAAATCAAATCAATGGATGAGATGGATGAAAATCTTCTTCTTCCTCAACCCTCACAATGCTCCAAGACCCAAAATCTACAAATATGACAAATCTTCATTATTTAGATGAAAATGGTTGGTGGGTTTTGTAGAGGGAGTGATACAGATGAAGATGGGTGGATGATTTTAAATGGTAATGGATTGATGGTGATTTAGATAATGATTTGATAATGTAAAAAAGGGCTTTTTTTTTGGTGATGATGCTATGGTGTGTATGTTATGGATTGGATGAGAGTAAAAAGGGTGTGAAAAATATGGTGCCAAAAAAATATCCGATCCCCCTCTCAATGATTCTGCCCTCTCAAATATATATGTTGCTCTCCATAAATTCTATAAGAAAACCCCCCAAAAGTGAGCCACACAAATCCCATGAGTGTAGCGTGTCTCCTTCCGATTGGTTAGTCGCCACATAGTATATTTGTTTCATTCCGTTACTCGGCTACAACATAAAATAAATAAGGGAATGAAGATGCAAGTGGGGTATGCTGGGATGAATCACAAGCAGAAATCCACCACTAAAATAATATGACATGTGAAATTGGACTTGTGTTCTGTGCGTGTGGCTGGCCTATTGTGATTGGGCAGTCAACAAAGTCAAAGAACACCAAAAATGTTGAGTCAATCTTTTCCTTTTGCTCCGTTTCTTTTTATCCCATTTAATGGCAGCACCTCAAATTCTTAAAACAAATGAATATTAGGCTTTTGACTTTTGTTGGGCTTGTAGGAGAACGAGTTGGGCTGGGAGTTAGAAAGCAACACCAAAAGTCCAAAACATATATATCTAAAAAGAATGAGTGTTACCATCTTCTGCTTGTGGTTGCTCTCTTTTATATTCACAAGAGTCTAAACATAGACTATGTCTCATTTAGTCCAACACATATTTAGTCAATTGATAAATTTGAGCTGCTTGAATTTCAAACTCAAATTTTTTTGTTTAAATAAGAAGCCACCTCAATAAATGAAAGCAACTCTTGATCACTATGTTGAGTCGACATGTGTCCATTTTAGCTCCAAATTGCCATGATCACACCATGAACCTGCAAAAACTCTTATGCAAAGGAATAAGTGTCAAAATTACAATAAATTGACATACAATGCATAAAACTAAAGGGTATTAGCAAACAATCGGATGGTGGAAATATGTATAATTTAGCCAATATCAACATCCCACACTTAACATTTGCTTGTCCTCAAGCAAACTCTCAAAATGGTTCGAATAAAAATGACCCTAAGCATGAAATGTAGTGAAATGGGTTATGAAAAAGTTGCGAAATTTCTACCAAATGGGTCTTGAATTCCCACACACATTCAAGGCATATTACAAGTGACAGCACTAAACAAGGATAATCATGATTTTGTCCAATGAAACTCAAGTTATATAAACACGAAAATTATGATGCTAATAAATAGATGGTGCATTTCTTAGATGCACCCTTTATTTTAAACATAATAAAAAGATAAATTTATATATATATATATATATTTAAATATTAAACATTCCGAATGTGGCATTATTTAACAATGGTCCAAGTAAAAAATATTAAACCACCCATTCCTACATTTGTGTATTGCCATTGGCAGGTTTTAAATAACACTTTTCACTCCAATATATAAACCGTTTTCTAGCAGAGACACATAATTACTTGCCCCTTAGGTTTGCCTATCAATAGTTACTAAACCTTAAATGAAAAACCCCTTATTAGCTCAAGTTTATTGAGACCCATATTCAAACTAAATCCTATCTTATCTAATTGAAAAACAAGTAAAGACTTTTTGAGGCCAAAATCAAGAATTCAATGCCACCTTTTGAGTCACATTTGCGAATTTTGAAGTGTTTGAAGATCTCACAACGCCTTTGATATAAAGATATGCATATAATGTAGGGCGTTGCAAGATCAAAACCGCTCCTTGTGACAAGCTTAGGATTAAAGATATATAATAATGTAGGGTTGCCACAAGGTCCTCTTAATCGTTATTTGCCATCAATTAAGTAACATAGACGTAATTTTGAATATCTTTCTCTCAACTATTTTTACTAATAAGAGTATACATTTTAAAATTTTCATTTAAAGATTAATAACTATGGATAACCAAACCTGCGGGACGTTCATTATGTGCTGACGGCCATGCATTCTAAGGAGTAAAAAGCCAAAAATCATAGAATATGGGTTTTCAAAGTCGATTATCACGAACGACAGTTTAATATCTAATATAGAACCATTGACCACACTTGACTAATGTCAAAAGAATGCCGAGTTTAAAAATGGAGAATGACCATTTAATAAGTAATGTTGACTTTTCTTTGTCAAGGTCAACACCCAAGACTAAGCTAAACCAATATTACTCATTTAATGAACACCCCAAATTCAAACTCTAAAAACTTATTAAAGCCATGATTTATTTATTTATTATTTTTTTATTTTTCAATATTTTTTTTATTTTTATTTTTATTTTTTTCATTTTTTTAAAATAATTATATACATAAAAAATTAGCATCAAAATTTTCAAAAATTTCACAAAAATCCAAGTTTATTATGAATGTGTGCAAATGGTAGAGAATTTCAAAAAGATTTAATGGAAAAAAAATGGATGAGCAGAGCTTATGGGTCATGAGAGTCTACTACAAGGTCAAGCAAATGCCAATCACAACCACTTTCAAATTTCAACAACACTTTCAATCCAACTGTCTTACTTCTAATCAAGAGCAAACTAAATGGTACTTCATTCTTAGCATGAAGACCACATCCCACACTTAAGTTCAAACAGTGTCCTTAATGTTCCAAGCCACAAGATGGGGAATCCCACACTTATGAATGACAAAGAGAGTGTCCAAACCCTCGTATGTTAATATGGCAACAAAGCCTGGTAAGTCCCCTTGACACGGATCGTTAATAGTTTGATCCCATTATCCAGAGGTGCGGAATCCCTTTCTATAACGTGGTGATTCACAATGAAAGCTCCTAGATCACCTGTTGCCTCGCAGGTCTTCTTCGGGCTAGCGGAACGACCTTTTACCTATTAACCTGCAAAAATATGTTTGATAATTCGACAAATGTTTGACCCTAATCTCTGTTAGGGTTCTGGTATTTATAGGAAACACCCGAATGGATTTCCAGCGAGTCGGCCTCGCAAATCCAAGCCCAACCCGTCACAATTACGAGGTCGTAATTGTTGATTGGCCTCGTACTTGACCCTGCAAATACGGGGTTGTATTCCTATGTCCACCTCGTATTTGACCCTGCAAATACGAGGTCGCATTTCTTACTTAGCAGAATTAATTACACATTCAATACTTAAACTTAATCTAGTATTCTATGCATAATACAAAGTTCATTAATGACATTCACATGATAAAGACATATTACAATATAAGCCCAAACAATCTAGACTGCTATTGACATAGACGTGCACTTACAGACTCCCCCTTGGCAATAGCTTCTAAACGTTAAAATAAATGTCTTCGTCTTGTCTTTGTCATCAATCTACTTCTTTTGCTTCTTCTTCTTGCTCTTGCTCTGCTCCCCCTCAGTTCTCATTCTCAAAATCAGAATCTGACTCTGACTCTGAAGGAGTATGAGTTAACCCTAACCTTATCTTCATTTGATCCCTCAGAGATCCTGGATCATAATAATCATCACTATCCATAATCTTTGCTCTAGCTCTCATATGAGCCTGTGGATTATAACCCAATCTCTTCTCTAGTCTATTCATGATCACTGGGTGCAAATCTGACTCTGTAGAAGCATTGGTAGTAGAATCGTTCTTGGTCGACTCACTTAACTGAGCACTAGTGATATGTCCATTTATATGCATATTCCCATATCGTTTATAAGTCGTTTTAAGCTTAATTATGTGCAAATTACATATATATGCGATGCTTTGATGGTATTGTTAATGAATTCAGGCTTAGAACAGGTACAATGGTTAGAAATGGCATTTGGAAGGTTAAAAGGTGCATTAAGATGGTTCTTTGACGAGTTCGAGTGAAGACCGAATGAAAAATACAAGTTTTGTAAGTTTTGAAGCTTTATGCGGCGCATAGAAGTGGTATGCGGCGCATGGAAATATGTAATTTTGATCAGAAAATTTGGCAAAAGTTCGTGTGCGGAGCATAAAAATGGCATGCGGTGCATAACGGGCAATTACTGTTCATAAGTGAAGTTTATGCGGTGCAAAGCTCTTTTGTGCGGTGCATAAACTAGGTTGGCATATATTCTTTTGTTTTTACACTATAAATACAAGACCAAAACCCTACCATTCAATATACAATCACCTCTAGTCGATTTTAGGGTTCTTTGGGGCAATACTCAGCAGCTTTTTCGTCCATCAAGGTTCAAGGGTTGTTCGTGAGCTTCAAGGCATTCGGTTATCGATTTTCTTAGCGTTTACTTGTTTTCTACACATTGGTACAATATGTTCTTCTATATTTTTACTCTTTGTGCTTTGTTTATGATTATGAGTAGCTAAATAATTCGTCATCCACTGAGATGAAGTGATACATTGAATAATGGTTGCATAATCTTTTGAATTCAAGTTGATTTGATTTAACGTTGTGTCGTAATCTTAGCTTATTAATTCTTTGTTATTTAACTCTTAATTGCGGATAGTTTTTGCATGATCTCAGTGGTAAGTTAGGTTGTGTAGAAGTTATTTTGATTGCTTGGTTAGAAGCGATTGTTTCTATGACGGGTACAGTAAAAAGTAATTAATAGTTAATAAGAGTTAACGGGTTAATGGTTGGGTACAATCAATAGACACAATTGTTATCTAAATAACGAAAACAATTAGTTGACTAGGAAAGTTATGAAAGGCGTCTTGGGGTACCGGTCTTAGTAATGGAACTAGTTAATTAAAGGAATTTGAATAAAGTAATAAACTTGACGGGTACGGGGTGAGTCTTTGTTTAGTTCTCGGTTATAAATCAACATATTTGAATTGGTTCTTCAATTAAATGCAACCTAAATAGTGTGTCATGGAGTCGAAGTGGATGATCTTCTCATCCTATTTGATTTAAAACAATTTTCTTTTCGATAAATTCTTAGGAATTTCTAACTCTTTTAATCAACTAACTTTTAATATAAAAACCAAGATGACGTGGTGTCTTTAAAAAACCAAACTCTTTTTAACTACTTAAAACTCGCTAGCTCTTTGTAGTCTCCGTGGAACGAACCTTTACTTGCTTTAATCTATATTGCACACGAACGAGTCCACTGCCCGATTGTGTGTGGTATTCGATTCGGAGTATTTTTTAAGGATTTTAATTAAACTAGATTTTCACACATCAAGTTTTTGGCGCCGCTGCCGGGGACTTATTTTAAGAGTTTAGTTTGAGATTTTTGTAGTTTGCTTTATTAGTTTTGTTTAGCCTAGTTTAGTTTTATTTTTATTTTTAATTAGTTTATTAGTTTTTTTATTTTGATTTCAGTTATTTTGTTTTACACACTTGCTTTTCACGGGGTTTCTAGCTTTTATAGGTAAAAATGGATTTGGAAGAACTCTTGCATGAATTTGGGGAGCCGAGTGATGTTTATTCACATTCAGATCTTGGTGACTTGTCCATGGAAGAGTTTTTGGAGGAATTTATGGAGCCTGGAGATATTTTGAGTAAGATAATAATGCAAGAGGCTCTAGAGGCTGATTTACTTTCATTAATATTGGTGAAAGTTAAATTAAAAGAAGTTGATCCATTAGAGTCCATTCCTTATGAAAAGAAACATGCAAGTGTGTTTCAACATGATGTGCCTTCAACTGATCATACTGATTCTCCTTTCCATCTTCAAATAGGTAATTTATTTTTTGAAGGTACACATTATTACTATCATCCCCACTTAAATTTAAGTGTGGGGGAAGTCACCATAAGTTCTTGTAAATAACATTGGAGTCAAGCTAATGACTCGAACAAAAATTAGCGCTTCCGGGAGGCAACGCGAGGTTAGGTAATTTTATTTTTAATTTCTTTTGTCTAGTTTAAATGTCATTTTTTTATAATAAATTTTAAAAATCCAAAAAAATTGAAAAAACTAAAAATACAAAAAAAATTTGAAAAATAAAAAAAATCCAAAAAGATTTTAATTTTTAGTTTAGTTTGTTTCTTTTTCGTATTTAGGATTTTAGTCATATTTTTAATTTTTAGTTTTTCTTTTAATTTTATTTTTTATGTTTGATGTGTTTGTTAAGTGTGTGCTAGAGATATAAGAAAGGAGTTAAAATGCGGTTGAGATGCAGTTAGCACTTATTTTATCATTGGGATCAACCGAGCATTTGGATCACGTACATTAAACCAGGGAAGTTTCTATGTTCTTTACTCTTTTATTTGCTTTTCCCTATTTCCCATAGTTTTGTCTTAGTTCATTGTACATTGAGGGCATTGTACAATTCAAGTGTGGGGGGAGAGGTAAATAGGAAAAAGCTGGGTAAATTTAGGGTGAATTTTTATTTTATTTTTAACTTTTGTTTGTTTGTCCTTATAGTTTAATTGCTTTGTCATTTAAATTTAATCATATTTAGTAAGTAATTGAACTATAAATTCCTTTGGTTAGATTTTTAATTTGTGAAATGTGTTTTGAATGATTAAATAGGCAAATCCCTTCTAGATTGATAACATGAATAGCACACTTCTATCCCAAAACACCAAATATGTGAGCTCTTGATTCATTTATAGATTGGCTAGGTGTTATGAAAAAGATGCATTATCCCTTCTCTAGCTTTCAGAGATATGTGAGCTCTTGATTCATTTATAGATTGGCTAGGTGTTACGAAAAAGATGCATTATCCCTTCTCTAGCTCTCAGAGATCCTGGATCATAATAATCATCACTATCCATAATCTTTGCTCTAGCTCTCATATGAGCTTGTGGATTATAACCCAATCTCTTCTCTAGTCTATTCATGATCACTGGGTGCAAATCTGACTCTGTAGAAGCATTGGTAGTAGAATCGTTCTTGGTCGACTCACTATCCTGAGCACTAGTGATATGTCCATTTATATGCATATTCCCATATCGTTTATAAGTCGTTTTAAGCTTAATTATGTGCAAATTACATATATATGCGATGCTTTGATGGTATTGTTAGTGAATTCAGGCTTAGAACAGGTACAATGGTTAGTAATGGCATTTGGAAGGTCAAAAGATGCATTAAGATGGTTATTGGACGAGTTCGAGTGAAGACCGAATGAAAAATACAAGTTTTGTGAGTTTTGAAGCTTTATGCGGCGCATAGAAGTGGTAAGCGGCGCATGGAAATATGTAATTTTGATCAGAAAATTTGGCAAAAGTTCCTGTGCGGAGCATAAAAATGGCATGCGGTGCATAACGGGCAATTACTATTCATAAGTGAAGTTTATGCGGTGCACAGCTCTTTTGTGCGGTGCATAAACTAGGTCGGCATATATTCTTTTGTTTTTACACTATAAATACAAGACCAAAACCTTGCCATTCAATATACAATCACCTCTAGTCGATTTTAGGGTTCTTTGGGGCAATACTCAGCAGCTTTTTCGTCCATCAAGGTTCAAGGGTTGTTCGTGAGCTTCATGGCATTCGGTTATCGATTTTCTTAGCGTTTACTTGTTTTCTACACATTGGTACAATATGTTCTTCTATATTTTTACTCTTTGTGCTTTGTTTATGATTATGAGTAGCTAAATAATTCGTCATCCACTAAGATGAAGTGATACATTGAATAATAGTTGCATAATCTTTTTCAATTCAAGTTGATTTGATTTAACCTTGTGTCGTAATCTTAGCTTATTAATTCTTTGTTATTTAACTCTTGTAACACCCCACCATTGGCAGAAACATGAGGTGTCATGAAAAGTACAACACGACATGGAATTACATAGATACTGCTAAATGAAATAGAATATAATAAATATATTCCCAAATACATGAGTTCAAAGTCATAACAGTGCTAAAATAGCTTATCACAACTAAGTCCATTAAGAAATAATCTAAGGCATGTAGCCTTAAAGTCTAAAAATAAATAAAGGAGTACTAATCTCCGAAGTCCAAGCCTAGCATAGCAGTCTTTATTCCTGATTAGCCTGAGTACCTGAAAAGTATACTAAAACGTGTCAACACAAAGGTTGGTGAGTTCGTAGGTTTTATGTCAAAAGTCTAGTCGAAGAAATAAGTCTTTTGTCGATTCTTTTAAGTCTAACAGGTAATAATTCAATATATGACGAATAGAGTTACGCCATAATAAGTCCAAAAATCTTAAGTCTCAATGTCTCAAAGTCTGGCTTTACGGTACCTGCCTTAGTCCAAAGTCTCAAGTCTCCAATACACATAAAAGCACGTCAATAAGCACAACAACAAAAACATAATCACACACACAACAAGATAAAAGCACGTCAAATGGCACAAGTAACTCTATACGCTCAGGCTCAATATTCAACATAAAGCAGAAATCGACAAAACTGTTTGAAAAAACGAGTATACTTTCCACCCCAAAACTTGTAATAAAAAGGGGGCTACGAAACTCACCTGAAAGGTGTTATGAAAGAATAACGAACGAGCACGACAAGCACAATCAAAGTCCACGACAATCAACACCTATCAATAGTACATGGCAAGTCACAATGAAAGTCTTTTGTCTTAAGTCTTAGCCTATTAGAAATGCCTTTAAGTCCATATGTCTTTATTTAACTTTTAAAACGACGTTTAATAAACCGAACAAGAGTCTGGATTTGACACCAATGACCTTTCTTAAGTTTAAAATACATTATTTTATCAATACAACCTGATTTGAAATCATTACATATCCCAAAATAAGTTTTACTCGAATTTAATCGAAACTAGACGAAACCGGAGATTTTAACCGAAAAGCTTACAAACCGAAACGAGTTGAGGTTGAGCTCAACCTTATGGTTGAATTCGACCAACTACAGCCCAAAAATGTTATTTTGAAACCATTTAATCATACATTAATCAATTGGACCAAAACTACACTTTTTGAGAAAACTAGTCAAGTTTAAGAACCGATTAAGCGCGTATGGACACGAAAGGCTAATGAAATCGACTATATGAGTTTGGAAAGTGGTTGAACTCGACCATGGAAGGTCTAGTTCGACCTGGACAGAGGTCAAAATGAGTTCTTCCCAATACTTAAGGGTCCGAGAGTTAAAACAAGTCATTTCGGGTCAAACTAGTAACTTTACGAGACGTTTAAGCGACAAAACCTATGAGAGGTTGACCTAGACCAGAAGAGGTCGACCTAGACCTGATTTAGGTCGAGCTAGACCTGCCTAAGTCGAGCTAGAACAGGTAGAGGTCGAGCTAGACCTGTTCGGGGTCGGATTTGGACGTATTTTGAGCAAAAACGACGATTTCGATGCGATTTTTGTTAAAACGACGTAGATTATGGCTAGCCAATTCATACCCATGGATCTTGGATGCACAAAAGTTACACAACTCAGTACAAAAAGGGTGATGTTTGACCGATTTCATACATAATGTGATTGACAATTGCACAAATCTTGATCTAGGATATGAAATCGACTAATTTTTGAGTCTTTTAGCCAAGTAAAGGATATCTTCAATTTGTAGTTGCACAAAACCGATTACATAAGTGCATAACGAGTCGAATCAAACCTTAATCAAGGTTCAATTTCAGTTCTTACACACAAATGTAACCGAAAGATGCACAAACAATAATCAAAGACATGATTCGCTTAGCTTTTGATAAGAACCGAAAATCAAACATATATATACATATAAAAAAAACGAATTGAATAGGCTAAGAACAGAACTTACACAAGTTTTTGATGAAGAAAATGATAATATTCACTTGTTTCTTGATCGAAGATTGAAGCCTTGATTGATTTATACGCCTTTGGAACCGAAAATCAATTGAAAACCTTGCTAGAATTTTTTTGAAAGAAAACCTTGTGTATGTGTGTTTATGAACGACCAAACAAAGAAGAAAAGGCATAAGGCTTGGTCTTCTATTTATAGGGAGAGCCAAGGGAGGGGAGGTCCGTCAGACTAACGGAACGCCTGACAGTTTTAGTCCTTTTTGCTTACCGGACGAACACTGAATGTCATAGAAATGATTTGACCATATTTTATGATATATTTTTGAATTACGAACCCAACGACTAGTCACATGACCATATTTGACTCACGAAAGTATTTTATGTCTTTATTTAGGCATTTCTATTAAACAGCTAGTCTTCTTCAAACATTCGCACCAAGTCTTAAAAAGTCTAAAACACTAGTATACAATAAAATGACATGTCTTAATCATACTTTAATCCGTAAAAACTCACGTCTTTAGGCTTATGTTTGACAGTTACTAACCTTATTCGAACGGAAAAGTACAGTCAGACGAACGCTCAGGTGACGGTTGTTACAACTCTTAATTGCGGATAGAATTTGCATGATCTCAGTGGTAACTTAGGTTGTGTAAAAATTATTTTGATTGCTTGGTTAGAAGCGATTGTTTCTATGACGGGTACGATAGAAAGTAATTAATAGTTAATAAGAGTTAACGGGTTAATGGTTGGGTACAATCAAGAGACACAATTGTTATCTAAATAACCAAAACAATTAGTTGACTAGGAAAGTTATGAAAGACGTCTTGGGGTACCGGTCTTAGTAATGGACCTAGTTAATTAAAGGGAATTGAATAAAGTAACGAACTTGACGGGTACGTGGCGAGTCTTTGTTTAGTTCTCGGTTATAAATCAACATATTTGAATTGGTTCTTCAATTAAATGCAACCTAAATAATGTGTGTCATGGAGTCGAAGTGGATGATCTTCTCATCCTATTTGATTTAAAACAATTTTCTTTTTGATAAATTCTTAGGAATTTCTAACTCTTTTAATCAACTAACTTTTAATATAAAAACCAATATGACGTGGTGTCTTTAAAAAACTAAACTCTTTTTAACTACTTAAAACTCGCTAGCTCTTTGTAGTCTCCGTGGAACGAACCTTTACTTACTTTAATCTATATTGCAGACGAACGGGTCCACTGCCCGATTGTGTGTGGTATTCGATTCGGAGTATTTTTAAGGATTTTAATTTTACTAGATTTTCACACATCAACTAGCAATTTCATCATCAAGAGCAACAACTTCAGATTGCCTTACCAAACCCTTACCCAATCTATCAACATCAATATCTTATGTAAGGAGTTTGGTTTGAGGTGCCTCAGACTCAACTAACATATTTAACTCTGTGACAACCAGTTGTGAGTCTGTGGAACTTCTGAGGTAGCCTTGCCAGCAACACCAGCCTGGCTAGACTCTCCATGAGTCTCTGTTCTGAACACATAACTCCCTCCTAGCTCTTGAGTAGCTCTAGCAGCATCTGGATCTTCATTCTGATCATTATCATGCCTTGCCTTAGCTAGCTCATCACCTCTGCAACCTAAACTGTCTCTCTCAGCTCTAACCTTGAGATAGTTGTCGATGAGCTCATGCAGTTTTTCTTCGGAGATCTTGACTCCCTTCTTCAATGCATCTGCCATCCTAACAACCTTCTCATCTAGAGCCAAATATTTCTTGTACATATTAGACACTACAACCCCTGCCTTGCCCAACTTGTCTTCAAGAATCATGTTCTTGTCTCTAACAACCTTCAAATCACCAGCCAATCAAGTGATCAAACTTCTCATCTCATTCATCTGTCTCTGCAGATCACCAGAAGTAGTTTCTTCACTTGCTTGTGGTTGTGGTTGTGTTGTCTCGAGAACAACAACCCTTGGCACACTCTGTGAGATACCAGCAGCAACAGCAGAAGTTTCTTGTTCCCTGACAAGTCTTGTTCTTTTAGGTAGGGCTGCTCTGGCTCCCAATCCTCATCATCATCTCTTGTTCTTCTTTTTCACTGAGTGGCTTGTGTAGGTCTAGGAACCAATCTAGATCCAACTCTGATGAATGTATTAGATCTGTAAGGATCATCATCACCATCACTGCTGGAATCATCATCTGAATGATCTGAAGGCTCTCTTCCTACATCATCACCACCTTACCCACTGGCCTGACCAACTCCAGATCCACTAGCTTCACCAGCACCTGAACCACTAGCTCTAGCTGCTTCAGATTCAACTGCAGTTGCAGCTACATAATCATCAATATCCTGGTTCAGGTTCACATCCACTAGATCATCATCATTGGGATTGTACCTTTGCACTTGTGCAATGTGACCATCTGGATTAGCCATCTCCTCAAGAATATCATCAACCATTTCAGGATTGGCACCAGGTTGGTTAATCACATCATCTGCAACCTGTACAACAACATCAGGCTCATTCGGCACATCACCTTCAACTACAACATCATGTAGCTGCTCCGGAAGCTCAACATTCCCTGCAGCTTCACCATCTTCTGGCTGAGGCCCTTCATAGGCCGATATGACCCCATCCAATGGTGCTAGATAGTTGACGTTGATGATCGCACCGAATAATGCAACATCCTATGCATTTGGATCATTAGGATAGCGAGACAAAAACTCATCACAACCACGGTGAATGATCGAACTCACATGCTTCACTTCCCTTCCAGCAGGTAGATTCGGAAGTCTAGCATTGATTATCATGATCACAAGTCAAGGAAACAACAAAAACCTCCTCTTGCCCGCAGCTGTGATCTGTTTTCTCATCTCATCGAAGAAGTACTTCGAGAAACTATACAGCTTGTTAAATACTGTAAGGTGCCCTATTGTTGTGTGGATCGTAATAAGATGTGATTCGTTATGTCAAGAGTGCGGAATCCTCTTGAGATAACTAGATTGCTATTGCCTTTTGCTGATTAATGAGCAATTAACCAACCCAAGGAGATGCACAAGGCTTGTGGTTCGTGTAGGAGGTCACACGAAGGAACAAATAACCTTGATTCGTGTATAATCAAAACGATCTAAAATGATTAGAAACGATTAACCTAATTCCGTAGATTAGGTCTTGTATTTATACTAGTTAAGTATTGGATCGTGTGGGCTTAGGCCTTAATCAAAGATTAGGCCCGAATCAATAAGCCAATCGACTTGCCTCGTGTTGACATCAACACGAGGTTGTTCATTCATACTGATGACGTCAGCACGAGGGGCGACCCTTTGGCTCTTTGTTTAGCTTCGTTTGGCTCGTACATAACATTCAATCATCGTTAAAGTGTTCTATGACACTTATAAACCTTGATTCTATGTTCTTGTACCTACAAAACAGTATATAACACACAAACACAATACAAAACACAAACAAATATAATATTGAAGTTCAAACGTAATCATTAAATATCAACACAAGTTCTTATTAAAATGATTACAAACATAGTTCCTAAAACATAAACGATAATCAAATCTATGTTGTGATTGTCACAACGAATCTGCATCTACAGACTCCCCCTTGACGATTGCAACTAGATCTCTTTAAAGTCTTCAAAACTTGAACTTCAAAGCTATCCGTTAAATAAAAGTCTTGTGCTATTCGCATGAATTCTCTGTTGCAAACAATGTGCGAGAATGTTACGATAGTGCCTTTCTTCAACTCTCCAAAAGTCCACTGCTGAACAAGGTGTATCCAAAAGTCTTCTCTAATCACCTCTTGATAAGTTGACAACCTGCATTGGATCATACATACGTAGCAACATTTGTTCTTGTGAATCATCAACAAACATCTGTGCTTCGCCTGACTTGATATCTATTTGCCAAAATGTCATCTCTGTCAGCATATCTTGATCCCATCTGATAGCGGGAACCTTCTTAACACATTTAATCCTTTTCTGGACAAACCGAAAGGTGCCATCTGGATTCTTAATCTTCTTCATAGGTGTTGGCTTAATCAACCTTTCTTCTGGCTTCAGACCTCTATCACTGAAATTTCTAATTCTTTCATCTCTAAATCTATTCCAGTAGAAATCTGCAAGTCCATTGCTCTGAAGATTAACGAACCATCTTCTTCCCAAATCTATCATGTCAGAATCACTAAGAGAGTAGAAATGTCTTTGACTCATAGACATATACTGGCATCCCTCCTTTCTCTTCATAACAAATAAATCAATTCTTTGATCATAAAACCAACTTTGTATCACTGAGAAGTACTTAGGTGCATCCTTGTCTGAGACAAACTCCCAAAACATCGATGGCTTATACGTATCACGTATTACCAAACCAATATGTCCTCTATAACCTGGAATCAGTCTATTAATAATAAAATCATGATCTTGCTGCACCGGAGGTATATTAAATCTTCCAAGATCAACCTCTCGCGTAGCATCTATATTCCAGTATAGATCAAAAATATTATCATGTCCTTCATCAACTATATTTGCATATATAGCAAACCTCAAACTTGCAAAATTCTTAGGTTCATCTGGACTATCTCTGATTGGATTGAGATTGAGATGTTCCACTTCAGCTATTGGTTCAACTTGAATGACTTCATCTTCATTAAAGACAAGGATGCACCTAAGGTATATCAAGCAACCTTTTTCTATTAGCTTCTGAAGTAATGAACTCTCCTTCTTCCATATCTTCATCATTGATACTTTCTAGATCTTCTTCAGCATCAAGATCGTCCAACACACCTATCCTTTGAAGCTTATCTGCAATTCAAACGATTTACATATACAAAGATAAAGAACATAAATCATAAGTCTAGACATAATAAAATAGTATAAATACATAAAAGAAATTAAAATAAATAATACTATATTATAAATATAATGCAACAATTACATTAATATTTATCTTATAATCTTTATGTATTTTAACTTACAACAATAATATTATATCATAAATATAATGTAACAAATACATTCATATTTATCTTATAATTATTACAAAAACAAAAATCATTAGCACTAAGGTTCATAATCCGAATCTGAATCCGAATCTGACTCTAACTCTGAAGATGTATGAGTTAACCCAGACTGTTCTTTCATTTGATCCCTAAGTGATCCTGGATCATAATAATCATCATAATCCATAATTTCTGCTCTAGCTCTCATATGAGCTTGTGGAACATAAACTAATCTCTTTTCTAGTCTATGCACAATTAATGAGTGCAAATCTGACTCTGCAGAGGCATTGGTAGTAGAATCAGTCTTAGTTGACTCACTATCCTGAGTAGATTTTCCATTGCTAAGATTTTCTTTTTCTATATGATTATGAGGATCATTCACTAGCTTTTCTCGAGTCTCCCTTTCTATTCTATTAGAATTAGAATCGGAGTTACCTGAATTGGAATCTTTCTCATCATCATCATTTGGATCATCAGGATCTGCATCTGAAGCGGTCATCACAACTTTGCCTTTATCTTAAGTCCTAGAAGTACTAGCACCAGCTGTACCAACAATCTCTGACTCTCTTTGTCTTGATGACTACCCCTGAATATCTGCAGTCTCTGTATCCATAGCTGTTAGAAATCCAAAAGTAGTGATATATTGTAATTTAAGTTATGATCTTACTTGTTGTTAAGTCATGAGTTGATGATTTCTAAGGTTGATGGGCTAATTGTGATTATTAGCATTGTTAGTTTGTTTAGACTATAAATAGCCCTCAAATCCCTTAGAAATCAACAACACACATAACTTTTGAACAATTCTCATACCATTACACCTGAATAACACACTCTTGATCCAAATTCTCTCTCAAAACACACACAAACACCAAGAACACACACACTAACCAAACGCCATTGTTGATATGAATTCAAATGATAAAATCGTGTTGCTACATGTGGTATCAAAGCAAAACATCATTTTTGATTTCGATCCATAACTGAATTCAATCAAAAATCATCAAACAATCACATTTAATTCTGTTTTTTTTTCTATTTCTGTTCGTTTTTTTTCTCACTGGAAATCCAAAAAATAACCTCTCAAATCACATAAAATCACAAATGTTTGTTCACCGTTTGATTCCTCATAGTTAATAACATAATCCTCTCAAGTTTCGTGTTCTAATTCGATCTGGATCAAAAGTTCAGAATTTTGAGTTTTTGGCGCTAAAAATTGGGATTTGATTCTGTTGTGTTATAAGCTAAATTATGTTAATCGGATCGTTGCTGAGGTGAAAACAAACTGTTTGCCAGTGGTTTCATGTTCCAATTCTCAGAAAATCAAAAGATATTGAAGTTTTAAAAATCATCAATGGAGTTGTTCATGTTCAGAGGTTGAAGACGACTGTGTAAAGCTAAAACGATCACATTTAGATCGTTTCAGTTTTCTTTCCTTGATACTTACATTTCAGTGTTGTTTCAGTGTTGTGGCTTGTAAAACGATTCAAATTTGATCGTTTTGACAAGTGTGGTTGTAGTGTGAAGAATTGAATGTGGCTAACTGATCCTTTGGATTGGTTCTGGTCAATTCAATTTCTTGAAATTAATCAAGTTGTTGAGAATTCCTGAAAAGAAACCAAAACGATCTCTTTTAGATCGTTTCAGTTTTCTTTAAACCAGAACGATCTCTTTTAGATCGTTTCAGTTTTCTTCTTCTCAAGATCGTTTCAGTTTAAATCGTTTCATTCTTAATTCAATTTAGATCGTTTCAATTAGATCGTTTCATTCCTGCAAATTAAGATCATTTCATTCCTGCACATTTAGATCGTTTCATTCTCACTTCTTCTACATTGTTTCATTTCACTTTCTTAAAACGATTTTAATTCAGATCGTTTCATTTTCATTTCAATTCAGATCGTTTCATTTCATTCCAAATTAGATCGTTTCATAGTTTCATACTTTCTTCAAAATCAATTCAATTCTCAATTCAAATCAATTTCAAATGACTACTCGTGAAGCGTTGTCTCTGGGTACTAATACAAGACCTCCAGTTCTTTATCGTGGTAATTATGGACTTTGGAAGAAAAGGTTCATGGATTATGTGGAGCGTCAGACTAATAGTCACATGCTTAAGGATTCAATCATGAATGGACTTGCTAAGCATCGTCATCCTACTACTGGTGCTATTTTGACTCCTGATCTTTTGAATGCCGAACAAAGAGATCGTACTGCTGCTGACAACAGAGCTAGGTCATGCTTGTACCAAGCACTTCCTGATGAGATCTATGGCTCAGTTGATTCTTACGACACAGCAAAGGAGATTTGGGATGAAGTTGCCAGACAAATGGAAGGTTCTGATGTCACCTCAACAATTCGACTGACAAATGTCTTAACCGAGTTTGACAATTTTTAGAAATCACCAAATGAATCTCTTGAGTCCGTGTACTACAGATTCTGCAATGTGATCAATGAACTGAGAAAGAACAAGGTCAAGAAAGATGAGATTGAGCTGAATATCAAATTTATCAAAGCACTTGGTCTCGAATGGGAAGATTATGGAACTCAAATTAAGCAACATCAAGATCTGACCAAATTCACCATTCATACTCTTTATGAATCTTTCAAGTTGAATGAGCAACAAGTTCTAAGCAGATATTCATTCAACAAAGTGCCAGAAGTTGTATCTACTGATCCTTTGGCATTGGTTGTTGAAAGAAAGGTTTCTGAGGCTCTTAAAAGACAAATGACTGTTGTTTCTTCGTTTGATGAGGAGGGACAAGATTACTTGGCTCCAAGAGATGGTGTTCCTGATGAATTCTACCAAGCTCTTGCCGCTGTGACCAAGCATTTCAAGAAAAAGTATTTCAAAGCGAGGCCAACTAACAACAATCTTCAAACTTCATCAACAAGTGCATTTCCAAAGAAGGAACAATATCATCACAAGAGTTTTGAACAAGGTGAAACAACTGGTTCCAAGAAAGGAGATAAGAAAGCCGAATCTGAGAAACAAATCATGGAGAAAGGAAAAACATCTGATAAAAAGTGTTACAACTGTGGAATTCCTGGTCATTTTGCTGTGGATTGCAAGCTGCCTCGCAAGAAGAATTATGAATACTACAAGCAGAAGATGCTTCTGGCAAAGCAAGTTGAAGCCGGTCAAGCCTTGATTGCTGAAGATGACAAGTGGCTTTTGCTTACCGATGATGAAGATGAAGATCTGTCTGCCAATGTATGTTTCATGGCAAGGTTGAGCAAAGACAAAGTGTTGGAGGCTGACAACACTGACGAGGAATATCCCGATGATGAGGTAAATCTCGACTCTACTTTTTCATCAATTAAGGATAAAGAGTCTTGTACAATTGCCTTATCAAACTTGACGAATCATTTCACTTCTTTAGCCAACAAAAACAAGAAATTGAGAAATAGCATTTCATTTTCAAAAAGGGAGTACACAAAACTTCTTGAAGAAAATTCTAAACTACTTTTTGAGTATGATGCTATGAAACAAGAATTTCAAAACTATAAAGAACAAATTTTGGTTAAAAAATGTGAAATGATTGCGTCTCCTGACTCTAAGTAATTGGAAAAGTGTCATAATTTAGAAAAGACCATTCTTGATCTTGAAAAAGCCAATCAAGATCTTGAAGTTCAAAAGACCAATGAATGGCTTCGTGCAAATGCGAGACAAATGGATGTTGATATTCTGAATAAGAAGCTTCAAGAAGCTACACCAAAAACAATTGAACTTGAAAGAAAAGTTTCTGATTTAAATCATAACTGTTTTTTAAAAGGCATTGAGATTGAAAATCTTGAAAGACAAATTGAGGAACATAAAAAAAATATACTTTTCTATCAAGAAAAGTTGTACAAAGTTGAACAAAACCCTCTTTTGGATTTCACTGCCCATTTCAATAAGTCAAAGATTGATAAATCAGAACTTCTTCTTGGGTTGGGATTTGAGAATATCATTCCATTGCAAAAAGCCAAAGACAAGATCGAACCCTTGTATGATGAAAAGTTTTTAAGACTTGGTATGGTTCAACAATTCGTTCGTCCATTGAATGACGAATTTGAGACTGATGAAGTTGAGAAAATTCAAAACAATAAATTTTTGGTTGATTATGATGCCATCAATACTTCTTACGAAACAAAAAAGTCATCAATTTTTGAATTAGAAGATATTGCGTCTAATTTTCAAAACCAAGAATCTGTCGTTTCCCCACCTAAACCAACTAAATTGTATGTTCCATCCACATTTTTGGAAAAACAAATAGAAGGTTTACAACAAAAGGTGGAATCTCAACAAAAACTTATTAATAATCTACAGTCTCAAAGTTCGAATTCAAAGAATGAATCAGTTGTTGTTGATATCAAGAAAGTTTGTGTGAATGTTTCTACCCAAACTGATTTCAGTCTTTTAGTAGACCATTCCACTCAGACTACTTGTGTTTCATCTACTGTGTCCTCCACCCAAACCTTGACTGATTCTCTTGAGTGTTCATGTCAAAATGCTGCTACTGTAATAGCTGATGATTATGTGCAATCTGATTTATCTGATGACGAACTTGCGCATAGTTTAGTTTTGATATGGTACTACTTTAGGTTTTTCACTTGTGAGTTTCCTGAAGAGTTAGTTGTTCACCCTAAGCTTTGTGCTAGTATAGGTGTTGATACTTCTACTCAATTTTCTTGTGAAACCAAAGATGTGTCAGTTCAAGTTGATTTCATTCCTGAGATTACCAATAGTGTGAAGTTGGAAAACAAAACTCCTGATTTTTCAAAATTCTCTCCGATTTCATCATTCAACAAATCTAATTTTGATAAATTCATGGAGGGAGAATATGTTTTTGATTCTGAAACTGAGAAAAAGATTGAATCTACCAAAATCAAAGTTGAATCAAAAAAGGAATCTCCAAAATCGTTTTTCAAAGCTCCAACTTCATATTATTCAAAGAAACGGGTTACTTCCAAACCCATCAAGACTGAACCAAAGACTGTCACCAAACCAAGAATCAATAAGTTAAAAACAGAGTGTCCTACCCCGGAAAAGCATGTTGAAACCAAACAAGTTGAGACCATTCCCAAAATCAAATACAACAAAGTGAAACTTCTGGAAATCAATTCAAATGTTTCTTCGTCTAGCTTTCATTCTAGTTCAATTTCTAAAGTGTCTAGGTCTAGCTCTGTTTTGCTAACTAGGGATACTACAAATGGTGCAACTAGATATAGGGATAGATATGGCTGGTTTTCTCACGATAAACCTAAGAAACAAGAAGTTTCTGCACCTTCAAAAGAGTCTAAAAAGATAAAAGTTCTTCAAAACTCTCGTTCTAATCTTCTTAGTGCCAATCCAACAGGTGGAAAGAGCTTGATTAGTGAGTCTAAATGGGTAGCTAAGTCATTAGTACCTAAGATCACTAAAGTTGAGAAAAAGAAGAAAAGGCAAAGGAGAAAAGCAGGTAGTAAGAAGAAGCTTGTTTCTGATGTTTCAAACAATTTATCTTTTAAGTCATCTTTGAAAACAAATGTTAATGATGCCAAGGTAATGCCTTGTGATGGTGTAAACAATGTTAATTCTCGATTTTATTTGTATGGTTTGAATGGTGGTAGACATGTTACATTTGATTCGTGTGTTAATATTCGTTTGTGTAATCCAAATGTGCTTGTTGATCATGTGCTTGTTAACAAGTATGTTGATTCGAAAGCATGTTTGTATGCATCTCCTAAGTTATACCCCCTGCCTGTATTAACTAACCACAAAGGACCCGTCTTTAAGTGGGTACCTAAAGTCGGTTAAATTTTGATTGCAGGTGTAACAACCGCAATACGAATATTCTAATTAAGTTCTTAGATCATACTTTCGCCATCTGAATGGTTAGACAGTCCGATCTACTTAAGTCCTTGACGTACTTTAGACTCAAAATATGTGCTTATTTGAAGGTCAATTAGATCTTAAATCTTGATTTATGTGACGGGTTATGAATTAATTCGATAAAATACGAAGATTCGGTTCATAAATGTTCGTGTCCATAAGTGTTCTAGTGCAAAATGTTCACAAACAGTCCCTTGGAAATACCTAGTGCATTCATTTGGAAAAGGTATAAATAGAATGTTATAGTATGAGAAAATACACTATTCATTCATCACCTCCAAACACCTTTCTCTCACTAAGAACACATAGTCAGGCTCTCCACCATTTTCACACACTAAAAATCACCATCTTGATTTTGGGTTGTTTAAGTGAAATCGTTTGTACTTTCGTGTTCCTTGTGACGATCAAAACACGTTTCTAGCATCAAATCGCAGGTAATAACAACATCTTTTTGAGAATTTGATCAAAATAAAAGTGTACTTTTTATGTTCTTGTCCTTGATGATTTGGTCCGATTTTGTTAAGAAATCATGTTTATAAGCAATGGGTTTGTGTCTAGATGTGTTTAACGTCATTGTGGTGAACAAATTTAGGTCATATCATGATTAAATTACAAAACCCATTTTTCTAATATGAACAAAACTTGTTCTTGAAACCACCAAGTGTTCATGCGTAATTTGATCCTGAAATCTGAAAATGTGATAAGAAAATGGTGTTAATATGTTAACATGTACTAATATTACGTCCTAACTCGTTCCAAGATCGACTTAGACCTCTATATAGACTTGATTTCTTGGTGTTTGGACTCGTGTTCATGTTCTTGAGCTGCTACTGCTGCTGCTCGTTGCTGTTTGATTGAAGTGTGGTTCGGTCTTGGTTCACATAGGGGTAACTGATCAGTGATCGGTTTAGCTCAAATGGAATTCTGATTCGAATCGTGGCTTGAGTCTGATGTGTTAATCGATCAAGAACCTAGTTGCTGTCCATGTGGTTTTGAAACGATCTTAAACAGATCGTTTTATTTCCCTCAAAGTTCCTGAAACGATCTAAATAGAGCTTGCACGAAACGATCTAAATGGAGTTGAGCCCTAAAACGATCTAAATGGAGCTGAACCCTAAAACGATCTAAATGGAGCTAAACCCTAAAACGATCTAAATGATGAAGCAGTAAGACGATCTCTTTTGAGAAGAAGTCTAAAACGACCTAAAATTGTGAGCTAAAACGATCTAAACTGGTGGGCTAAAACGATCTAAATCACTATGAAAGTGAAACGATCTTAATGTCACAACTGATGAAACGACCTAAATGCTTTGAGCTGGAATGATCTAAACAACCTCAACCTGAAACGATCTCCTTTGACTATGAACAAGAAACGATCTCTTTTGGCTATGAGCATGAAACGATTTCTTTGGACATGAATCTAAATCGATCCAAACTTGAGCAACATAAAAACGATCCAAAGGTGAACAACAGAGAGACGATCTAAAGTTGTGCAACAGAAGGACGATCTAAATAACAAATGTGAGACGATTTTGTGCATTGGACTTGAATTAATTTGCTTACGTAAAACCCTAGTCGACCTTGTTCCTAATCTCTCTAAAATAATCTTAGTTCTTAAACCCTAATTCAATCAAGTTGCACACTTGATTAAGTATATCCAAGGCTACATTTTGGTACCCAAGCTAATTCATAAAACGAACCAAAACTAAACGTTCAAATGTGCAAACCCTAATTGAGCTCTCTAACAAAGTTGTGAACAATTAATTAGTATAATCATGGTTGTGTGTATTCGAAGGTGTACAAGATGGGTTCAGTTCGAGTACTTGAGTACATTTAAAGTCCATTTGTGTCAAAACATTTTCAGTTCATTAAAGACCAAATCATCGGATCGTCAAGAACAATGTTGTGATTTATTAACCACTAAGACTAACATGTGTACGTATTATACGAACAACTATATGTACTTAGGTTTCTGTCAAGGTGTGCTTGGATTTTGATAGATATAACCTATCTATCTCTGTGCGTGCTCTTTGTGTTCGATAACTGTACTGTACCAGATCACTGTGAGTTCACTTATCCCCTTTTTTTTTACATTTTGTTCAGAGCTCTTTATCGGAGACTGAAAAGCATGAAAACTATTTTTGTACTTAAATTATATATATATATATCTAAATATATATATGTGTTCTTGAACTGTTCTACGTACTATTACATGATCGCATGAAAAGTATTTCGTACTTAAATGTATATATATAAATATATATACATATGTTCTAAAACTGTTCCATGAACTATTTTATGAATGTACAGACTATTTACAAAATGATTTTGAAATACATCCTTATTATTATTGTTATCATTATATATACTCTCTTGAGTGTATTTAGATCTTGAATGGGCAGGATCTGAATACATTCCTATCATCATACTTATTCTCTGAAATTGTATTCTAGATCTTGAATGGGCAGGGTCTTGAATACATTTGAATCACTTATACGTTCTCTGTATGTACTTATTGTTTTATGTATGAGTTCTATTTTTACTGCTATCAATTCATATCCCACAGTTCAGGGAATACCGTAGGTAATTATGGACAACGCTGTTAGGGTAGGTCCACCCTCATTCTCTACAGTTCTGGAGGATGCATATTATCTGTACTTATTTGATCTAGATCATGCTTGTAGCTTACTTGGTTGTTGTGAGCTTACTGATTCACTATCGTTCATCATTGACCAATCGGGTTAGCAGTAATTATATACATACATATTAAGTACTTTACATATTCCAAAACTATTCTCAATATTACAAATTACTTTTGATAGACGTACAGATCTTATGACTTGTTCTTAATATACATACTAATATTATGTATAAACAATAAGTACTTTATGTGAATCTCACCAACTACTTTTGTAGTTGACCCTTTTGAACTTACATGCTTTTCAGGCTAGGTTCTTAGTTCTCTTAGCATAGGAGTCTTCCTACTTCCAGCTTACCTCTATGGAGATTGTTCATGCGTTCAAGATTAGTGGTTGTGAAGACATCCTTTTGCTTGTTCCTGTTCTATGTTCAAAGAGTACTTAAGATAATTGTTCTGTCTTTTGAATATTATCTAATTCAGGGTTTATCCCAAATATTGTAATAACTTATGATACTTCTTATTCCTTAATGTTATAAGCTGTGCTGAACTTGTACTGTGCGTGCTTGTGCTTATCTGTACATCCCGTATATTCCGCTTTAGCGGGGTGTTACAGCAGGAAATAACCATCTGTGTATGGATACTCGATTCTGGGTGTTCAAAACATATGACTGGCAATAAATCATTGCTCAAGAATTTTGTTGAAAGATTCATGGGAACTGTTCGTTTCGGAAACAACAATTTCGCTCCAATTCTAGGTTATGGAGATATTGAAAGAAACAGAATTGTCATTAAGAAAGTTCATTATGTTGAAGGCCTGAGTCATAACTTGTTCAGTGTTAGACAGTTCTGTGACAACAACCTTCAAGTTCTTTTTCGACAATCTCTGTGCAAAGTCCAAACTCTAGATGGAATTGATATCCTATGCGGAGATCGTGAAGATAATCTTTTCACAGTTAATCTTGATGATAACCAACCAACTGATAATATCTGTCTTGTTTCAAAAGCTACTTCGAAGAATTCTTGGTTGTGGCATAGAAGGCTGTCTCACTTGAATTATCAAACCATCAATGCTTTAGTCAACAAGCAACTTGTAATAGGCTTGCCTGACTACAGATATGAGAGTGAGCATGTCTGTCCTTCTTGTGCAGTTGGGAAGATCAAGAGAACTTCTCATAAACCAAAGAAAATTCCACACACTTTGGCACCTCTTCATTTACTTCACATGGATCTTTGTGGGCCTATGAAAGTACAAAGCAGAAACGGGAAGAGATATATTCTGGTTATCGTTGATGATTATTCAAGATACACTTGGGTCAAGTTTCTTGCTTCAAAAGATGAAACAACTCATATTTTGATCGATTTCATCATTTCCACTCAAGTGAATCTTCAACTTCCTGTCCGTTATATCCGTTCGGATAACGGTACTGAGTTCAAAAATGCCATTTTCAATGAATTTTGCAAATCAAAAGGCATTACTCACCAATTCTCTGTTGTTCGTACCCCGCAACAAAATGGTGTCGTTGAAAGGAGAAACTGTACGCTGGTGGAAGCAGCAAGAACAATGCTTGCTTATTCCAAGTTACCATCAAACATGTGGGCTGAAGCTGTTGACACTACATGTCACACTCAAAATCGGTCCATCATCAATCAGCGTCATGGGAAGACTCCTTATGAGGTTATTAACAAACGCAAACCCAACATCAATTACTTCCATATTTTTGGGTGTGTCTGTTATACCTTGAATGATCGGGAAAATGTTGGAAAGTTTGAAAGGAAAGGTGACGAAGGTTACTTTGTTGGTTACTCAAAGACATCGATTGCATATCGCATCTTTAATCGTCGAACAAACACGATTCAAGAAACCATGAATGTTTGGTTTGATGAGATGTCTGGCATGATATTTGAACAAGAAAGTTTGCTACCAACAATTAGTGATCCAAGTACTTCAAGTGCTTCCTCAAGGACGTCTACCTTAGCTTCAAAGTTCAAGAAATATCCAACTCCAACAAGTGAAGAGCTAGATATTCTTTTCGAAGAATTCTACAACTCAAAACCGATTCAAGAAAAGGAACCTCAAGTCATCAATGAACCAATTCCGAACAATGACCCTATTCAAACAAATGAACCAGTTCTTGACAACAATCATGAATCATCTTCAAATTCTGCAGAGCAAGAAGAATCACCTTCAAGAGATATTTATTCTCAAAAGAATGTTCAAGAACAACCTTCTCAAATCATCCAAACAACAAATCCATCAAATACTCCAAATGTGTATGTGCCACTGGATTTTGATCATCCAAACTTTGAGGAAAGAGTTCTTCCAAGCTATGATTCCATTTCTCAACAGAACTCTAGATTTAATGATGATAATGTTGACATTCATCAACAAGATCCTCTTCCTCATGACAACAAGTGGTCACGTATGCGCAAAGATCATCCTACAGAACAGATCATCAGAGATCCACAAGCTGGTGTTTCTACCCGTACTACAGTCAATGAGTGTCTTGTTGCACTTTCACTGAGTAACATCGAACCCAAAACTGTCTTTGAAGCTCTTTGTGATCCAGAGTGGGTTAAAGCAATGCAAGATGAATTAGCTCAGTTTGAGAGACTAAAAGTATGGAGATTGGTTCCAAATCTAAGGAAAGAAGAACCAATTCGCACTAAGTGGATTTTTAAGAACAAGAAGGATGAAAATGGAGTTGTAGTAAGGAACAAAGCTAGATTGGTTGCAAAGGGTTACTGCCAACAACCTGGTGTGGATTTTGACGAAACTTTCGCTCTTGTTGCAAGAATAGAGGCCATTCGTATTTTCTTAGCTTATGCCGCATTCAGAAACTTCACTGTGCTTCAAATGGATGTGAAGACAGCATTCTTAAATGGAGAACTCAAAGAAGAAGTTTACGTGGAGCAACCTGAAGGTTTTATTGATCCTAAAAGGCCAAACCATGTCTATTGACTCTACCCTGTTTATTCGTAAGCAAGGTAAACATGTTTTACTTGTCCAAATATATGTTGATGACATTATTTTTGGGTTAACCAGTCAAACTTTTTGCCGAAATTTTTCATCTCTAATGGTCAATCATTTTGAAATGAGCATGATTGGGGAAATGAATTACTTTTTGGGATTACAAATCAAACAATTACCAACTGGTATCTTTATATCACAAGGTAAGTACATAAAGGATATGTTGAAAAAGTTTGATATGACTACATGTTCTTCAATTTCAACCCCAATGGCTGCTCGTACAAACATTAATGCTGATAAAAATGGGAAACCATTTGACCAAAAGAGGTATAGAAGCATGATTGGTTCGTTGTTGTATCTTACAGCATCTCGCCCAGATATAATGTTTGCAACATGTATGTGTGCTAGGTATCAAGCCTCTCCGACTGATTTACATTACCAAGCTGTGAAACGAATTTTTCGTTATCTGAATCTGGTACTTTACAATTCTTAGGGGATAAGATTGTAAGTTGGTCATCCAAGAAGCAAAATTGTGTATCACTGTCAACAACGGAAGCTGAATATGTGGCTGCTGCTAGTTGTTGTGCTCAAGTGTTATGGACGAAAACACAACTTACTGATTATCGTCTGAAATATGATCGTATCCCTATCTATTGTGATTCTCAAAGTGCCATTGCAATTGCTGTTAACTCAGTCAACCACTCACGCTCAAAGAACATTGATGTGAGATATCATTTTCTCAAAGATCATGTTGAGAAAGGTGACATCGAACTCTACTTTGTGGGAACTGACTACCAACTCGCTGATTTGTTCACAAAACCACTGGACGAAAAGAGGTTTAATTTCTTAATCTCTAAACTTGGTATGCTAAATCTTGATCCTTGATTCACTTTACCATGGAAGGAATTCTTGATTCATTTTTCAAAAATCATAAAAAGTTGAAAAACAAAAATTAAATATAAAAATAGAAATTTTGAAAAATAACAAAAAGATTTTTTTTCTTTTCTTTTATTTCAAAGTGGCTTGCATATATTCTGTATGCAACCCGTTCTTTATTAAACTATTTATTTTAAAGTTGTTTACATATACTATGTATGTAACCCGTGCTTAAATGATATATTTATTACTTCGTGGCTTGCATATATTCTGTATGCAACCCGTTCTTCATTAAACTATTTATTTTAAAGTGGTTTACATATACTATGTATGTAACCCGTGCTTAAATGATATATTTATTACTTCGTGGCTTATGCACACTCAGTGTATAACCCGTGCTTATTTGTGTTATTTATTTCAAAAATAGTTTGCATATATTCTGTATGCAACCTGGTTTTAAAAAGAAAATTATTTATGTTTCAAAGTTGGAATTAATTCATGTTGTTATACATATAAATTGATATAAGATAACACGGAATTAAACGCCTTTGTGTACTTCCAAGTGGTCTTATATGAATGTATATGTGTAATACAAGATGTTGATTGCAACTTTGTTACACCTGTTTCAAAAACTCTCAATTGTTAGTATGAGAAGCAAAGGATTGAACGCCTTTGTGTACTCCTGAGTTGTCTCATCTTGAACAATTGATTGAGTTCACTTTTCATAAAACTTGTTTTGATTTCACACAAATCATTTTTGCTCCATTTTTCTTCTATGAAAATCTTTTTAATCTATCTTTGCATAGATTAAGGGGGAGTTTGTGATTTCAAATCTCTTTCAAACTTCAAATGTGTTGTTTAAACATTTTTTTTCACATTTGATGATTTTTTTTCAAAGGAAGTTCGGTGTTTAGTTTGCACATGAGCGACTAGGTTTTTCTCAAAAATATACTCCATGAATTTCATCATCGCCGATGAGTTCTAACCCCGGAGTATTCACTTCTTTCGTTAGAAAGTGAGGGTATTTCTGAGTGAAGATGAATTTGTGCAACTAAGTTGGAGGGAGTGAAGTCGAAAAGTGAGAGGTTATGGTGATAATGTTGTGAGAAAAAGGGTTAAAAGAATTGATACCCTTCCCTAAAATTCTCAAATCGCCGGGTAAAACACATTTCTATCGAATGTCATTTGTTGATATCTCGATATTGAAGAAGCCTTCATGGACCCAATGAAGCGATGCATATCTTTACCTAACCACTCAAGTGTTTCTTAACAAATGCTTGTTTTATTTCTCACAGAGATTTTCTCATTTCTATTGACTCTTCATTTGGAAGACGTTAATATTGAAAAAGGGTGACACTCTGCTCCAGTCCCCGACTTCATTTGATCACTTTGTGTCTAGAGCTCTCATAATTGATCATTAATTTGATCGTTATTCATTCTTTAGGACACATTTGCGTCATATCTTTGTGATATACATGCTTATCTTTGTGATATAGCCGGAACATTTGTAGTGATATCTTAATTGATATTTCACGATGATCAAATGGAAATTCTACCATTGCTAACATCATTTCCAGCTTTGAACGTATGTCTCATAATTGCATTTTTGTAATTATTGAATTAACAAGAAGTCTATTGTGACTTTGGATTTTTTTTCCTAAAAGTCTTTCAGGATAGTATATCATGGTTATCGAACGCTTAGGTGACACTGCCCATGGTTTACATTCTTTGAAGCAATCTTGAGGTTGGAAAGCCAAAAGACCAAACTATGTTAGAGGTTTGCTTTGTGCATTTCTCAATGATACATAGGAAATCCGATAAATGATATACATTAATCTTTCGGTCATTTCATTAATCCTTTCGATCTTTGAATGCAAACGGATCATTCTTATCCGGTTTCTTTTCTCATCACCCCAACACAGAAAACACCAACACCATAATAAAATGTTTATCCCAACAACTTCAATCTTACATTTTAGTCACCCATAGGAACAATTGGGTTGGTTTATTTGATTAGATTGATGTTTTGATGGTTGATAATTCTCCATGTGCATAATGTCTAGATTTTAGTCATGATTATTTCTTTTAACAATCGAATCAATTAATGTTTGCATAATGACATTGGTTCCCAACTTTGTCATTATGAGGGGGAGAAAGTAGTATGATTGGTTATTGATTAAGAGAAGAAATTAGAATGATTGATAAGGACAAGGAGAAAAGTTTGTGTTTGGTTGTTTCAATCGCTTTCCGAGATACTATCATTCAGCTTCTAGTTGGAAGTTTTAAAGTTTATTTGGAGTTCTTTTATCTCAAATTTCATTTGTGACATCAACTCATCATTCTTCTTCAAAGTTTGTTTGTCAATTTCATTCCAAACTGCAAGGGTTCCAAATTCAACTTGAAGATTATTCATCTCGAGATTGTGATTACTCATGAATTGAGGGGGAGTATGATTACTTCATAAGAGACTTTTCAAATCCTCATTCAAATGTTTAATCTCAAAAGTGATTAAGATAATGTGACAAAGATCAAAGCTCCAAAGAACAAAAGATTCAAGATTCAAGACAAAGAAGAAATGCTTCAAAAAGAGTCTTCATCAAATTTAAAGATCTTCAAGTCATACAACAACACCTTATCAAAAGCTACATTGCACATATCAAGGGGGGGAGTACATACTTCTGAAAATTCATTCCAAGACTTCAAAGAAAAGACTTCAAGATTCGAAGATTGAAGAATTCAAGACAAATTCATATCTTCCGCATTTCAAAAGACAACTCTGATATGTGATTCAACAATCCTCGAAGATTTAATATACACACACTCATCATTTCCTGTTCACAAAGAACATTGAGAATCGACAAATGATTTAACATCAAGAAGTCCAAGACCAATACTGAATCAAGTGCTCCAAAGATAATGAGAAAGCTTTGAAGGCTTGTTTCAACTCACCAATTGTCTTCATCACCGGGCTCATCAAATTCATTCCTACAAGACAAAACAACACGTACTTCAGACCTTACAATATATCACTAAGGGGGAGAATGTTAGAAATCCAAAAGTAGTGATACATTATAATTTAAGTTATGATCTTACTTGTTGTTAAGTCATAAGTTGATGATTTCTAGGGTTGAGGGGCTAATTGTGATTATTAGCATTGTTAGTTTGTTTAGACTATAAATAGCCCTCAAATCCCTTAGAAATCAACAACACACATAACTTTTGAACAATTCTCATACCATTACACCTGAATAACACACTCTTGATCCAAATTCTCTCTCAAAACACACACAAACACCAAGAACACACACACTAACCAAACGCCATTGTTGATGTGAATTCAAATGATAAAATCGTGTTGCTACAATAGCATCACCAGCAGCATCTTGACCTTGACCCTGATTCTCTGGCTCACCATCTGTTTGTTGTTGATTTGGATCTTGAGCTCGATCTTGATCATCATGATCATCATCTCTAGTCTTCTTAGCAAGCTCATCATCCTTACAACTACTTTTATCTCCCCATTGAGCCAAGAATTGGTCAAGTCTAGATCCAAGAGAATGAACAAGAGCTGTAACCCTCAACTCTAACATCTTCTTATCTGAAAACAAACGACTCAGCTGCACTTGAACAGGAGCAACTGGACGTGACGTAGAAGCAACATCGGATGTAGAGGCATGAGGTGGCGTCGTAGCTTCAAAAGAAGGCATACGAGCACTGAAAGTTCCTGTGGGAGGCATTGAGGTCTTTGCAGAGGAGCCAACAGACGTCCCATGATTGTAGAAACATGAACTGTCGCCTTAATAGGAGCAGACGAAGGCCTAGGAGCAACAAGTGTCGGCTTTGGCTCTTGACGAACTGTAGACTCCGGAGCAGTAGGAATCGTAACAGTTGTAGCCTCAGTAACAACTTGTGCGCGAGAACCAATTCCTCTAGTGATAAACTTTGGTCTCGACCTCCTCTCCCCAATAACAACACCAGTAGCAGAAGTAGTACACACAAAAACAGGAATCTCAGAGACAGAAGCTCTTAAAGCAGCAACCAATGGAGTAGCACCAACATTAGGTGCATGAGACCTCTCCATGGCTTCATTATAAGCAGCAAACTCTCTATCAACTTCAGCCTGAGATCGCTGAGAAGTTGGAAGTCTCTCCACAGCGTCAACACCTTTTCCTTGTCTTCTTCTTCGCTTTGGCAATCTTTCTTCCTCTTCTTCATCTTCTGAATCCTCAACAACATTAACAGGCAATTCAGAAGGACCAACATCAACACCAACTGGAGCAGAGGTAGAAGTAGAAACTCCAGTAGTTGGTGGCACAAGATTTATAGGATCATCAATATCCTCCATAAGAGCATCCATATCTGGATCATGCTCCAGATCTCCAGCATATAAAGGAACATCATTGAGTCCTTCAAACTAATCAGCTCGCTCTTCTTTAGGATTTTCTTAAGCCTGATCATCACCACCAGCAGCAGCAACGGGTTCTTCATCTTCCCAAGCTTGTCGAGGAGCAACATAGTTAGGATTGATCAAATGTCCGAATAATGGTGGATTATCAACATCAACCGGAACATTTCTTCCCGACAAATGCTTCATGCTTTCAACAAATGCCTTATGAGTAAGACGACCTAAATTGAATGTAGGACCGTCAAATGGCAATTCAGCTGCAAAGTGACGAATGATTATCATCACAAATCTTGGAAATAAGAAGAATTTCTTGTCAGTTCCATACGATCTCAATTGCTTTTCAAAATTATCAAAGATGTACTGAGAAAAGCTATACGGCTTGTTCAGCACCAAAGCAACCATCTGAGAAGCATTCTGGATGTTCATCTGATCATGACCCGTACTCCGGTGACTAATGGATCTCAACAGATAGTAAGCAATAAGCTTCCATTTCCCTCAAAGATTCTTCCTAAGGTATGGGTGGGTAATGTCACCAGTATAACCCATACGACGTAGAGCACCATCGCAGAATTCCTTAGAAAACTCAGTCGGACCTTGCTCCATGTCATCAACACCTAAGTGCAATATAGTCCTCAAGTCTCCAGCTGAGAACGATAAAGAACGTCCTCCAACAGTAGTGCGAATGTACGTGTGATCACCCATCTGCACTGCTCGGGTTGAGTTCCAAAACTCCCGAACGAGATTTATCACCAATGAATGCGACATCGTGCAAGAAACTGTAGAACACCGTGAAACTCTTGTGTGCACCCCGTCTGCGTAATGCTGAGGTCGAGTGCAGCATTGTGCTTTTTTACGAACACGCGAGCGTTATCACCTTGTCCTGCCATACCTGCACAAAAACAGACAAAAACGACAAGAAAAACATAAATTAGAATAAACGAAAAACAAAAATTAGGGTTTTGGTCTTCTGCTTCGTTATGACGTCATCACGAGGAGGATCTTCTTTGTCGTGACGTCAGCACGAGCCATTCATGAAACCCAGAACACGAAGATCAAAAACATCTCCATATGATGTTAAACTGATCAAAATCACTTTTAAGACATCATCGTGGACTTGTTTATGATTCATGGATGCCCAGAAAGTCAAAAATCGAAACGAATTCGATCAAACACGAGTTAGTTCGTGTTCTTGATGTTCTTCGTGTGAATAGTGACCGAATTACCAAATCTTTCAGTTAATCTTGATTTTAGTCAATTTAATGTGAACTTTAGTTAGATTTAAAGTGTAACAACATCAATTAATCCAATTTTAAGTTCAATTTTTAGTCCATATCATCAAAAATTGAAGATCTAAATCTTGGTTCGTCCGAGTTACTGTTCACACGAGGTAAATTCGAAAATTGGGCATTATAACGGCTTAAATCTTATGAGTTTCAAAGTTAAAACATCAATCTACTATCCTAGATTATGAAATTACCAACAAATCTGGATAATAATCAAGAAAAAAGTATGAAATCAATCGAAAGAAGTGCGAATGAATAGTAGCACGAAGGAGACGAAGTTCGTGTGATTTACTTAGGGTTAATTTTCGATTAATAGTAATTAATGAATAGTAATAACCCATATTTATATTCGAATCCTCATGGGCCGGGCCGAACACTCAGTTCGTGGGCTTCGTGATGACGTCAGCGCGAGGCATGCTGATGTCAGCACGAAGGACTTCGAATTTTTTAGATTTTTATTCACACAGGCTTCATTCCTTAGCCAAATTTCGTGAATTTTCCAGAATTCCAGAAACATAAACCTGTAGATACTCGTTACTAAAAACCTGTATCTACTCGAATATGCAATCATAAATCATCCGTACTAACTTGTCATCACAATAATGTATCAAATAAATCTTACATTATTATCTTGACATAAAATCGATCATTTCTTCATTGATGTTTAACTCAACAAATGCAAACTGACATTAAAACATATTTAATGTATAATGCATTACAATACATCAAAATATCATATCAACAACCTATCATATTACATCTTAGGTTGTGATCTTGATAATACAATGGTAACCTATCACACTAAGTCGTAGGTTAATAAATACAAGGCAATTCATCCTTGTAGCACAGTTCTTGTAATTTCTGAGCATCTTTTATTGTCCGTCGTAATGCAATTCTAAAAGCAAGCGAAAACAATTTTGCCTTCAATCACAATCTGAAATTTTGATGCCAATTTCATATAAAATGAGTTTATTATATGTAACCTGCACACTTAACAAACTTAATCAATGCACCAAAAATAATAGAATATCATAAATATGCAAAACAATCAAAATCTTAACCTAGCAATCATTACAAGATCTAAGGCAAGTCCAATCTTTGTCAAACATACTTATCAACCAAAAACAATTGAAATTTCAAAAATTTACTTGAAACACATTCAAAAATGTTTTGACTTTTCAATTTTCAAAATCATTTTATCTTCTACATTAAACAACTTATGTATTAATTAGAAAATTCATTTTTTAAACATTTATACCGTAAGCAACAAGACTTATATAATTCACTAAGAATTATAACTGTTAATGTTTATCAAATCTCTCATGCAATAAGAACTAGTTTGACACACAAACTGACACTTATTACAAAAATAAAAATAAAAATAAAAATAAAAACGAAAACAAAACAAAATAAATTAAAAATAAAAATAAAAATAAAATAAAATAAAAAACTAAACTACTTTATTTATTTACAAGAAATCTTAAGTTTCTGCAGATTAGATCAGATTAGCATTTACATAAGTCTGCAAGTGAGAAATAATTGTCTTATTATTAGTAATGAAAAGTGATCCAACCACGATTACCGGTATATTTGTCCTTTTAAACACTCGGTACTTCCAGTTTCCTTTGAGTTATGACACTTTCGACATACCCTCGCCAAGGACAGTCACCATGTAACCCAAGTAGCCTAATATGCCATTGAATAGTTTGCGAACTTATGTGACCCACATTCAGATATACTTCCGTAATCGATACAAGCACTAAGATAACAAATATTCAATATATATTCAAAAACATCCTTAAACAAATCATGAGACACTTTTTAGATAACAGAATTTAATTACTTTGTGATTTAACTTATTTGCTTCTGCATTTCATTATTTATAAGGAGCCCGTGATTTTCTATGAGACCCATGTAGCGAACTTTCTGACAACCTATCCCAAGTTGGAAGCTTTAGGTAGGCTAGGTATACAAAGACACCCCGAGGACATACTTGTCCGAATCTCAAAGACCACATTAGCCCCTTAATTAACATTCATTTCATTTGCATAAACAATATCACATTTAGCTTTCATGCTCATGATTGGTAGAGGTTTTTGCCTATATTTTGAACAAATTCTATAGTAATGCTAGATCTTTCACAAAATTTAAGGACTAGATCAATTCATTACTGAAAAGCAAGCATTCTCAGCCATATATCTGAATATGTTTCCCACAAGAACATTGTATAAATTAAGTTCAGATTAAGGAAACCTTGCTACTTTGTGTCTACCAATATATCCCAAATTGTAATCACTGAACTAAGCAGTTATATTACGATTAAGCAGACTTAAAAGCTAAGTATCCTCACTTCTAATCATCTTACAGCATTAACTTAAATCTCTTCATATTTTTGTCATTTTCTCATTTTCCATATTTTTATGGTTTTTATGACACTAAGAACTCTTTTTGTATTTTTATGACTCTAGCTATTTACAAACACAAACTTACAAAATTAGTTTTTTGAGAGATTTAATATGAATCAGCATTCTTCATCCCATTGAGAAGAATTAACTTCACAAATCGAGCCTTATCAAATGCTTTGGTATACAAATCAGCTAAATTATCATCGGTTATAACCTTTTCCAAATGAATTAACATCTTTTGGGCACAATCACGCAAGAAATGATGTCTAATATCAATATGCTTGGTGACCTTATGCATGACAGGGTTATTTGTAATGTCTATAGCTGACTTATTGTCTATTCTAATAGGAGTATCAAGAAAATCCATACCGTAGTCACGCAGTTGTTGCTGAATCCATAATACCTGGGAACAACAGCTACCAGCAGCCATATACTCTGCCTCACATGAAGACTGAGCAACACATGTCTACTTCTTGCACTGCCACGATACTAATCTTCCTCCTAACAACTGGCAACCTCCAGTCGTAGACTTTCTGTCATTGTTAAAACCGCCAAAATCCGAATCAGTATATGCAACAAAATCAAACGTTCCTCCCATTGGATACCATAGACCAAGCCCTTGGTTTCCCTTAAGATAACGTAGAATACGTTTTGCTGCAGTCAAATGTGACTGTTTCGGACTAGCTTGAAATCTAGCGCAAAGACAAACAACGAACATAATATCTGGACCCGAAGCAGTCAGATACATCAATGAGCCAATAATAGCACGATAATAAGTTGCATCCACAAGTTCATCTTTCGGATCAAGAACCCCTAAACCATGATTTTGCTGAATAAGAGTACCATATGTCTTGGACTCACTTAGACTGGTGAATAAAGAATCCATCTTTCCTTTGATTTACTTGTAGTCCGAGGAAAAATTGTAATTCCCCCATAGCACTCATTTCAAAAACATTTTTCATGCTCATTTCAAACTCTTTGCACATCTTTATATTAGATGAACCAAAAATGATATCATCCACGTAAACTTGTACAATTAGATAATCTCGCTTCTTCCACTTGATAAACAATGTGTTGTCTATCGATCCTCTTGTAATTCCATTTGCCAACAAATGTGTCGAAAACTTTTCATACCACACTCTGGGTGCTTGATGCAATCCATAAAGAGCCTTATCCAAACGATATGCTCTTCTTGGATAATTCGGATCTTCAAACCCCGGTGGTTGGTGAACATACACTTCTTCTTTAACTTCACCGTATAAGAAGGCACTCTTAACGTCTAACTGATACACGTTTATACCTTTGAAACTTGCATAGGCTAAAAATAACCTTATAGCTTCAATCCTAGCAACTGGTGCAAAAGTTTCGTTATAGTCATATCCTTCTCGTTGTGTAAACCCCTGAACAACCAAACGTGCTTTATTTCTAGAAACAACCCCTTTGTCATCTCGTTTGCATTTATATACCTAACGAGTTCCAATCGGTTCTTTACCTCTAGGCACATCTACTAACTCCCAAACTCCATGTTTTTCAAATTGAGCTAATTCTTCTTGCATAGCTTCAACCCAACATGGATCTTGAAGTGCTGCCTTAACATTCTTAGGTTCTACTTGTGAAATGAAACCAGAATATAAACACTCAGTTATCAATCCAGTGTCTTTCACTTCACAAAACAAACTAGTCAGATCCTTATTCAACTGATTCCTAGTTCGAACAGGTTCTGTAGCATTACCAAGAATATTTTCAACTGGATGATCCTTATTAATTCGATATTGAGGGACCGAATCAACATTTAGACTTTCTCCTAAATTTGTTCTAATCTGAAACTCAGGAGAGCTAAAATCATCTTCCGATTCTTCAGAAATAGGATCATCATCAGGCAGTGTAACCTTTAATGGAGTAAGTGGTGTAGTGTTCTCGGGTTCATTATCATCTGAATCTGGTGTCTTATTTTTGTCCTTACCACTTTCATCAATATCAGTAGTAGGCTGAACCTTGGTTGGAGTAGTATCGACATTTCGAGTAGGCGGAGATGTAGGAGTATTATCCATGTGATCTTTTAAAATAATCACATCATCAACTGTCTCAGGATCTGAATAAGTATCAGGACCATGTAGTGAACTAAACACACTATCGTAATCGAAGTTCTTGCCACTTCCAGAATGAATAGCGGGCTTATGACTGACAATCTTGACATTTGTTCCCAAATCAACTTTGCCGGTCTGTTTATTGTAAACCCGTCGAATTGATGTTCCCGGTTTATAACCCATTAAAAATCCCTCTTCAACCTTTGAATCAAACTTTGACTGAGGTAGATACTTCAAGAAATTACACTGTACACCAAATGGTTCAACATTCTGTAAATTCGGTTTCTTCTTATGTAGAAGCTCATAACATGTCTTATTATGACGCTTAACTACAGTAACCCTATTTAAAATATGACAAGCTGTATTCACTGCCTCCGCCCAAAACATAGTAGGAAGCCCTGAATCTGCAAGCATAGTTCTGGCTGTCTCGATTAGAGTCCTATTCTTTCTTTCAGCAACTCCATTCTGTTGTGTTTCATACAGAGAACTGTATTGATGTTGGATTCCCTTTGACAAACAAAATACATCCATCACATTATTCTTGAATTCAGTTCCGTTGTCACTCCTGATTCTCTTAACACGAACTCCATAAATGTTTTCCATTTCGACAAAGAAATTTATCAAAATCTGCGGAGTTTCATCTTTCGATTTAAGAAAAATACCCATGAGAATCTCGAGTAATCATCAGTAACCACCAAACAGTAGTACATTCCACCGATACTTCTTACATTCACTGGACCAAATAAATTCATGTGGAGTAACTCGAAAGGATTGGCAATAGAATTTTCTTGTTTCGCTTTATGTGCAGACTTTTGCTGTTTACCTTTCAGACAAGGTACACATTTGTCTTCCATTCCAAACCGTTTCATGGGAACGCCGTCAACCAAACCATGTTTGACAATGTCCTTCATCTTTCGGAAATTGATACGTCCCATTCTTCTATGCCATAGTAAAGATTCAGATTCGTTTCCTTTTGATAACAAGCAAACAAACTCCTTTGGATCATCAACACCTAACACAAGGCCATAGATGTCTCTCTTCCTAGGAGCTTTCAGCATGATCCAGTCTTCAGGAATAACATATCCTGGTTTCAATATAAGTGCTTCTTTCTCAGTAAAATGGACATTGTTTCCCTTGTCACAAATCTGAGAAACACTTAATAAATTATGTGCTAACTGTTCCACATAATTGACTTTCTCCAGCGTAATCTTTGGCCCGAGATGTTGCCGCCCTTGGGACCTGCGAAACTAATATACGAACCATTTACATCTTCATAATTGGACAAAACATTCTCGTCCCCTGTCATGTGCCGAGAGCATCCACTGTCAACATACCAAAGACTGATAGGCTTCCTTGGTTCTCCCTGCACATCAGACAATAGGATGGTTAGTTTCTGAAGGGAACCCAAACCTTTTAAGGTTTAGGTTTTCTGAATTCATCTCTAATGATCAATTCGGTCCAATATCCATCGCTCTGTAAAGGAGCCTTGGATGAGGATGGTGTCACAGACTGTTCTTAGGTGAAGTGAAACGAGTCTTAAGAGGTGAATTCCTTGGTGAGTGAGTACCGAATCTAGGTTGACTCCCTAATCGATCATAGAATTTAGATGAACTATTGATTCTAGAAGGAGGAGATCGATTTTGTGGAGCCATCTTCCTAGGTGGATTACTCCTTTGAGGTGTACGAGAATGACTCAGACTTACACTACTAGAAGTAGTATTCTGTGAAGGTCCCTGTCATTTTGGAGTCTTAGATCTATTATCATGAGCAACAATATGTGAGTCACTAGATCCTACAGAAGACATACCCTTTTCTAGACATCTTCGTTTCTTATTTGGACAACAACTATAAACATGTCCTACTTCATAACAATAGAAACAAGATTTTTTAGCTCTTGCTTTCTTAGCTTTAACATCAAACTCAGCTAAAGTCATGCCTAAACATTCCTTAAGTTCAATTGTGGCTGACTCTTCTTTTGATAAACCAGTTGACTCATTTTTATCGGAAAAATGTACTTTCTTTTGAGAATTCTTATGAGTCTTATATGGAGTTTAGGGGACTCCACTAGACGTAGATTCATCCTTATTCCATACTTTATCAATCTTGTCATGTTCTATCTTTTCAAAATCAATTTCATTTGATGTAAAAACAGTATCACATCCCTTCATTGTAAAACATTTAATGTTCTTATCGACGGGACAAGTTGAATTCACTTGACTAGATCCTTTAGGAGCACTAGCATCATAAACTCCATTCTTAGGATCCACTGGTTTAACAAATGAACTTTCAAGCTTATGTTTCTTGTTAAGCTCCTTAATTTTATCAATTGAGCTTTTAGAGCTTTTAGGGGTCTTAGGATCAACATTTTGTTTTTCTGAAATGATTAGACCAATATTGACCATTTCAGTAAGCTGTGTTAGACCTCTAACCTCATTATAACTCATACCCAAACCACCTTTTCAGTAAGCTGTTTTTTTCTGAAACGATTGGACTCGGTATAATTATCATTGAATGGACCTCTAACCTCATTATAACTCATACCCAAACCACTTTTGTCTTTTGAATACCGTGGTACAGGTTTTTTCATCTGCATTGATCTTATTAAATCAGATCCCCTAATTTGATCTAGTCTTGTATTAAGCTTAACTATCTCCAACTTTGCATCAACCAATTCTTTCTCCTTCTTAGAAAAGTCTTTAGTTAGTTGAGCGTATTGTTAATTTCCCACTTTTTCCATCAAGACTGACTCTTTTAATTTTTCTTTTAATGCAAGAATATCCTTATCAGATGCACGAATCTTATCTTGATAAAGACTTTCTTGTTTTACCAATCCAGAATTTTTGGCAAACAAAGAGTCGTTTTCCTTTTTAAACATATTGTTCTGACTAGTTAAGTTAATAACTGACTTATTCAAAATAAACACCTCAAGTTTCAATTCTGACACCATTTTACAAACGTCAATTATAGAAGACAAAGAACAAGATACCTTCTGATCTACAGTCTTGCAATCTGCCATGTATGCAACAAAGTCTTCAGTTGTCATACCTTCAGGTATCACGAAGTTCTTCATTTGTTCTTCAATGCTCTTCATAGAAATGTCATCAACAGGACTCGATGACTCTTCCTTTTCTTCAGATGCTTTCACTGCTGTCATTTGTTCACTCTCAGATCTTACAGTCTCAGCAACATTACATTCATTCTTTTGAACTATCTCAGATGCACTTTCTTCACTTGAGTATATAGCATAATCAATTGTTGTAGCTACCTCATCATATAAATCTACCATGTAGGCATGATTCGAGGTATCATCGAATTGTGTATCCCATTGATAAGTACCATCTGGATTCTGAACAACAACTTTTGACTCCGAAAATGGTGACGAAACTGGCTGTTGTGGAGTAACAGGATATGTAATCATTACTTGTGTTTTATGATTACTCGGAGTAATACCGCCTTGATTGTAATTTTGACGACCAGCAACGGTATTATCAATCCTCTTAGGTCGTTGACACTCTCTTGCAAAGTGACCAAATCCATCGCAGTTATAACATTTCACCTTGGATTTGTCAAAGCCTTTAGTGCCATTACCTATAGGTCTCCCAGTTCTCTGAGTGAATCTTCTGACCTTAATAGTGAGCATAGCTAGCTGCCATTGTAGATCCATTTCTTCCAAATCATCAGGATCTATCTGATTGTAATCCTCATCAATTACTGCAGGATCAGTAATCTTTCCTCTGATAAATTCTTCATGAGCATTACAAAAGGTTGAGTAAACACTCATTCTACCTTCTGCAGAACTCATACTCATTGGCATAGAGTGGAAAGATTGTACACTGCTCTTAACATTCGCATGTGCATTGTCATAAGCAGCATATCCAGCAATACCTTCAGCATCTAGTATTGGTGTAGCTTCTGCACCACTTAGAAATGCATTGTTTTCCGAGCTAGAACTTGCTAAATGAACAGACTTAGCATGATATAAATATGGATCTTGTGTGAAATCCGAGTGAGTATCTTTAATTCTTCTCTTCATGTCTCTGTTCTTCATCTTGGAAACTACCTTTTCAAAGTCCCATGAACTGTATTCCTGATCATCTTGAAGTTGATAAACATAATCAGTCCATGTCTTAGTCAATGAGTCCAAAAACTTATCAACTAGCTCAGTTTGAGGATAAACAACCTCAAAATACGACAACTCAGTGGTCAAATGACTGAATCGAATAATAATCTCGTCAAGAGATTCTCCTTTCAGTCCATTAAAGGCTTCATATTGGCGCTTCAGGAGTTTGATACGATTCTTCTTCAAGGTTACATCGCCCTCACAATATCTTTCAAGAGCGTCCCATAAGTTCTTTGAAGTAGTGTAGTTTTTGAACAAATGTACACTATCTTGAGGCAAGGCCATAGTAAGAGTGGACAAGGCCTTTCCCTCAATTGCGTCTCTTTTACGTTATTCAATCGGCATATCAGCATAACTATACCTACCGATCACTCCATTCTTCTCATACGAAGGCCAATCAAAACCTTGAGTTATCACAAGTCACATTTCCATGTCAGTGAGACGAATGTAGTCTTCAAAACGTCTCTTCCACATCCAATAATACGGAACAATTTTGGAGGTGTGTTTCCACGACCAACCTCATGATCATGCATGATCATCTGGCTGATAAGTAGGGCATTAGGAGAGTTTGCGGCAGCCGGTATAGTCGTCAATTCGAATCTTTCAGTAAATAAATCAATCAAAATAACAAGTAATTCATTCGGCACGAAGTCAAACGAGCTCACACGAAGTGCACGTGACACGAGGTACGTCATGAAGTCACACGAGTAACATGTGACACGAAGAAAGACACGAAGTCACACTTGTAGCACGTAACACGAAGACAGACACGAAGTCACAATTGTAGCACGTGACACGAAGACAGACACGAAGTCATACGAGTAGCACGTGACACGAACACAAATGACGTAAGCACTTAGCATACACTACCTCGTGCTGACGTAAGCACGAAGTCACGCGAAGAAGAGCACGAACTTGACTAAAAACACGAATTTTGAATTGATTTTGCAATCAATAGCGAATCAAATGATCTTAAACCTTCTGGTAATCAACCTTAGGGCTCTGATACCACTTGTAAGGTGCCCTATTGTTGTGTGGATCGTAATAAGATGTGATTCGTTATGTCAAGAGTGCGGAATCCTCTTGAGATAACTAGATTGCTATTGCCTTTTGCTAATTAATGAGCAATTAACTAACCCAAGGAGATGCACGAGGCTTGTGGTTCGTGTAGGAGGTCACAGGAAGGAACAAATAACCTTGATTCGTGTATAATCAAAAAGATCTAAAATGATTAGAAACAATTAACCTAATTCCGTAGATTAGGTCTTGTATTTATACTAGTTAAGTATTGGATCGTGTGGGCTTAGGCCTTAATCGAATATTAGGCCCGAATCAATAAGCCAATCGACTTGCCTCGTGCTGATGTCAGCACGAGGTTGTTCCTTCATACTGATAACGTCAGCACGAGGGACGACCCTTTGGCTTTTTGTTTAGCTTCGTTTGGCTCGTACATAACATCCAATCATCGTTCAAGTGTTCTATGACACTTATAAACCTTGATTCTATGTTCAAACGTAATATATAACACACAAACACAATACAAAACACAAACAGATATAATATTGAAGTTCAAACGTAATCATTAAATATCAACACCAGTTCTTATTTAAATGATTACAAACATAGTTCCTAAAACATAAACGATAATCAAATCTATGTTGCGATTGTCACAACGAATCTGCATCTACAAATACCAAGCCCACCATCTATATGGGCAAAGTAATACTAGCCAAATGGGGGTATTAACTAAGGGTTTGAATATGTAATGCAAACATTGGATTTGGTTATGTATCTTTTGCACCAAGAATCGTTTTAAAGCTTATTTTCAAAAGACTCATTTTTGAACATTTCTTAGACAATTAATTTGATGACTCCATATTACATGCTTAGTTAGTCGTAGTTGGCCAAGCTACGCTTAACTAAGACAAGAATACTTTATGATCAAATCGATTCTTTAAGAGATGTTCGACTTGTTTTGAAAATACGTAGGTTATAGTAAAAATTCTCTATAACCTTGGCTCTTGATACCATTTTTCTGTAACACTTCGACTAAGGCGGAAACACGAGATGCCACAGAACGACATGATACAAAAGATTAAATAGAAAACATCATCATTAAAGTCTTAAACATCATCCCAAATCATAAGGTTACATAGTTTAAATCAACGTTTTTAAAATACCATTACATAAACCAAATCAAAATCAAAAGATAATTGTTTGCATTACAAGCCATCGCATAACAAACAAGTACATCGTCCAAGAGGCGGTCCTTAAAGCTAGAGAGTTGAGTGAGTTCATAGGTTTGTAACTAACAACAATTCATACTTCAATCATAACCAAGATATTAAGTCACAAAGAAAAGACTTTCAAGTATTCTTACAAATATTCATTTCCAAAATCGTATGTTCAAATCTTAATATCCAATCATATTAACTTCAATTTCTTTTAGCCATGAGGGCAAAGCTTAAATATTCTTTTGATAAGTAAATACTTGAGCCACTACTACTACCATTTTCAAGTCCAAACATTATATTACTTCTTTTCTTTACACAAGCTGTCAATCAAGTGCCTTACTTATACTTGGGGTCGTGCCATGGAGACGACCATTAAACTTAAGTAGCTAGAACACCGCGCTGGTCGGACTGGAAGTGATGGTCGTCACGAAGGCAACCAACCTTCCACCGTTACGCTTTGGGTGGGTGGATGACTCCTAGTTGCGCAACTATCTAACTATAGGCCTCCCTTTTTCGGAGTAAATAGTAGTGTACCGAAAGAAAACGGGTTGACAGAACTCAAGCTCATCATATAACATTTAACAAATTGAACTTACAATATAATTCCATATCACAAACTTTCTTTCAAGAAACACTTCATATATAAAAAAGTAACTTTATTTATCATGCTTTTCACCCCGAAAGTAAAACACATAAAATAGTTTGAAAGGGGGCTATGACTCACTTGATTGAAGAGTTTAGGGGCTGATCAAATTAGATTTCCTTGGCCTAGAGGTGTTGATTCCCGAGCAAGCCTAATCATAATAAAATTTCACGATGTAAGTTCGCGTGGCATGATTTGGTGTGTTAGATCATGAGATGATTACTAGTAGACTTGCCTATCTTTGGTTGTTGCTTAATTATGTAATTTATGTACATTATGATGTCCACATTATTTGGTTAAACGGAATTTGGTGGTAAGAGTAGTTTTCGCGTTATACGTTTTTGTGCGTTTATTGGAATTTCGGTAGTTTGGCTTTGATACGTATGATTTCCTTTGTACACTTTGCTTAATAATATTATTTGACATTAGTACTGTCATAATGTTGATATTAAAGTATATTTTCTGATTTATAATAATTTCCTTGATTTAATATTAATTAATTAATTATTTATTCATTTTATTCATTTATTAAATAAATAATTCCTTATAATTATTTTTAAGTTCTTAAATTGTCTTTAAAATTCATGGATAATTATACTTTGATTATCTACTGACTTTTATGCTTTTAAATTTGTAATATTAGAATTTATACATTTATTTGAGCATTATTTTTATTTATTTAATAATAGCGATTAATTAGTGATTTTTACTTAATTATTTACTTTTAAATTATATAAAACTTGGTTCTTTTCTTGTGATCATTTTTCTCCAGTAGGTTTTAGCTGTTTTTACCATTGGTTATGTAAATTTAGTCATGTTCATGATTTAGATAATTTATTAATTAATTTATATATCTTTGAATTACCATTTTAATCCATTAAATCATAGAAACACTTGGAAACCACCACACAAGTTTTTATCCAAAAATCTCAGGCCTTTCTAGGCAACTTTTATCGATAAAAATGTATATCAATTCAACCTCTCTTGTGTCTTTGTATTTTGAGGACTTTTAAGCATAAAATCGTTTACCGAAATAGTGATTTTTGCCTCATTTCTCAAGCAAATTAAGTACTTAAAAATGGGTTTTTGTCCTTGTTTCATTTTGTCCAGAAAATTCATCATATTTTGTTGTTCCAAGTCGTGGTAGTGGTGGTGGTGTGATATGTATAAATTTGTGTATTCGGTTAGTGATTATTTGACCCGAAAAGGCAATTTTTGAGCTTAATCTTGCCATGCATCAAATGAATTGAACTTTATAACTTTAAAACACTTTATTTCCAGTAATTTTATGATATTATTTTGTTCATTTGATCAAAGTGCAAGTGTGTGCTAAAAATGCATTTTTGCATGTTTTCGGTTCATGATTTCAAGCAAATTTTAACATGTTTTCATTCAAGCTTTATATCCTTGATATTTTTATAAATTTTTCCAGAATAATTTCACCAATATTAACATATTTTTCAGTTATGACAAGTCTCTAATCATCTCATAAACCAACAACAAATCAAACTTCTTAGATCTAACATGCATGCACTTAAATCAACACTTTTTAGCATACATCTTTATCCATCTAAAATCCATCAACATAAAAACATATTTTTATGAAATATTCCAGAAGTATATGTATAAATATTATATAAAAAAATGTTCATATTTTTATACAAAAAGTTACTTTACAAACTATCAACACATATCAACACTTTTTGATGCAAACTTTTATAGATCTATCATTCAACAATAAAAAGTCTACATTTTAATAAAATCTCCAGAAATTATATCTTCAAAATATACAAAAATATAACCATCTTTTAAAATGAAAAATCACTTTAATAGCTATTTAATCTATAACTACACTTTTGGGTCTTAAACTAGTTAAATCCTTGGATTTTTCTTTATAGATTCGACATGCATGAGCATGGGAAGAAAGATCCTATTAACTTTGCCCTCATCAAGTGTATATTTAAAGAAAACATGAAGAAAACATAAGCTTTCGATAAAACCTTTTAATATAAACAAGAGCAAGATTTAATCTTGTAAAAAGGATGAAGATTATACCCTCTTGAACTTGGCTTTGAGGATGAACAAGTGCAGAAATTTCGTGACTTATGAAGCTCCAAATAACCCTTAAACCTTGCTTGATATAACCCTTAAACCTATCTTGGATTAATCCTTGCTTAATCCTTTAAAAACCTTATTATTATTATTGATTATATATTAGTTTTGTTCTTGTTTTCTTTCTCTTTGAGCCGTGAATGGAAGAGGAAAAAGGAAGGGAAAAGTGTCCTTGAAAGTGTATTGTATGTGTTTGCTTTGGGAAGAGAAATGGAATAATGTGGAGCGGTGAAACGAATTGGAGTGTTGTAGTATCCAAGTTTGTCTTGGAAGTGTAAGGCATAAGATGCTCTAGATTAATTTTGATTGGGCAATGGGTTTTGGGGGTGCCTGTGGCCGTGAGTTTTGTTCAAATTTTGAAAGGGTATTTGATTTTTGTTAGTTATTATATGTACATGTATGTGATGTATGAATGTAAGGTGCATGTACTAGTTAAGTACTAGTTAAGTACTAGTTATTAGGACTATATGGTACAAAACATGTTCTTACATCTATGTATATGTATATATATCCGAAAATGTGTGTGCATATATGTATATTTTTTTTTGTGTTCTTAAAACTTGTTATATATTAATTATTCAATACTTGTATTTATGTAGTTACATATATACACTTATTATTACTTAAGCTCATTTTTATTTATATAGGATTCATTGATATATTTTGAGATGCTCATCATATATATTTGTGTTTATATACACTTCAATTTGCTTGAAGAATAATTGGTGGACATTTATAAGTATTTTCGATTGTTAGCTCAACTTGTGAGACTTACATTATTATTTATAACTTGATTAAATATTAATAAAATTTTTATTCAATGGTATTTTATTGAATTGAATTTAGAACTAATCAATAGCTTTAGATTGCTAATTTATAGGCAACACAACTAGCATATATATAATATTATAAAAATGAGGGTTGTTACATAGCAAAGTTCTTTTTCGGGATCATAAAGCTCTAGAATTGATTTTTAATATGTGAGGTCGTGTTTGGGTAAAATTGCTTTATATACCCATTTGACCCGAATGGGTCTGGGTCAACCCGACCCATCAATTATGAGGTCGTGTTGAACTTGGCCAATAGACAAATTACGAGGTCGTATTCTGCCATCTTTATAAGTCCCAACTCAAGAGATGATACTAACTGAAGACACCTCTATGTCAATGGTGAGATTTCTTTTCAATAAAAACACTAAACTGGAGACGACCAGTTAAGTAAAAATGGCGAGACCAAGTTGTAATTTTCAAATGTATTTTATTTATTGATGCTAAATAAAATACAAGGTTGTTGCGGAACCAAGATAATACATAAGTGTAAATATCCTAACAACCTATGAAATACAAACGATCTATACTTGAAAATTCTCTTTAACAATCGAAACACTTAAAGTTGTGAAGTGTTCCCTTTTACGATTGAGAGAATATTGCACAAGTACACCAAGAATATTGCAAAAGTCTGAATATGCAAAGTTATATTCTTGTTGTGCAAAGACCTCTATTTATAGACAAAGTTGGCATTGGGATTCCAACTTTGTCGTATAGATATAGTTGACAGCATTTAAGGAAACTAGGTGAGTTCCTTTGAAATGCTTGATAAGGTCAGTCAAGATATTACTTTATCCAACTTGCTTTATGCACTGTTGTACTTTAATCATAGAAAAATGATATTGTCTGCATAAAGCTGCATAAACCAAAAAGGTCTTCCTCGTAAACAGTGTAAAGCATTGTAAAGGCTTTAGACTGATATTCTCCTATTTCAATCTGTGTAGAATGCCAACTGGGCTTCGCTGCCATTGTCATTCTCTATCTTCCATTTGTTGTCTTCGATGTCAATTGGAATGTCTTCAGTTCTGATCAGATCTCAACCGGAGGAAGTCTTCAGTTGCATTAACTGTACGTTGCAACTAGACTTCAATATATTTCTGGACAAATCTTCTGGTCTCCAGATGCAACTGGAGACTGGCCAGTTTTAGTCGAAACTGGTCTTAACAAATTCCCCCTATTTGTCCTGAAATATTGCCAAGTCTGTTCAAGTTCTTGTAACTATACAAGTATGAACTTGAAAGATTTGTATGACTAAATCTAACCTCAGTTTCCAAGGCATTTTTATAGATCATCAAATGCCTTGGTTTTTCCTTTCTGGTTTGTTAGATTTAATCTGTTATCTATCTTGTGGTTACAATCTGGCAACTTGTATATACATGATAAAATTACAACAGTTACAAGAAAATAAGTAAAATTACAAAATAGATAACTGAAGAAGAACTTAAGTGGATGGCCCTTCGCCAGTTCTCCTTCGCTTTGCAACTGAAGAGATGGGTTATCTATCTTCAGGATCAAAGTTCAATCTTTTCTCAACATCTTCCTTGAACTTGATCAGACATTGAAGTACATAAACCCAACCCTTTTCGATCTTGTTCTTATGTTGCCTTGCCTTCAGTAGATTAAGCATTTCAACTTGCTCAGAATGTCCATACTGATGAACATTAGGATTCTCAGTTGTGAGTTGTGGTCCATTGAAGTATTGAATGGTTACCACAAATTGCCTTCCTCCAGGTTTGATTGTAACTTTAATTTCATTAATTTTTCTTGGATGATATCTTCACTGAAGAACTTCATTTAAGTATGCACGTGCATCAGACTCATTGACCAGTTTGATTTGGGCAGTGCTCAGTTTCTATTCAGCAGCTCGGATATCTTCAGGGGATGGCTCATTGGGTTCCACCCAAGTCCTTAAGTTTGCATCCCTTGGCAAGGGTTTAGGCTTTGATTTACTCTTGGACTTGGGTGGGTTCAATACCTGTTTGACTCTTTTCGTTATCTGCTCAGTCCTTTTCAGAATCCCTTCAGCTCTAATGTAACAACCGTCACCCGAGCGTCCGTCTGACTATACTTTTCCGTTCGAATAAGGTCAGTTTTCGTCAAACCTAAGTCTAAAGACGTGAGATTCTATGGATTACATTATGATTAAGACATGTAATATTTATTCTATACTAGTGTTCTAGACTTTTCAAGACCTGGTGCGAATGTTTGAGGAAGACGAGCTGTCTAATAGAAATGCCTAAATAAAGATTTAAAATACTTTCGTGGGTCAAATATGGTCATGTGACTAGTCGTATTGTTCGTAATTCAAAATTATATCATAAAATATGGTTAAATTATTTCTATGACTTTCGGTATTCGTCCGGTAAGCGAAAAGGACTAAAACTGTCAGGCGTTCCGTTAGTCTGACGAACCCCCCCCCCCCCTTCCTTGGCCATGCCTATAAATACAAGACAAGCCTTTTGATCTCATTTCCCTTGTTTTGGTCGTTCACCTAGCCACACACAGTCAAGGCTTTCTTTCAAATTCTATCTTGCAAAAATCGCTTGTTTTCGGTTCTAAACGCTTGCAAATCAATCAAGGCTTCAATCCCCGATCAAGAAACAAGTGAATATCATCATTTTCTACATCAACACTTGTGTAAGTTCTGTTCTTTTCGGTTCTTATCAAAAGTTAAGCGAATCATGTCTTTGATTTTTGATTGTGCAATTTCGGTTACAATTGTGTGTAAGAAACGAATTGAACCTTGATTAAGGTTTTGATTTAATACATTATGCACTTTTGTAATTTGGATCTTGTGCAACTGCAAAAAATGAAAATATCCTTCACTTGGCTAAAAGACTCTAAAACTAGTCGATTTCACATCCAAGATGAAGGTTGTGCAATTGTCAGACACATGATGTATGAAATCGGTCGAACTTCACCCTTTTTGTACTGACTTTTGACACTTTTGAGCAATCAAGACTCATGGATATATATTGGCTAGCCTTAGATCTCGTTATTTTAACAAAATCGCATCAAAATCGTTCGTTTTTGCACAAATCGCGTTTGAATCCGACTCCGGCCAGGCTTATCTCAACCTAGGCTGGTCTAAGCTCGACCTAGGAAGGCTTAGCTCGACCTAGGCTGGTCTAAGCTCGACCTCTAATGGTCTAGCTCGAACTCCATGGGTTTTTGTCGCTTAAACGACTCGTAAAGCTCCTAGTTGACTCCAAATGACTTGTTTTAACTCTCGGACCCTTAAGTCTTGGGAAGAACTCATTTTTACCTCTGTCCAGGTCTAACTAGACCTGTCATGGTCGAGTTTGACCACTTCCCAACTCATATAATCGAATTCTTTAGCCTTTCGTGTCCATACGCGCTTAATCGGTTCTTAAACTTGACATGTTTTCTCAAAAAATGTAGTTTTGGTCCAATTGACTAACTTATGATTAAATGGTTCTAAAATGACATTTTTGGTCTGTACATGGTCAAGTTCAACCACTAGGTTGAGCTCAACCTCTATTCATTTCGGTTTCGCAAACTTTTCGGTTAAAACCTCCGGTTTCGTCTAGTTTTGGTTAAGTTCGAGTGAAACTTATTTTGGGCTATAAAATGATCTCAAATTAGGTTTTATTGATAAAATAATGTATTTTGAACTTAAAGGACATTGGTGTCAAAGCCAGACTTCTTTTCGGTTAATACGAGTCTCGTCACTTTTGATAAACGTTGTTTTAAAAGTTAAATAAAGACATATGGACTGAAAGGCATTTCTAATAGGCTAAGACTTAATACCAAAGACTTTCACTGTGACTTGTCATGTATTATTGATAGGTGTTGATTGTCGTGGACTTTGATTGTGCTTGACGTGCTCGTTCGTTAAACTATCATAACACTTTTCAGGTGAGTTTCGTAGCCCCTCTTTTTACAAGTTTTGGGGTGGAAAGTATACTTATTTTCAAACAGTTTTGTCGGTTTCTGTTTTATGTTCAATATTGAGCCTGTGCGTATAGAGTTACTTGTGCCATTTGACGTGCTTTGATCTTGTTGTATGTGTGTGATTATGTGTTTGTTTGTTGTGCTTTGGACGTGCTTATTGTGTGTGTTGAGACTTGAGACTTTGGACTAAGGCAGGTACCGTAAGGCCGGACTTTGAGACATTGAGACTTTGGACTTATTATGGCGTAACTCTGCTCGTTATATATTGAACTATTACTGGTTTAGACTTAAAATAATCGACAAAAGACTTATTCTTTGACTAGACTTTGACTAAAACCTACGAACTTACCAACCTTTATGTTGACACGTTTTAGTATACTTTTCAGGTACCCAGGCTAATCAGGGATAAGGACTGCTATGCCAGGCTGGACTTCGGAGATTAGTACTCCTTAATAATTGTCAGACTTTAAGGCTACATGCCTTGGTTTATTGCTTTATGGACTTGATTGTAATAAGCTATTTTAGCACTGTTATCACTTTGAACTTATGTTTTTGGGAATATATTTATTATATTCTATTTCATTTAGCAGTATCTATGTAATTCCATGTCGTGCTGTACTTTTCATGACACCTCATGTTTCCGCCAACGGTGGGGTGTTACATCTAACTTCCTTGGCCTTCTCCATTGATATGTTTAAGTTTCTGGCATCATGCTCAGCTTCATCATCAGGATAGTCTTGTCCAGATGGACTTCAATCTTATCATTCACCAGTCCCACTATCCTTGGGTCACTCTTGACCTTCCTGTATTACTCTAGTGAGATGCCCAACAGATTAGCATCATTAACATCTAGTATGCCCAATCCTTGCAGTTGAACCCTTGAGACCAGCAAAGTGGCTTTCTTTTGTTTCTTTCTTTCATTTATTGCATTCCCAATTCTAGCCAACCTCTTGCTGTCAGATTCAGTCACTGGAGGAAGCTGATCAGGATTTCCAGTTTCCAGTAAGGGTACACCAGTGGCCGGCTGGGCAGATTTATCAGTTGCAAGTGCCTTGCCCTTATTTTTCTTCCCCCTATCAACTACATCCTCAAATTCTTCAATTAAGTGCATGCCTGCATCAGTACTGGCAGCAACAACCAACTCTTTCCCAATACTTGAACCTGGAGTTTCAATGTGAGTGTTGGGAATATGAACAGATCTTTCCCCCTTGGCGGCATTTAGTCCTTTTTGAACTGCTTCAAAATCTGAAGGACTGGAGGGCAAGCGATCTAGAGGCTGCCATGACCCCATGTTCTTGCACTCCTTGAAAACTTCACAAATCAAGCGAATTGTCCTCCAAAGATGATTGACTTCTTGTGACTAGACCAAAACATTGCCATTTGTTTCATTTTGGCCAGCCTGAATTGCTTTAAGTATTGTCAACTCATCTGGAGAGAGCCCAGTTGCACCAATGTCCTTCACAACTTCCTTATCCTTGTCTTTGCCAACTTCAGTTGTCAGATTATGTATAGTAGTGGAGTGTTCAGACACCTTGCTAGCTAGAGTATCTAGACTGCACCTCAACTGATTGATCTCAGATGTAATGGGAGTGAGATCAACCTGGGGCGTTGCAGTCTTGGTGATTTCAGATATCACCCTTTCCAAAAATTGTTGTTCTTTAGCAGCCAAGGTTTCTTCTATCTTTTGACCAACTGAAGTGGCCAACTGGTTGCCAAGCTCAATCACATCCAGACCAGGTCTTTCAATAAGCAACTTAACCTGTATTTCAAGTTCCTTTAAATCAACCTCTGAAGATCAAACAGTTGTGTTCAGCAGGTTAGTAATTGAGGATGTAACCCCAGTTTGAGTAAGTGCAAAAGCCTCCTGTAAAGATGTTGCCAGTAGATTGGAGGAATTGACCAACTCATTGAGCTTGTGAAATACCAAGTCCTCATTTGCAGAAAACTTATTGATCCCTAGGTCAACCAGGTACTTGGAGAGGGACCTGGTATTCTTATCAAGTGTCTTTTGAATATCCTCCACCCTTGTAAGAAGATTTTGGATATCGGATTGAAAAGATACAAACTGGCTATCCAGTGACGGAAGGGAAGGTGTCACTGGACCAGTTCGAAAAGCTACAGGTACAACTGGAGGAGGTGTTACAAGTGTTGGTTCTCCAGATGTAGTAGCACCAGTTGAGACAAGAGGAGTTGTTGAAGAAAGAAGGGGAAGAGATTCAAGTTGACGTACAGGCTGAGAATGCTCAGGTATGTACGCCGGTGACGGTGGTGTTAGAATGTGTCTATTTCTAGGCACATTCATAGAAGAGAGGAGTTGTCTAGAGGCAAATTGTGGAATTTCATGAAGTGTGGAGAAGTCAGAAGATGAAACTGAAAATGGTGGAACTAGGGGTTGATCAGAAAAGGAGGGAGCTGATCATGTGAAGATGCATCAACCATTTCCTGATCAGAATGTGTCTCATCTGAATCCGAGGATTCAAGCTGAAACTCACCCACACTCATGCCTAGATCCATGAATGATAGGGGTGGCTGAACAAGCTATTCAGACTCCTGGTAACCAGTTCCAGTTACCTGGATGGTTTCACCAGTTCGGGGATCCATTGCCGAAGCATCTTCTCCCTGGAAAAAGGTCACTGGTGCCTCAACCACAACTTCTCGATCCTCAGCTGTAGTATCATGGGCCTAGAGTCTGGAACTTCGATCTCTGGCTGTGACTGACCAGAAACTTTGTCAGTTCGTGCTTCAAGAGTGTCAGAGGTATGGCTTTGCAAGTTAAGTGCTGACACGGACTCTAAGTTGGGCTGGGCTGACCCAATAATATCTTCACCACTTCTTCCTACAGCAAATTCGGAAGTGGTTGCCTGCTGTTCATCCCTTTGACTATCTCCAGCATCTTGTTGGGAAGAAACTGGAGGGCTGGCTATGGTACTAACGTCAGTGGCAAGATCTGACTGTTTCCTAAGGCGCTTCTTCATTGTACGTTTTGCGTTTGGAACTACTTGGACACTTGTTGGGAGGTCTCCAGGGTGAGATAGTGGAGGAATTGGCAAGCTGGAGCTGGTGGGAAAAGACTGCTGCCCCGGTTTAGCAACCGTCACAGTACAGCAGATGAACTGGTGGGTCCCTCATTATTTTGAGGCCCGCCCAGTAATCTTTCTGACTCACCTAGAATTGGTGCATCAATTTTAGAGAATGCCAGCTGCATTCTACTTTGAATCTGGACCTCTCCAGGTGATCAGCTGCATTTTGTTTTCAACACCCAATTCTCCAAACATTCCTTGTTTTGCATGTCCAGGAGCACCTGGCGATAGTTTATATTCTGGGAAATGACTACTGGAGTCTTACCTTCTCTCCAGTAGTTGAGATGCAGGGCATCTCTCACAGTATCCGCTGTGATGGTAGACGCAACTGTTCCATCCTTGAGAGAGAAGGAGATGGATGAACAGTCATCAGAGAGTTGTGTAGTGTACCAGAATTCATACAAGTAGTCATGGTACAACTTGTGTGGATTGAGAGAAAAAGTCACCCCAATAGGAGAATCCAGAAGGAAATGTTGGATTCTTCCGATGAGAGAATCGGCGGCTTGAACCCCTCTCAAACTAGCCATGGGGTTATTAGGGTCTAAATTAATTAATTTTGCCTCAGGGGCACCGTGTGCATGATTGATTTGAGAATATGGATTATATGCAACAGTGAGCAGATTAATCTTTGCTGCGAGAAGATTTGGGAGCCATTTGATTATAGATAAAGAAAGAAATTGAAAATTTGGTAATTAGGGTTTTTGATAATAAGCAGAGAGAAAGAGTAATTGTTGATGATTGGAATTGAATGAAGGAATGTGAAATGGAAGTGAATAAGTGAAAGTAAATACAGGGTATTTATAAGCTGGATTCACAATCCCAAAGAATAACCAAGAATATTTTATTATCAAAAATCAAAACTTTTAGATATTTTGTTGAAAATGAGTTTGAATTTTGAGCCAAAACATTCAATTCTTAGTGTCAGCATTAAATGCTACGACGGCTTGTATACCCACTCGCCCACTAACTTTTCACAATCCCAATAAAAGTGCATCTTTTTACAACATGGTAATGACACGTCATGTGACAGTTGTAAGTGGGTTAAAACACTCGAGTATTATTACGTGTCACACAATTAACCAAGTATTCTTACCGTTATGAAAATCTGGTTAACCTCCAGTTTGAAAACGAGACCAAACATTTACACTGGAGGAACACTCCAGTGCTAGTTTCAACTAGAGAACTCTCCAGTTGCAAAAGCAATTTTTTAATTAGAGAAATGTTTTGAGTCTTTTTCCCCCTAAACATGAGATCCATTTGATCAAGGACTGGTTTTAGAGTACATTAAGGCGTTCAATCTCCAACCAATCAAGGATCACCTAAACCATCCTCAACTGGAGGGCCTCACCAGTTTAATAAGGATTTAACATGCCCAGTTTGCTGATGAGATGTTTAAAAGTTTTCTCATCAAGAGGTTTTGTGAAAACATCAGCTAATTGTTTGTCAGTGGGAATGAAATGAATATCAATATCTCCTTTCATAACATGGTCACGAATGAAATGATACCTGATGTCAATGTGTTTTGTTCTGGAGTGCATCACTGGGTTGTGAGAAATAGCAATTGCACTAGTGTTATCACAAAAGATTGGGGTCCTTGTGTATTTTTGACCATAATCTATTAACTGGTTTTTGATCCAGAGAATCTGGGCACAGCAACTGACAACAGAAATGTACTCTGCTTCAGTAGTGGACATAGACACTGAGGTTTGCTTCTTCTGGTCCAACTCACCAGTTTTCCTCCTAGGAAGTGACAGCCACCAGTTGTAGACTTTCTATCTATCTTACACCCTGCATGATCTGAATCTGAATAACCCATTAGATCTAACCCTGAGCCTTTGGGATACCAAAGACCAAGGCTAGGGCACCCTTTTAGGTACCTAAAAATGCGCTTGACAGCGTGCAAATGTGATTCTTTTGGGTTAGCCTGAAATCTGACACATAAACATGTTGCAAACATTATATCTGGTCGACTTGTAGTTAAATACATGAGTGAACCAACCATTCCACGATATTCTTTTTGGTCCACTGGTTTTCCATTTGGGTCAGAATCCAAATTCAAAGGTGCTGCAATGGGTGTGTTTTTCGATGGGATTGAATCAAATTTGTATTTTCTTAACAAATCTCTGACATATTTTTCTTGGTTAATAAAGATACCATCCATGGTTTGTTTAATTTGTAGACCAAAGAAAAACGTTAATTCTCCCATTAAACTCATTTCATACTCAGTAGACATGATTTTTGAAAAATTTTTACACATTGCATCATCAGTTGACCCAAATATAATGTCGTCAACATCAATTTGTACCAGTAAGATATTACCTTTTTCTTTTAAGATAAACAAGGTATTATCTATTGCACCTCTTAGAAAACCATGTTTAAGAAGATGTTTGGTTAAAGTGTCATACCAGGCTCTAGGGGCTTGTCTAAGACCATACAATGCTTTTTTCAGTCTATATACCCAGTGAGGATGCTTCTCATCAATGAAGCCTGGAGTCTGTTTAACATACACTTCTTCTTCCAATGTTCTATTTAGAAACGCACTTTTGACATCCATCTGGTAGACTTTGAATTGCAGATGGGCTGCATAAGCCAAGAAAATTCGTATGGCTTCAAGTCTAGCAACTAGAGCAAAAGTCTCATCAAAATCAACACCTTCTGCTTGACAATAACCCTTGGCAACCAATCTGGCTTTGTTTCTAACCACCTTGCCATCTTCATCCATCTTGTTTCGGTAAACCCATCTTGTTCCAATAGGTTCCTTCTTCAAACCTGGTGGACAAGGAACCAGTTCCCACACATTGTTCCTCTCAAACTGGATAAGCTCTTCTTGCATTGCTTCTACCCAGCTTGGGTCTTCCATAGCCTCGTCAATCTTCTTTGGTTCAATTAGTGATAAGAAGGTGACGTTCAAGCATTGTTCACTTGTGGCTCTTCTAGTCTGAACCCCACTACTTGGATCTCCAATTATCTGCTCAATTGGATGCGCTTGTGTCCATTTAGTGTATTGACTAGGTTAGTGTACAACAATATCAGTGCTAGTGACCTGAGGAACCTCCACAGTTGTTGAAACTGGAGGATTAGTCCAGACTTCTTCAACATCATCATCAGAGTTAATGAGATCACGATTTGCATCGTGGAATTCTTTAGCTGAAGGCATATCTTGAATAACTGGAGAATTTTGAGTCTCAACTGGTTCTGATACGGGAGTGGCACGAACATCAGATCTAATCACCAGTTTTTGTAGTAAATTAAAACTGATGGAGAGATAGAATGAAGTGTCACTGGAGCTTTTCTTCTGTGCAACTGGTTCCAAGTCTTGGTGACTGGAAACATCTTCTAGTGTAGAAACTGATTGATGAACTTGATCAGATACACCAAAATCAATTGGAATAACTGGAAATAAATCAAGGCTTGGTCGTTTATTGATTGCTTCATTTGATTCATCGAATGTGACATGAATTGTCTCATGTCCCTTTTGGAGTCTATAATTATAAACTCTATATGCCTTTCTGATATCTGAATAACCCACAAAAACACCTTGGTCAGCCTTTGCATCAAACTTTCCTAACTGACTGGAATCGTTAAGAATATAAATTGGACAACCAAATACATGGAAATAACCAATACTTGGTTTACGATTCCAAAGGACTTCATAGGCAGTCTTCCTATATCTCTTGACATAAACTGACCGATTCTGGGTATGGCAAGCAGTTGCTACAACTTCAAGCCAAAAACTGGTTGGAAGACTTCATTTCAGATAACATACTTTTTGCAGCTTCACTCAATGTGCGATTCTTTCTTTCAATCACACCATTTTGCTCTGGAGAATGAGCTGAAGAGAAATTTTGAGAAATGCCAGTGTCATTGCAAAATGATTCCAATTCTTTATTTATAAATTCTATACCATTATCACTTCGCAACTGACACACTTTCTTGGTATATTTGAGCTTAATTCTTTTGATGAGAGAGATGATTTCACCAGGTGTATCACTTTTTGATCTGATGAATACCACCCAAGAGTATCTGGTGTATTCATCAACCACAACTAAAGTGTATCTCTTACCAGCTTTAGTTTGAACAGTCACTGGACCAAAGAGGTCCATATGTAACATGTGAAGAGGTTCAGTGATACTGAAGTTTTGCCTGGTCTTGAAACTGGCTCTTTTCTTCTTGCCCATCTCACACCCTGGACATGGCTTTTCCTTTTTAAAGGAAATTAAAGGTATCCCATCCACCAATTGCTTTCTTGATAACTTATTGATGTTTTTGAAATTAAGGTGGGATAACCTTTTATGCCACAACTGGTTAGGGTCCTCATTAGCTTTTGCATAGAAACAACGCTCTTTTGGAGCAGGTTCCATGTCCATAATGTACACATTTCCCTTTCTTGGAGCGATCATTACCACTTGCCAATCCTTGTTAAAAATGGTGCCTTGTACAACATCGAAGAAAACTCTGAAGCCATCATCACACAGTTGACTTACACTGATCAGGTTATATTTTAAACCATTTACAAGAGCAACTTTAGTGAATTTGACTTGTCCATTGTTAAGCACACCATATCCTTCAGTTTTTCCACTGCCATCATTACCAAAAGTCACTGTCGGTCCATCTTGGACAGTGAACTCTTCCAGCAGGGGCTTACATCCTGTCATAGTCCTTCCAGCTGCGCTGTCCAGATACTAGATATGCTTCTTTCGATCGCCCTGCACACCCATAAAATCATTAGTTGTTTTGTGAACCCATCTTTTCTTGATGGGTTCACTGGACTTCACCTGAGAAGTCACAGTTGATTGTTGAAGGGTGGAACTGGAGGCTGAATCTGGAGCTTGTTCAGTTACTTCAGATCCATGAGTAAAAACAATTGGTACTTGGTATTTGTTTCCCTTTTTATTTCTAGTTTCGGTTCCAGGTGGAACCTTTTGTTTTTGTTTAGACTTGGAAAGGGTTTAGACACTTAGCTTTTCAACTGAAGGAGAAGAGGCTCCTTCCAGATTTTTTTTTTCCTGGCAGTACAACTCTAAACCTGCCTAGACAAAAGTTGGAGTTGACTGTTCAGTTTCAGCAAAATGTCATTTTCACCAGACACCTGAACCTTGGACTTAGGTTCAGTTTGATTCTTGGTCTTAGGATTCTTGGGCTCCTTTGACTTTTGAGGTAAAGGCTTTTCACAACCAACCTTTTTAACTAGAGCTTTTGCCTGATTGGCTCCAGATTTAACCTCAACAGGGGTGACTTCAACAGATTCAGTTTTGAAATTATTAGGTTGATCATAAGGATTTTCAACTTGAAGAGATGAAGGAATGCATGGAGATCTGGTATGGCAAATGCCATTTGAAGATCTCCTAATTTCCATGCATTCTTTTGGGCATCAATTGTTCTTGAAAAAGCATCATAATTTTTCTCAGATGCTTTAATCCAGGACTTGATAATCTTTTTTTTCTTTCTCAAGATCAGGTTTTAAACTTTGATTTTCAAGTTTTAAAGCTTCAATTTTCAAAACTGACTCTTTTAGAGCCAACTGGACACTCTGCAAGTCATTCAACTGGGTTTGACATTGTTTAATTCAATTAAAATTGTTTCCAGATAACTTTCACTATCAGTTCTTATAGTTTCAACAAACAATAAATCACCATTGAGTGATTCAACAATGTCCAGTTTCAATTCAGTGTCATCCTGCTTTTCATAATCATATACCTTTTTCAGAATGATGTCCACCCATCTTCCTGCAATGACATCATCTTTCACCAGATGTTGCTGTTGATTTTCTAGTGCCATAAAACACATATCCCTAATCTCTTCCTCATCATCAGATGAATTATCAGAAAGTTCCCACTTCCCTTCAATGTTTGCCATCATACATTTGTTCTTTTCTTTTTCTTTTTCAAGGGACAAGAGGGCAATTTGTGCCTTAAGCTTCTTATATTTAGCTTTATATTTATCATCAGGCAAATTATAACTTGGGATGAGGGGACCAGATTGATTGTTCATTTGACTAGATCTGCATTCCTTCATAAAGTGACCTTTCTTACCACACTTATAGCAAGTAAGATTGGCCTTGTTCAGAGAGTTGGAGCTAGAAGCATTGTTGGAACCATTAAATCGATTAGATTTATCCTTAAACCTATTAAAGGTCTTGGCAATCATGGCTACAAGATCATCATCGTCAGTTTCATCACAACCAACACCGGTCTCAGTGGTTAAACCAGAGTTCAGCAAATTCCTTAGCATCTCCTTCATAGAATGTAACTGGACATTCTCAGCAGAAATTAAAGCAGCACAAGGTTGTCCAGTGAAACTGGTTACCTTAGAACTTTAGGCATGGTTTATGGCATCCTGTTCAGCCACAAGTCTTGCAGCATTGTTATCCTCAGTGAATCTAAAAGCTCCATAGAGAGATGTAAGAGTGTGACTGTGCAGGGTCTTACCTTGTCTTAGGACAAGAATCATATTTTCCCATTCAGATGGAAGAATATCACAGAATTTCTCAAGAAGGATGTCCTTGTCTTTTTCAATACCCAACCCTCTCAACTGATTAATAAGGCTAGTAAATCTGGTATAAGTACCAGTCAGACTTTCATTAGGTAGAGCAAAGAAGGATTCATACTTCTTGTTTAAGGCAACTTTCCTAGTGACAATGGTGTCTTCACCTCCTTTAAACTAAATGACCAATTCATCCCACATAGCCTTGGCACTGGGAAACAACACAAGTGTTAGAATTAAGTCTTCAGGGACTGCAGCAAGGATCATGTTTTTCAGTCTGGTATCCAAGTCTACCAGTCTACGATCCTCATCTGACCAGTGGTCTTCTGGTTTTTCTCTAGAGCCTCTTCTTCCAGTTGGATCAAGAAGAGGACTTACCCCAAGAAACATGGGTATATAGGGTCCATCCTTAAGGATTTTTAACATATACCTCTCTATCCACCAAAATGCAGCAGCATTCTGGCCTTCCTTGTCCCAAATGTTTCCCCATTCCCATCCAATTTGGGAACAGGAGTATTTGAGTAATGGACATGAACGTGGTTGGGGGCATTAGGAGGAGGTGGAGGAGGATTGATATTAGCAGTTTGATTAACATTTTGATTAGGTACAGTATTGTTAACATTAATGTTTTCATCATGACCAAGACCATTCTCACCTTCAGTAGTAAACATCTTAGCAGATCTAGGCAATTATGTTAGCCTTCTGCTCTAATACCACTTATAAGTCTCAACTCAAGAGATGGTACTAACTGAAGACATCTCTATGTTACTGGTGAGATTTCTTTGCAATATAAACACTAAACTGGAGACGACCAGTTATAGTGAATGTATACCAAGTCCTTAGTAAGATTACTTATCAGGCGAGAATAAGGAAAAGACAATGCAATACGTAAATACAACAAAGTAAAAATGGTGAGACCAAGTTGTAATTTTCAAATGTATTTTATTTATTGATGCTAAATAAAATACAAGGTTGTTGCGAAACCAAGATAATACATAAGTGTAAATATCCTAACAACCTATGAAATACAAACGATCTATACTTGGAAATTCTCCTTAAAAATCGAAACACTTTAAGTTGTGAAGTCTTCCCTTTTACGATTGAGAGAATATTGCACAAGTACACCAAGAATATTGCAAAAGTCTGAATATGCAAAGTTATATTCTTGTTGTGCAAAGATCTCTATTTATAGACAAAGTTGGCATCGGGAATCCAACTTTGTAATATAGATATGGTTGACAGCATTTAAGGAAACTAGGTGAGTTCCTTTGAAATGCTTGATAAGGTAAGTCAAGATATTACTTTATCCAACCTGCTTTATGCACTTTTGTACTTTAATCATAGACAAATGATATTGTCTGTATAAAGCTGCATAAAGCAAAAAGATCTTCCTCGTAAACAGTGTAAAACATTGTAAAGGCTTTCGACTGATATTCTCCAGTTTCAATCTGTGTAGAATGCCAACTGGGCTTCGCTGCCATTGTCATTCTCTATCTTCCATTTGTTGTCTTCGACGTCAATTGGAATGTCTTCAGTTGTGATTAGATCTCAACTGGAGGAAGTCTTCAGTTGCATTAACTGTACGTTGCAACTAGATTTCAATATATTTCTGGACAAATCTTCTGGTCTCCAGATGTAACTGGAGACTGGCCAGTTTTAGTCGAAACTGGTCCTAATAATTTCATAACTATATGATCTAAATAATCAATATTTTACACTTTTCACATATACAATTATGTTCCGATATCTAAAGTTTTAAAAACACATAAAACTTTTCATATTTAAACGTAATTCTTTTGTCTAAAGCATTTAACCTTTCACATTCATATATCTGTTTATATTTCTAAGGTTTATATATTAAAAACCTTTTAAATTTAAACGATATATCTATGTCTAAGGTATAAAAGAGTAAACATTAGCCTTTCACATTTAAACAATATGTTTCTATGTCTAAGGTTGTATTAACTATGTAATTCCTTTCATATTCACTTAATTCCGCTGTCAAAAGTTTCCCTAAACTTTCTACATTCTCATTAAGTCTATATCTAAGGCTTTACATAACCTCTACATTCACATTATGTATATGTCAAAGTTTTATCTAACCCTTTACACTTACATTTTGTCTATGTCTAAGGATTTTAATATAACCTTTTATATTCACTGTAAGTTTATGTCTAAGATTTTAACTAATCTTCTACATTCACAAACTGTCTATATCTAAGGATACTACATAACCACTTGTGAAATGTCATTATGTCTTTGTCTAAGATTTCAAATAATCTTCTACATTCACAAAATGTCAATGTTCACAAAGTAATCTAACATAGTTGATAATCTTTCATATTTAAATCTTCGATTTCTATTATTAAGATCTTCAACTTAAAAAGACATGACTATCCATATCTTATTATAATTGCATAACAGAAACAATTTAAAACCTGATATCCTTAGCATTTGTCTTGAGTACTTCAGTCTTTTGCTCAAAATTCCTTCTTTTATATTGAATTTTCTGCAAATACACTGAAAAATAAAAATTTCGAGACAACAAATTAATTGCCATACCCGAAACTTGATATCCTGAAACTTCAGATTTAAACAGCAAACTTCAAACTCTCTGTATCGTCATAACAATCAACTAATGCACCAAAGCTTGTTGTAGTCCTCCCCCTCAACGATAAATCTCTCCGACTTAAGCATATCTCGAGTCCCTGCTCGCCTTGCATAACCGGCATGTGATAGAGGAGTTCTTCCAACAATCAATCCTATACTAGTTGACTATCATGAAAACCAGAAACTTTGAGATTTGAAGCTCAAACTTCGAGAACATGGAACATCCTGTTTCACAACAATTCTTTGTCTCTTTAAAAAATGTTAAAGTTTCTTCGAGTCATAATCAGAAGAAATATGATACAACCCTTACGTGCTTTCCATTTGCTTCTTTTTGCTAAAACCTGCACAACCAAGCTTAAAAATACACACAAAGACACAAATGATAATGTTATTCTTCATTATTTCATTACTATCTTAGCAATGACTTAATCTAGAACTATATTTTTCATTTTCTTCTCCAGATTTTGTTCTTCGTTTACTATTGTAAGTCATAAAATCCATATGACCTTATCTTAGTCTAAGAACTACAAAATATTCTAAGTTCAAACCTTAAGAACCCTGTCTTATTGTTCAAAATCTAAACCTTATAATCGAAATCTTAAGGTTTTAAAATCATTGCCCTATAGTTTGCTAAACTATTCGTCAAACCATCAAGAAAAGAATCTTAAGATCTCGATCTTATTACTCTAAGGATATTTATCAATAATCTTGAATTTTTAAGAGCTCTGTCTTACAATTCTATTGATACTTATCACAAATTTTTAGAATCTCAAGAACTCGGTCTCACTATTCTATGATAACAATGAATAACCTACCCTGAGGTCTTTCACTTATATCTATGGATAACCTACCCTGAGGTCTTCCTTTAAGTCTATGAATGACCTACCCTGAGGTCTTCCAATAAGCATGCAAATCTATATTGATTATTCTTTCAAAAACATAAGACTTTAACTCTGTAAAGCACATGAACTGAAACTTAATCACTTATGCTTTTGCATAGAAAAAATAATTTTTGCCATTAAGACATGTTCTCATGAAACTTTGACTTCCATGTAAACTTTGGATATCATGATCATAAGAAAATTTTGATGATTCCTAAAATTTTCGACACGGATTTGGTGAAAAATATTTCGAATACTATCAAATTTCAAATCTTCATGAATTATCCCATTTTAAGATCATAAACCTTAAGGGTTTTACCTATGGTTGATCAACATACAATTAGAAATACTTCGATGATTGTCTCATCATACTAGTATTTCTCTTTGTTATGACCTATACAGCTCTATGTATTCGTCTTTCTTACTTCCATGCTGAGAACTTGCTTGACAACCTACAAAATCAAACATCTGTTTGTTGTCCTGCACATCTCAACACACAATCGTCATATCTTCTCAAAGTAATAACATACAATCTGAAGAAATGAATAATTCAGCAAGATAAAGTGAATTTGCTTAACAGTCTACACTATTAACCTAGGTCACATTAAGGTCTATAATTCACCGTCAAGCACTTTCAGATAAAGTCAAAATCATTTGATATCTCAGTATCAAATCTTTTTGATTTAAAACAAATCCTTTCAAGGATAATTCTCAAACTATTTATCATCTCCTCTTTAATTCTTTGAGAATCTTCCATCTAAAGATTATATCAATTCTTTTAAAGATCAAATTCAAAACTATGAACAACTCAGTGTTCATTCTTAAGAAAATATTTTTTCTAAGAATAAAAACATTTCTTTCAAAGATAAAATTCAAAACAATGAACATCTCAGTGTTCATTCTTATGAAAATCTTTTTTCTAAGAATAAAATATATTTCTTTCAAAGATAATAATAAAAACTATGAACATCTCTGTGTTCATTCTTATGAAAATCTTCTTTCTAAGAAATTTAAATATTTCTTTCAAAGATAATAATCAAAACTATGAACATCTCTGTGTTCATTCTTATGAAAATCTTCTTTCTAAGAAATTTAAAAATTTCTTTCAAAGATAATAATCAAAACTATGAACATCTCTGTGTTCATTCTTATGAAAATCTTCTTTCTAAGAAATTTAAATTAGCATAATATTAGTTTATCGAAATTAACAACTCTGTGTTCTTTTCCTTAAACTTATATTAACAAAAACATTCTTTTAGCTTTTGATCCTTTTACTATTGCTTAACTACCCTATTCGTTTATTCGTTGTTCCATAAGAACGTAGTTGAGTCCTCTTGGAAACTAGAAACTATTCTGACTCTGTCTCTCATGCAATAGGAACTCTTTATTTAAATAATACATACATAATTAAATAAAAACACACACGTTTTATGAGACACATAACACACACACACACGCGCGAGCATAAACGAATAACATAGTTACAAGAGCTAAAGTACTGTATTGATTAGATCAGCTTAGCATGTTACATAAGCCCACATGAGAAATAATTCTCTTATTATTAGTTATGAACAGTGATCCAAGACAATTACCAATATATTTGTCCTCTTAAATACTCGGTACTTCCAGTTTCCTTTTGGTTTGTGACACTTTTGACATACCCTGGCCAAGGACAGTCACCATGTAACCCGAGTAGCCTAATATGCCACTTAATCAAGTTTGAGAACTTAAGTGACCCACATTTAGATATACTCTCACAATCGACACAAGCACAAAGATTAAGACATTTGGTAACTAAAGGGAGACGGTCTTTAAAAATCAAGTCAGCGGTGACAGGTCGGTGATTCCTCACACGCAAAGCGACATAACTTGACTCACGTACGGAAATATACCCAACATTGCATAATGCTAAGTACTTGCATATTTGTGACATAACTTTAAAGCACTTATGAAAACCCGTGACTTTCTATAAGACCCTTGTAGCGAACTTTCTGACAACTTATCCCAAGTTGGAAGCTTTAGGTAGGCTAGGTATACAAAGACACCCCAAGGACTTACTTGTCCGAATCCCAAAGGCCACATTAGCTCCATAATTTTCAAAGGATTAATTAGATATTTCCATATCTTGTCACAAGTATACATCCGAAAATGCAATACACACTTATGTACGTACCCGAGACCTTCTATATAAATACCAAATATACAAAATTACAATGCTAAATCTTTCGTAAGATTTAAGGACCATACTCTAAAAACAGAGCAGACATTCTCAGTCATAAATCTGAATATGTTTCCCATAAGAACATTGTATAAATTTAAGTTCAGATTATTAGAAAACCTTGGTACTTGGTGCCTATCGATACATCATATAATGGAGTCACTGAACAAAGCAATTTTACAGTACAATTAAGTAGGCTTAAAAACTAAAGTATCGTCTTTACACAGTGACCTTACTCTTTTTTATTATTTTCTTTTTCTTTTCTGATTTTTCTGATTTTTATTTTGTTTTTATGACTCTATAAGACACACAACACGACACGACACAATTTACAAAGTTCCTGTTGAGAGACACTGTCACTATAGATTTCTCATTTCAATCGATTGGACTAGCAACTCGAAATGAGTTCAGTCGAAAGCCTTAGTGAACAGATCAGCTAAATTAAAGTCACTCGGCACCTTTTCTAGGACTATTAATTTCTTTTCAGCACAATCACGAATAAAATGGAACCTTATGTCTATGTGCTTAGTCCTACTATGCTTAAAAGGATTATTGGTAATGGATATGGTGGATTCATTATCAATTTTAATCGGAGTACAAAGAAAATTTGGACCGTAATCACGCAGTTGTTGCTGAATCCATAGAACCTGTGAACAACATCGACCAGCTGCCATGTACTCTGCCTCGCAAGATGAAATAGCAACAGAAGTCTGTTTGCACTGCCATGAAACCAGTCTTCCTCCTAAAAACTGACATCTACCTGAAGTCAATTTCCTATCGAAATTGCAGCCACCATAATCTACATCTGTATAACTTACGAACTCAAAGTCTCCCTCAATCGATTACCAGAGTCCCAGCACTTGTTGACCTTTGAGGTAGTGAAGAATTCGTTTAACAACTTTCATATGGCTTTCTCTAAGACACGATTGATAACGTGCACACAAACAAATCGCAAACATGATATCTAGTCTTGATGCTGTAAGATACATCAATGAACCTCTCATGGCCCTGTAGCGAGTAGGATGAACTTCTGGATCATTAAACATGAACATTCCAAGTTGATGGTTCTTTTGTATAGGAGTATCAATCGGTGAAGTATCTTCCATTCCAAATCGTCTCAAAATATCTTGAACATACTTCGTTGGATGAATAAAGAATCCATCCTTTTTCTGCTCAACTTGTAAACCTAAAAAGAAGTTCATCTCTCCCATAGCACTCATCTCAAATGTCCCTTTCATAATCTGCTCAAATTCCTTGCACATCCTTTCGTCTGATGACCCAAAAATAATGTCATCTACATAAACTTGTACAATTAGGAAATCCTCTCCCTTCCATTTTGTGAACAAGGTGCTATCGATCAATCCTCTTTCAAATCCATTTTCAAGAAGATGCTTCGACAGCTTGTCATACCATGACCTGGGTGCTTGATGTAATCCATAAAAGGCCTTATTTAGTCGAAAGACTATATCAGGATGATCTGGATCTTCAAACCCTGGCGGTTGGGTAACATACACTAACTCCTGGACAGTACCGTATAAGAATGCACTCTTAACATCCAATTGATATACCTTAATGTCCTTGAAGGCAGCAAAAGCTAGAAATAGACGAATAGCTTCTAGCCTTGCAACCGGTCCAAACACCTCAGTGTAGTCCAACCCTTCCTGTTGAGCAAAACCTTGAAAGACTAACCGAGCTTTGTTTCATGTAACAACACCTTTTTCATCCTTTTTGCACCTAAAAACCCATCTGGTGCCGAAAGGATACTCTCCTACTAGTAAATCAACCAGCTCCCAAACTTGTAATTATTCAAACTGAAGAAGTTCCTGCTGCATAGCTTCTATCCATGATGGATCTTTTAATGCCATTTGGATATTACTAGGTTCTTCTTGAGATACAAAGCAGCTAAACTTGCATTCATCAACTCTATCGATTTCTTTCATCTTTGCGAATAAACTAGATAGATTATTGAGTTGAGCTCTTGTCTTTACTTTTGCACTTGGTTCACCAATAATGTCTTCAACTGGATGATACTTATTGACTCTATGTTGTGCAGCCCTATCAACTTGAAGATCAACACCCAGGTTTGAACCTATCTCTCCCTCAATAGGTAATACTTGAAGTAACGGAGTAACAGGTTCAACCTCTTTTGTACTTAGAACTTCAGTATCCTTTGATGAACCATCTGCTGAAGAATCTGACATAAGCTCTTTAGGCCTATTTACTTCCTGTCCCTTTCTTGGCTCCATATCATCTATTTTGGCTGTGTCAGTCAACGAATCTGATGCAACTAAACTGCTATTCTTGCTTTGATTTCGTAGCAATACCACATCTTCTTCCTCTCAGCTACCTGTACCAAAAGAAATAGGGCCATTAAAGGAGGTAAACACATCATCATAATTAAACAAGGTAGTAGATCCTTGATGTACAAGAGAATTATAGCTAGAAATCAAGACATTATAACCAACGTCAACTATTTCAGCCTTAATATTGTACACCCTCCTATTTGGAGATCCCGGAATGTAACCAAGAAAAATTCCCTCATCTGCTTTCTCAGCAAATTTAGGTTGGTCACGAACTTTTAAAAACGTGCTCGGGACTCCAAAAGGTTCCAACCCGGTTAAATTCGGTTTGTGGTTGTTTAAAAGTTCATAAGGTGTTTTATTAAATCTATTAACAACTAAAACCCTATTTAGAACATGACATGCAGTATTCACTGCTTCCTCCCAGAACGTAGTGGGAAGCCTTGAATCTGCCAACATGGTTCAGGCAGTCTCTATCAGGGTTCTATTCTTTCTTTCTGCAACTCTATTCTGCTGGGGCTCATAAGGTACACTAAATTGATGCTCAATTCCTTTGCTCAGGCAGTAAACTTCCATAATCTGATTCTTGAACTTTGTCCCGTTATCACTTCTGATTCTCTTCACTAAATTGATTTGCGCTGTTTTATCCTTGGTCTTCAAGAAGAACACCCACGAGAATCTAGAGTAATCATCAGTAACTACAAGGCAGTAGTACATATACCATAGAATGCTTACTGGCCCAAACAGATCTATAAGTAGTAGCTGAAATGGAGCGACAATAGAATTCAGGGTCTTTGGTTTGTGTGGCTTCTTAGTCTGTTTTCCTTTTAAACATGGCACACACTTGTCCTCTACCATAAATTTGTTGCTAGGAACACCGAGAACTAATTCATTGCTGGTAATATGATTCATTTTTTAAAAATGAATATGACCCATCTTTCTATGCCATAGCAGAGATTCATCTTCTGAGGCTTTTGTCAAAAAACATACTGGCACCACCGAATCAACCACACCTAATTCTAATCCATAGATGTCTTTCTTCCTTGGAGCCTTCAACAGAATCCATTCCTCAGGAATGACATAACCTGGTTTCAAAATTAGAGCCTCCCTTTCAGTAAAAAGAACTGGATTCCCTTTGTCACATATCTGAGATACACTCATCAGGCTATGCTCCAGTTGTTCAACAAAATTCACTTTGTCCATTTTGATCTTCCCATTGATGACTTTCCCAATACCAGAGATGTTACCACCCTTGGGACCAGCAAAACTGACATAAGAACCTCTAACAGGTGTGAATTCAGTTAACAATCTCTTATCTCCTGTCATATATCTTGAACATCCACTATCGACAAACCACATCCCTGTAGTTTTCCTTAGTGATTCCGGCTGTTCAATGACTTCCAAGTGTGCCATGAACCCTGTCCCAACAGCACTGTTATTTGCTCTTACTGGTTCTGATGTTTCCGGTTCCTCTTCTACCATCTGATGAAAACTATCATGATCATTTGTGCTAGCATACAATGTATTGTCGAATGAACTATCAACAAGATCGTTCATCCCTCCATCAAAGTTTTGAATTTCTGCCATGAATGCATGATTCTGATCATCGGCACTAGTCGAACCCAAATTATATGTACCATCAGACCGAACCACCAATGCTCTTGAGTTGTTAACATCCCCTGAGCTGCGGTTCCCAGTATTAGCATATGGACGTCCAGAATTCTAACCAGCAATAGAACCACTTTGATTGAAGTTCTGACGACCTGTAGCTGAATTGTTCTCATGTCTTGGCCTCTGACACTCACGCACAAAATGTCCAAAGCCATCACAATTGAAACACTTTACCTTGGTTTTGTCAAACCCTACCTTGCCGTCAATCACCTTCCTTCCAGTTTTATCAGTGAAACGCTAAACTCTCAATGTCAACATAGCCAATTGCCAGTTCAGGTCCATTTCTTCCAGATCATTTGGATCAACTTGCTTGTAATCCTCCCTACCCAGTTCAGGATCAGTCAGTTTTCCTCTAATTAGCTTTTCATGAATTGACACAAAAGAAGCGAGCATGCCCAGATGTCCCTTTGCAGATCTTATGCTCATCGGCATACCTGTCAAACCCGAGCTTGGAGAACTACTATTCTGATTACCATTGTGCACAACAATCGCTGATTCCGGAGAACTTACATACAACAAGTTGTTGTCAGAATCCATCGTCCTCTTCATTTTCTTATCATCTCCACTGTAGAAGGTTGTAATCCCTCCACTTGAATATCTTGAGGAATGAATACTTGTCTTGCCATGATAGAGTTCAGGACGCTGAACAAAATCACTGTTGTCTGCTTCCTTTGACTTTCTTTTCATATCTTGGCTTCTCAGCTTTCGAATAATCTATTCCAGAGTCCACTTACTGAAGTCAGGATTTTTTTGGATAGAAGTGATAAATCCTTCCCATTTGATAGGAACTGCTTCCAACAACTTCTCGATCACGTCTTCTGAATCCGGATTGCACCCAAAGTAGGCAAGCTCAACCAGCAGATGACTGTAACGAACCAGTGTCTCATCAAGAGTTTCATCTTTGAAGCTAGTGAACAGATAATACTGCTTCTTCAACAAGTCTTTCCTACTTTTCTGAGATCGTCGTCACCTTCACAATGCACTTTAAGTGCATCCCATAAGCCTTTTGCTATATCATATTTTTCAAACAAATGCAGAACTTCCCCTTGGAGAGCCATTCGAAGCATGCATTGCTTTCAGCTTCATAATCTTTCTTCTTATCGACATCCATTTGCTCATATGAAGCAAGCCTAGCACCGCTCAAACTTGAAGTATCACCTGGTACTGTTGGAGGAGTATAACCCTTAGTAATACACATCCACATCCTCAGCCTACAGTATGACTCGAATCAGCCCTTCCAATTGAAGTATCTGTCAAGGCTTATCAACTTTCATGGTGAGTTGGCCTTTCCGGTTTCATGATCCATCAGAATCATTTGATTTGGCAATGCCTGATAATTTGCGGGTAACTGTGACATCATTTTCTTAAAGCTAGTAATGTTCACGAACTGCTTAAAAATAAACGAGGTCGTAAAGTTCACGAGGTCCAAGAATAAGAGGTCGCAATTAGAACTCGAGGTCGTAATTGAACTGTGAGGTCGTAATTGAGCTCACGAGGTCGCAAACGATATAAGAGGTCGCAATTGAACTGGCGAGGTCGTAATTGAACTGCGAGGTCGTAATTAGCTACGCAAGTCGAAATATGAGTTGGATGAGGTAATACGAGCCCACGAGGGCGTAAATGATGCTGGTCCGATGATTCTCTTGAATTCGAAACCCTAAAAGCCAAAAACACTCTTTCAACGGCTGCAAACACCGAGATATACCTCACACAAGATTTCCGGTCGTAAAATCATAAAAGAATCACGTCTAAACGACCCTAAATCAATGTTGTCTGTCACCAACAAACTACTAATAATAGTTTGATCCAGTTATCCAGAGGTGCGGAATTCCTCTCTATAACGTGGTGATTCACAACGAAAGCCCCTAGATCACCTGTTGCCTCGCAGGTCTTTTCCGGGCTAGCGGAACGACCTTTGACCTATTAACCTGCACAAATATGCTTGATAATTCGACAAATATTCGACCCTAATCTCTTTTAGGGTTGTGGTAATTATAGGAAACACCCGAATGGATTTCCAGTGAGTCGGCCTCGCAAATCCAAGCCCAACCCGTCACAATTACAACGTAATTGTTGATTGACCTCGTATTTGACCCTGCAAATACGAGGTCGTATTTCTTACTTAGTAGAAATAATTACACATTCAATACTTAAACTTAATCTAGTATTCTATGCATTATACAAAGTTCATTAATGACAATCACATGACAAAGACATATTACAATATAAGCCCAAATAATCTAGACTGCTAATGACATAGACATGCACTTACAAGCCCCACAACCTAGTCAGGTAAATCACAATGCTAAATGGAACCCCATATTTAACCAAAAAGGACCGATCCCACACTTATGGTCAAACATATCCCAAAATGTGAAAATCCAAAAGGCGAGAATCCCACACTTATGGTAAAAAAACATAATGGGTGTTCGACCAATGAGTGTGTTAAAGGTAATGAGATCCCACACTTAAGTCCTACTTAGTTTCTAATGCTCAATGCCGCAATCAACAACATCAATCAAACTCAATGTCCAAGATCCTAAGCATGCAAAATAACCTAAGTAATGTAGAACAAAGCATGGAGATTTGACATAAAAGTAAAAGAGAGAAAGGTTGAGAAAACTCCCGAATGATGCAAAGCAATTCCAAAAGATGCAAATGAGTATAGTAAATCATTCAAAGTGCAAGCAATCTTGAAGACTCGCACCATGCTCCAAACATCACATCGCTCCAACACATCCACCATATTCAGAAGATTAAACCTAAACAAAACAAACACAAAGAAAAATGTGAAATAATAGGTCACTAAGCAAGTCCACCGACTCACTAGTGACCCAAATAACAACTACTAATAATAAAATAGAAAAACAACTATTAAAACCCTAGAAACATAAAAGAAACACGGGTTGTCTCCCGGAAGCGCTTGTTTATCAACGAGTCACTAGCTTGACTCCAAACTCACTCAACCATCAATAAAATTCAAGCCAAGGGTTCCTCAACTCACATGTTCATGGGTCCCTCTTGAAACTTCTTGACCTGGTGCCCATTCACTAGAAACGTATCCCCACTTGGGGTTTGCAACTCAACACTACCATTAGGAAGCACACAGACAACTCTGAAAGGACCAGACCACCTAGACTTAAGCTTACCGGGAAAAAGTCTAAGCTTGGAGTTGTAAAGGAGAGCGAGATCACCATCTTCAAGCCCTTTAGGCTTGATTCTAGCATCATGAAATCTCTTGGTGTTCTCCTTATAAATGGTGGCATTTTCATAATGGCTTGCATATACTCTGTATGCTATGTATGTAACCCGTGCTTATTTGTGTTATTTATTTCATAATGGCTTGCATATACTCTGTATGCAACCCGGTTTTAAAAGGAAAAATTATTTATGTTTCAAAGTTGGAATTAATTCATGTTGTTATACATATAAATTGATATAAGATAACACGGAATTGAACGCCTTTGTGTACTTCCAAGTGGTCTTATATGAATGTATATGTGTAGTACAAGATGTTGATTGCAATTTTGTTGCACCTGTTTCAAAAACTCTCAATTGTTGATATGAGAAGCAAAGGATTGAACGCCTTTGTGTCCTCCTGAGTTGTCTCATCTTGAACAATTGATTGAGTTCACTTTTCATAAACTTGTTTTGATTTCACACAAATCATTTTTGCTCCACCCTTTCTATGAAAATCTTTTTGATCTATCTTTGCATAGATTAAGGGGGAGTTTGTGATTTCAAATCTCTTTCAAACTTAAAATGTGTTGTTTAAAATTTTTTTTTTCACATTTGATGATTTTTTTTTCAAAACATTTACTTCAAAGGAAGTTCGGTGTTTAGTTTGCACATGAGCGACTAGGTTTTTCTCAAAATTCTACTCCATGAATTTCATCATCACCGATGAGTTCTAACCCTGGAGTATTCACTTCTTTCATTAGATAGTGAGGGTATTTTTGAGTGATGATGAATTCGTGCAACTAAGTTGGAGGGAGTACAGTCGAAAAGTAAGAGGTTATGGTGATAACGTTGTGAGAAAAAGGTTAAAAGAATTGATACCCTTCCCTAAAATTCTCAAATCGCCGGGTAAAACACATTTCTATTGGATGTCATTTGTTGATATCTCGGTATTGAAGAAGCCTTCATGGACCCAATGAAGCGATGCACATCTTTACCTAACCACTCAAGTGTTTCTTAACAAATGCTTGTTTTATTTCTCACGGAGATTTTCTCATTTCTATTGACTCTTCATTTGGAAGAGTTTGATATTGAAAAAGGGTGACACTCAGCTCCAGTCCCCGACTTCATTTGATCACTTTGTGTTTAGAGCTCTCATGATTGATCATTAATTTGATCGTTATTCATTCTTTAGGACACATTTACGTCATATCTTTGTGATATACATGCTTATCTTTGTGATATAGCCAGAACATTTGTAGTGATATCTTAATTGATATTTCACGATGATCAATTGGAAATCCTACCATTGCTAACATCATTTCCAGCTTTGAACGTAGGTCTCATAATTGCATTTGTGTAATTATTGAGTTAACAAGAAGTCTATTGTGACCTTAGATTTTTTTTTTCCTACAAGTCTTTAAGGATTGTAAAACATGGTTATCGAACGCTTAGGTGACACTGACCATGGTTTACATTCTTTGAAGCAATCTTGAGGTTGGAAAGCCATAAGACCAAACTATGTTAGAGGTTTGCTTTGTGCATTTCTCAAAGATACATAGGAAATCCGATAAATCGTATACATTTCTTTCGGTCATTTCATTAATCCTTTCGATTTTTGAATGAAAATGGATCATTCTTATCCGGTATCTTTTCTCATTACCCCAACACAGAAAACACCAACACCATAATAAAATGTTTATACCAACAACTTCAACCTTACATTTTAGTCACCCATAGGGTTATTTGGGTTGGATTAATGGTTTGGGTTAATGAGTTGTTAGTTCATATATCTTTGTGTAAACACCATTGTGATTTCTTTTGACGTTCTTTTCAATCAATGTTTGCATAATGACATGGTTTTTGTCATTATGAGGGGGAGAAAATAGTATGATTGATTTTGATTGAAGAAGAAATTAGAATGATCAAGATCAATAATGAAAGGATGCTCACTCAAGATGTTACAAAAAGTTCAAAGATGCTTCAATCAAAGATTGTGATTACTCATGAATTGAGGAGGAACATGATTACTTTCATAAAAGAATTTCCCAAAACCTTATTGTAATGTTTACTCTCAAAAGTGTTCAAGACGATGTATCAAAGATCAAAGCTTCAAAGGACAAAAGGCTGAAGATTCAAGACAAAAGAAGAAATGCTTCAAAAATAATTTAAAGATCTTCAAGTCATACAACAACACTTTACCAAAAGTTACATTGCACACATCAAGGGGGAGAGTACATATTTCTGAAAATTCATTCCAAGACTTCAAAGAAAAGACTTCAAGATTCGAAGATTGAAGAATTCAAGACAAATTCATATCTTCCGCATTTCAAAAGACAACTCTGATCTGTGATTCAACAATCCTCAAAGATTTAATACACACACACATTCATTATTCTTTGTTCAAAAAGAACATTGAGAATCAACAAATGATTTAACTTCAAGAAGTCCAAGACCAATACTGAATCAAGTTCTCCAAAGACAATGAGAAAGCTTTAAAGACTTGTTTCAACTCACCAATTGTCTTCATCACCGGGCTCATCAAATTCATTCCTACAAGACAAAACAACACGTACTTCAGACCTTACAATATATCACTAAGGGGGAGAATGTTAGAAATCCAAAAATAGTGATACATTGTAATTTAAGTTATGGACTTACTTGTTGTTAAGTCATGTGTTGATGATTTCTAAGGTTGAGGGACTAATTGTGATAATTAGCATAGTTGGTTAGTTTAGACTATAAATAGCCCTCAATTCCTTAGAAATCATAACACTGGAATAACTCTTAACACATTTTTCATACCATTACATCTGAATAACACACACTTGATCCCAATTCTCTCTTAACACATACACAAACACCAAGAACACACACACTAACCAAACGCCATTGTTGATGTGAATTCGAGTGATAAAATTGTGTTGTTACAGATCACTTGTAATTCATAGGTTGTTTAGATACTTACTTTGTAATATCTTGTTCCGCAACAACCTTGTATGTTATTTAACATCAATAAATAAAATACACTTGAAAATTACATTGTGTCTCACCATTCACTTTACTTGCTTATCTTTATATTGCTTAAGTACGTATTACTTTATATATATATTCTTGCATTTATATTTATTGTAATACTAGTCCTATCTAGTGCTTACTTGATTTGCTGTATTCTATACTTGTGGGTTAAACCATCAAGTGATGGACTTCACATTTGGTATCAGAGCAGAACGCTAATATACTTGCCTAGATCTGTATTTTCTTGATGGCCAACCCAGAGAATACACAAGGAAACCCTTTAAATACTTGACCTCCTCCCATTATTAAAACTGAATAGACTACTGATTATGTTAACAATAATCCCCCACCACCACCTCCTATTCCTGCTTCTCCACACGTGCATGTGCACTACTCAAACACTCTTGTTCCCAAATTCAATGGGAATGGTGATTAATTTGGCACGTGGAAAGTTAGGATGATATTACATATTACGGGAATTGAGAGGAACATGATAAAAATTTAAAATGAAGGATCTTATATTCCTAGAAGTCCTCTCAATCCACTTCTTGATCCTCTTGGAGCAAGATCTGGAAGGGAAAAGAGAGAGGAACACTGGTCTGAAGAGGATAAAAGACTTTTTAATATAGATACCATTTTAAAAAATATGATCCTCGGGGTTGTTCCTAAATCTCTTATTCCCACACTAGTTCTCTATCCTAGTGCTAGAAGCATGTGGGATGAACTAGTAAACCAGTATGAAGGTGGTGATGACACTATTGTTACCAGGAAAGTTTCTTTGAATAAGAAGTACGAGTCATTTTTTGCTTTGCCCAATGAATCATTAACTGGTACTTACACCAGATTTATGAGTATCATAAACCAGTTGAGAGGGCTTGGGTAGAAAAAGACAAGGACATACTTCTTAAAAATTTTGTGATATTTTTCCATCTAAATGGTCTCTCATGATCGTGGTCTTGAGACAAGGTAAAACCTTGCATTCTCATACTTTGTCAACATTGTATGGAGCCTTCAGATTCACTGAAGAGAATCAAGCCCAGAGAATTGAGGCAGAAAAAGATGCTATTAATCATGCTTCCACTAGTTCCCCTGTGGTTAGTCATACTGAACCACCTTGTGCGGCATTAATGTCTTCTGAGAATATATTTTCTATGAAGAAGATGATGTATGAATTAATGGATTCTGGAGCCATGAATAATATCTCTTCAGATTATGATGAAACTGGATGTTCTGATGGCTATGATTGCTAAAACGTTTAACCGTTTCAAAGCAAGAGCCAACAGACCCACTGGACAACATGCACTCAGTTCTTCCATTGACAAGACCAATCTGACATGCTTTAAGTGTGGAAAAAAAGGTCATTTCATGAAAGAGTGCAAGTCCAATCAGTTTGTTTCTCAATCTGGTCCATCAACTTCTTATAACAAGCCTGATGATAGCTACAGATCTAAGTACAAAAAGCTTAAGGCTCAAATTGCTCTCATGTCTCCAGAAAAAGATAATAATCAATGCAAGGTTGCTGAAGAAGAATGGGTTCCCTTTGATGACTCATCAATTGATGATGAAGAGGAAAGAGATTGCTGTTATATGGCTCTAGCTGATCAAGAGCATCTGATGAAGGAAGATGTCACATCTGGAAGATGGGTGGACATTGTTATCAAAAAGGTAATTGACTATGACAAGGAAACTGATCCTGAATTAAATTGGACATTGCTGAAGCTCTAAACTCTGATTTAATTTTTGTGGAAACTGTTTGATCAGATATGTCAAATAACTTTGAAACAGACTTTTCTGAAATGACAAATTTACAATCAAAGTTAAAAGAACTTCAAGACATTGAATTGGCCTTTAAAGCACAAGTTTTTGTCACTAAACAACTGGTCCAAGAAAAGGAAGAGCTTGAAAATGCTTTATCTAAAGAAAAACAAGTTATTTAGTCATGGCTTGAGACCAGGAAACCATATGATGCTGCACGAAACTAGTACCCCTCCCAAAAACGTGCATATCTGGGGGTGATGTAAATGCAACAGCATTAATACCTGTTGTTGATCGATTGCCAGAAGTGTTAAAACCTAGCACTATTTATGATGAACCAACAACTCCCAAGACTTGTGTTATTCCACCTGTCAATTGACCGAGATCAAGACTGGAGCACACCAGATGACTGCTCCAGTCAAAAAGGTTAAGTAGAATAAACCTTTGTCTCAATCATCTTCTAAAGAACCCCAGGTTCAGAAAAAGAAGAATGTTGTCTCCCCACCTAAGCCAAAAGTCCAGTCATCTGGAAAGGCCAAGGTGTCATCTGAGGAAAATATTTTGTTAAGGTTGGAGAGCCAGTTTCAATTACTGGCTCGTCAGGTTCAAAGTTGTAATGCAAGATTAAACAGTTTTGAGGGTACTACATCTGACCCTAAATAAAATACCAAACCTTTTTCCAAGAAAGAAAAATCGAGCACACCTATTCAAAAGAACAAGAAAAAGGTTTCAAAACTTTCAAATCCAGTGGTCTTTTCATCCAAGACTACTGTTGAAGAAAGTGAACTCAACCAGATACCCCCATGGATCCATTTGGCAGGATCCAGAGAACCCATCAGTTGATGGGTTCCCAAAACTAACTAATCAATCTGGTGGATGTGCAGGGCGATCGACAGAAATATATTTGGTATCTTGACAGCGCTGCTGGCAGGACAATGACCGGATGTAAGACCCTGCTGGAGGAGTTCGTAGCTTCAGACGAACCCTCTATTACTTTTGGGAATGATGGTTCTGGAAAGATTGAGGAATATGGTGTCCTAAATAATGGTCAAGTCAAATTCAGACGGGTGGCTTATGTCAATGGTTTGAAATATAACCTAATAAGTATGAGCTAACTGTGTGATGTTGGTTACCAGGTGTTGTTTAACATCTCTCAGGGCATTGTATTTAATAAGGATTGGAAGGTAGTATTGATTGCTCCCAGAAAACGGAATGTGTATGTAATGGATATGGAAAGCTCTCCTTCAGAGTAGTGTTTCTATACCAAGGCTGATGAAGACACAAAACTGGTTATGGCATAAAAGGTTATCCTATTTAAACTTCAAAAATATTAATAAGTTGTCCAGAAAACAACTTGCAGATGAGATACCTTCAGTTTCTTTCAAAAAGGAAAGGCCATGTCCAGGATGTGAGATGGGTAAGCAGAAACGCACCAGTTTCAAGACAAAGCAAAATTTTAGCATATCTGAACCACTTCATATGCTTCATATGGACCTTTTTGGTCCAGTGAATGTTCAGACTCGTGCTGGTAAGATATATACCCTGGTAGTAGTTGATGAGTATTCCAAATATTGTATGGTATTATTTCTTAGATCAAAGAATGAAACTGCTGCTGAAGTCATCGCTCTTATCAAGCAAATTGAACTCAAATATAAGCGAAAAGTGTGTCATCTGGGTATGAGTCGTCTGGGGTCTCTGATAATGTATATTGCATGAATAATGTAGTATCTTTAAGAAAAGGCAATCAGTAGATTAAATAAAGTTCAAAGAACCAATAACGAGTAAAATCTAAACGCATCAAGTTATGTCGCTTTGCGCGTGGGGAACCACCGACCTGCCACCTCTGTCTTAATGTGAACCATTAGTTGAGTTATGTCGCTCTGCGAGTGGGGAACCGCCGACCTATCACCGTTGTCTCAACTATTAAAGATGATAAGTCGTATAATTGCTTTAGTATCTAGCTAGTGAGCATGAATGTAGTGTAAAAGTATATCTAAGTAGTGACTCACAAGTACACAAACCTTGAAATGTGAAATGCCTTACTAGTAGCTAGTAGTTCTGATTGCTATACAAACCTTAATTAAGTGCTTAACTAGTCAGCAGAAGGAAGTAAGATTGAGCTGTAAGATATGTGGAATTATATAACGGTTTTAGAGGTATTAACACAAATATAAAGTTAGCTTTTAGTTTTGATTGACCAATTATCTTACCTCTAACTATAGCCTACCAATTTTGTCTAAAAGCTTTCTCAAATCATTTTGCATGACTAATCTTGAAATGTTTTAATGAAGTAGAATAACTTGAACACTTAAGTAGTCCGCTCATCAATTGTTTTATCTTTCTTGGACTATTTGCTTGATGACAAGCAAAGAATTAAGTGTGGGGGTATATGATGAGCGTCCATTTTATGATAAAAATCCCTAGTGAAAGGCTTCATTTCTATGTCTAAATGAGTTATTATTCCGGAACTATTGGTACTTAATGAATCGTATGTTTATGTAGGTTCACGGAAGATGCGAGAGAGGGTAAATGGCATCAAGTGACTCAAGAAGGAAGCCTATGAAGCCACCAGACATTTGGACGAAAACTAGCAAGCAGATCATGAAGAATTAGAGGCCAACATGAAGCATGTTGGACCTGAAGCCTCCAGCGGCGCTCATTTCACTCTAGAACTGCTGGAAGTCATCCTAAAGTAGCACCAGCGCCGCTAGTCAGCCCAGTTCAGCTAGGTTTTATCCGAAAACCTATAAATACCCCTCTAAAACCCTAGGGCCGTAGCTTGCTTCCTCTAGGAAACTTGGGGGCCGTTTTTAAGGTATATCCATCAGAACTAAACCCTCTTAACTCCTTCATATCATCTAAAAGATCAAGCACCAACAATCAATCAATTATCAATCTCAATTTAATTATTAGCAGCCGCATTCAATAATTAGGAGGATTCTTTAACAACTAGGAGAGTGGTCGGTGTGGCACATGCGTAAGTCACCGCGGCATGATCAATAGTAATCCGACATCATCAATTCTTCACCTCTTTAGTTTGATCTTTCTCTTTTATTGTTCTTTACTTTTATTATTGTTATTAGGTTACTACTGCAAGACTTATTTATTTGACAGTTATTAGTATGGATTTATTTATATTGATGATTGTTAGTAATATTTATCTTGTCATGAGTAGCTAAATTAGTTTGCATCTGCTTGGATTATGTGATCATGTTTATGTAGTGATATTATTAGCTTATAGTTGTTGAACCGTTTTTATGTTTGACCTAGTTAAAGTACGTTGGCAACTTGACAGGAAACCAAACTGCTTGGGTGACTTAACAGGAATCCCGTTAAACTAGAAAGGTTAGGTCATAAAAACAGGCTTAGTTTATAATCTTAATTAGGGGACTTAACAAGAAGCTTAATTAAAGGGTTAGGTGACTTGACAGGAATCTTGACCAATTAGACCGGGGGACTAGATAGGAAGCTTCGTGGTGATTAGTCGTTCAACAGTTATAAGTAGTTTAGTAGATGATCTATGTGGCATGTGAACTAGTTCCAAGTAGATGTATCATTTTAATTATTATAGTTTTGCTTTTCATTTTCAAATCATTTCGTGCTTCCTCGCTAGACCAAGCGGTTGGAAGCTTTTGTTAGTCTTAGTTAGTTAAGTAGTTACAAACCCCACCAATCTTAGAATTACACCTAGCTACATTCTTAGACATAGTCCCTTAGAATGATCCCGATCTTACCGATTTGCTATACTATAAATGATCGGGTCCACTGCCCGAGAGTGAGTGTAGTAGAGATCTTAACCTTATAATAAATAAATTTAAAACTTGTTAGGATAATTTAGTTTAAACTTCCCGCTCATCAAGTTTTTGGCGCCGCTGCTGGGGACTATTCACTTAGGAATATAGTTAGGTTAGGGTAATTCGACTCTTTCGTGTTTACACAGAAGAGTTAGTTTTAGTTTCTTTTAGGATTAGTTTATTTTCTTGTTAAGTTAGGTTAGGTTGTTTTTGCTTTTTCTTAAAATTTGAAAAAACATAAAAAGCTGAAAAATTTTAAAAATACAAAAATATTTTTCTTTTATTAGTTTAGGTTAATTTCAGTTTTTGTCTTTTCTTTCTTATTTTCAATAAGTTGTTGCTTTTCACGGGTGTAGTTAGTATCTATTTTTCAGGTTTCACCAATGGCATATGAAGACTATGGATCTGAAGATAATGATCGTGATGCTTGGAAAAAATCTTACTTGACGAATCTCAAGCTTTTCATGCAGAATGAGGGTGAAGATTGGATATAGACTTGGTTTACAATAAAGAATATGGCTGAATGGTGTGGAGAATATAAACCTGATTACCATGATCTTTTCGAGTGGTATTATGATGGTTTGGAATATCGGAATAGAAAAGCCCTAAATTTTGCATGCGGTCGTCCTTTCCGCGAGTATACATCAGAAGAAGCTTATGCTTTCTTGGAAGAGGCTTTGGAAAGTTGGTTTGAGGAGAGACGACGACATATTAAGGAGGTCTATGAAGAAAAGGAAGCACAAGTTTCTCAGTCATTCCCCGAAGATGGAGAAGGTTACGAAGCACCACATCCGGAACAAAGCAAGATTCATTTTGCTGATGTGGAGAACCATTCTTCAACTACTGATGCAGTCCCGGTAAAAAAGGAGCAAGAGCAAGGCGAAACAAGTCAAATCGAAGATTCTGCAACTGTCCTGGAGCAACCAGCACCGCTAGTCCTTCAGACCAGAGCCGCTGGTGACCACCATACCAGATGGGTCTTCAGGAATAAAGTTGATGAAGATGGACATGTGATAAGAAATAAGGCCAGATTAGTGGCACAAGGGTACGTCCAGACAGCACTTGACTTTGAAGGATCATTTGCAGCAGTAGCAAGGTTAGACGCCATCAGAATGTTTTTTAGCCTTTGATGTTCATCATAAGTTCAAGGTCTACCAGATGGACGTAAAGAGTGCATTTTTGAATGGAGAATTAGAAGAAGAAGTTTATGTTAAGCAACCTCCAGGCTTCATTGATGAAAAGCATCCACATTGGGTATACCTTCTGGACAAGGCACTGTATGGCCTCAGACAAGCCCCTCGAGCCTTGTATGATACTCTAACCAAATACTTATCTGAAAACGGTTTCAAAAGAAGTGAAATTGACAATAACTTATTCATTTTTCGTGAAAGAGGTAATCTTCTGTTGGTACAAGTTTATGTTGATGATATTATTTTTGGTTCTACTGATGAATCTTTGTGCAAGAAATTTTCGAAAATCATGTCTTCAAAATTTGAAATGAGTTTGATGGGTGAATTAACATTTTTTCTTGGACTCCAGATTAAACAAACCAGTGATGGTATTTTTATTAATCAAGAAAAATATGTTAGAGATATTTTAAGAAAATTTGATATGAATTCTTCACCTTCAAAATCAACTCCAATTTCTGCACCTTTAACAATAGATTCAGACCCTGATGGGAAGTCAGTGAACACCACTATCTATAAAGGCATGATTGGTTCACTAATGTATTTAACTGCCAGTAGACCAGATATAATGTTTGCAACATGTCTTTGTGCCATATATCAGTCTAACACGAAAGAATCTCATCTAGCGGCTATAAAGCGCATTTTAAAGTACCTTAAGGGTACTCCCAGTTTGGGTCTTTGGTATCCCAAAGGCTCAGGCTTAGATCTAATGGGTTATTCAGATTCAAATCATGCAGGTTGTAAGATAGACAGGAAATCCACTACTGGTGGATGTCATTTCCTTGGTGGCAAACTGGTAAGCTGGACCAGTAAGAAGCAAACTTCAGTCTCTTTATCCACTGCTGAAGCAGAATATGTGTCTGCAGCTAGTTGTTGTGCTCAGATACTCTGGATGAAGCACCAATTGCTGGATTATGGTATTAAGTATTCAAAGACCCCTATTTTTTGTGATAATACCAGTGCCATTGCTATCTCAAACAATCCAGTCATGCATTCCAAGACGAAACACATTGATGTCAGGTATCATTTTATTCGTGATCATGTAATGAAAAATGAAGTTGACTCCACTTCATCCCTACTGACAAACAACTTGCTGGCATATTTACAAAACCTTTGGATGAGAAAACTTTTCAAAATCTTGTCAGTGAGTTGGGAATGTTGAACCCTTAATCTGGAACCTTGTTATGAACGCCTTTGTGACACTGGCATGGTTCTTTGATTCCAGATTTATAAATCTATACCAGTAAAGCTATCGAACGCCTTTGTGATACTATCTTTACATTGATAGATTTATGGATCACCATTCCAGGGGGAAAGACTCAGACCACATTTTTTTATATATCTAAGTTTCAGGGGGAATTTATTAATTTATTTTCTCACTAGACAATTTTTTTTGGAAAATGCTCTAGTACCTTGTAAATGTGTCCCTCTCATTAATATTGGATAAGTTGATGTGCATGTTTGAAGTGACTTCAGTCGCTTTGTAAATGTGTCACTCTCGTTTGTTTATATTGGTTGATGTGCGTGTTTGAGGATTACCAGAATGGTCTAATCTAGATACGTACTGGAGTGTCCCTCCAGTGTATCATTAGTGCATATTCTACTGGCCTAATCCACCAGTGAAACTGGAATGTCCAGTCAACCTCCAGATGCATTGAAATGAGTCTTTGTGTGTCAAGTCATAATATTTTAATACTTGATGCTAGTGTGTGCCATTCATACAAACTATTTATCTGGACAATTACTGTTCACCTTACGTGGCATGACTTTTTCAACTTAAAATGATGGTTTTGTTACCTTGGGAAGGTAAAAAGTGCAGGTTGGTAATTTTTATGGGCTGTCAACCGTCATACATTTATGTGTGATGGGAAAAATTAAATGCGGATGTCAAAACTGATCAAAACTGTTTTGAAATTTTTCAAACTTACCGTTTTGAATTCCATTTTCTCTTTTCTCTATAAATACCCCTATTTACCTTCACCTTCAGTTTTATCTCGAAAATCATTTACTCCCAAATCTTCAAATTCCTTCATTTATTTCTTTCTCTCTTCATTCAATTCCAATCATCACTATCTTTTTTCTTAAATTTCCTTGTAACCCTAAATTCTTTCAATTTCAACTTTCAAATGGCACCCAGAACAACAAATTCTGACAAAAATCTTCTTACCAACCACTATACTCCTCCTGCTAGTGTCACTAAAGCTCATGACATCATCATTGATTCTGACAAAATCAGGATCAACATCCACAACTGGATGGCAAAGCTTGCCGGAACCCATGTTCCTCAATCCATCATCGAACGACTAAATTCTTTCTTTCTTAGTTGTCCATTATATGGGGCTCTTACTATGAATCCAAGGAAAATGTACCATGGTTACTTGTGCGAATTTTGGTACACTGCTCATTTTCAGACTGGTGATGATCACACCATTCATTACACCTTGAAAAAGGGATCTCGTCCTCATACAATAACTATTGATTCCCTATGAGATGCCCTTCGTCTACACTATTTTTCTGAAAATGAATTACCATTACAACTTCCCACTGGCATCAATCTTAGGGAAGTGTGTAGGCAGATGGGTCACACTGATATTCTTGATGAGCAGGGTGTGTTAAAGAGAAAGGGTACTATCTATATGAGTAAACTCGCTGATTCCTAGATATTCTTTTTTACTCATCTGGTAGAGTGTTTGGGAAGTGGATCTAGAGGGCTTGATCAAATAAATCAGACCCAACTTATGATTAGATATTGCCTATGGCATGGGCTTAGGGTTGATTTTGCCCAAATTTTTTGGAATGATTTGGCTGAAAGGATAAAAGTAGGGGTGTTCGTGGTCCGGTTTGGTCCGGTTTTGACTAAATTTCAAACCAAACCGACATATCCGGTTTCAACATATATCAAACCAAATTAGACCAAGTCTATTGTCTAACCGGACCAATCCAAACCATGTAACCCAGTCCGGTTTGGTCGGTTCTACGGTTTCAAGTTATTTTTTCTTTCTTTTTATCTCCATGTAATTATATGTATATTCCATATAACTTTTTTCTTTTATCATATAACTATAATCTTAATACTAATAAAACCACTTAAAAAGTTGCAAATAGACTGTGTTTTATACTTACAACATCATTTTGCATCTTTTAGTTGAAAAGTTATGGAGCAATGAAGATAAAAAAAATATATGTATAGTAAAAATAGACTAGGATGAAAGTAAAAATAAGTATACTGTATAAATAAATAGATGCTTATTAACATATCTTGTTTATCTTAATATGTAGTAGATATTTACAAAATATATGAACAAAAATATCTCATAATATATTGCACGTGTTATTAAAATATGTAAATGTTAAATATCTCCAGTAACTTCGAGATATATGTGAAAATCTTATATATATATATACTTTTTGGTCCGTTCGGTTTTGACGGTTTGCTTTTTTCTCAAACTGTGACCGGACCAAGGATCCCGGTTTTTTAGAACTTAAACCGCCGAACCAAATTTTAGCAACTCAATCCGACCAAACCAATCCAAATGCGCCGGTTTGGTCCGGTTTTGACGGTTTGATGAACACCCCTAGATAAAAGTACATAAAGGAAAATCTCATGTCCCCTTCATTCGATTTTTCTCTTTGATTTTTAAGCGTGCACTTGGGAATCAGTATGATTATGACACCAGTCATTTTTCTATGGCTGAGCACTTGAGGGATCTCAACAACTTAGTGTCCAAAGATAATGAAGTTGAAATCCCAGTTGAGATGATTGAAAGCTTTCGGAGGGAAACTACTGATGCATCACCTCCAGTTAATTCAGAAGAAACCCAAGGTGGACCTCAATTCAATATAGGCACTCCTGGGGATTTCACTACTGAAGAGCAGTCACCAGAAAATGAGGTGACTTCTAATCAACAACAAACTCTTGTTTTTCCTACAAACATCTCCACCAGGCCAAGAAATACCTCCAGACACCTAAGGAGAGGAGGAGCTCTGGTCATTCCTCACATACAAGAATCTGGAGAGAATCAAGTGACTGCTCAACCTATTGCACAGACTGAAAATATTACTGATTCTTCACCTCTTGTAATCCAAGTGTCAAGCAATACAGAAGGTGATATCATGAATGAAGATGGCACATTAATCATGGATACAACAATGGAAAAAGCAAAAAATCAAGAAGCATCTATTGTGCCCTCTGATCAGGAAAATGTGGTTATGCCAGATTCCTCCTAGATCGATTTGAAAAGAAATGTACCTGATCAGGCTGCAGAGCAAACCACCTTCTGGGATGGAGATGAATCATCCCTGGACTTGTCCAACTCTAGCCAAGTTCAGGATTTATTTGGTGATGAAGCTCAGTCAATGGAGGCAGATCTCCAGATTCTTATCCCTACTTCAAATGATCTCCCCATCGCTGTCATTCCTTCAGAAACTCCATCTCTTACTCAACTCCAGTATGAACAAACTGTGATGCCACTTCCTCCACCGCCTTCAATTTCTTCAGACACACCATACATAAATCCTCTTCCTTCTATTTCTATTCTTCACCTCAATCAACTTAAAATCCTCCATAGGCAACTGAGAGAATTCAAGTTCTCAATATTCCAGTCTCAAGTGCTCCAGACTCTACTGCTGTTCAAACTAAATCTCTTATACATGAAAGAGTCGAGACACTTATATCAGTTGTTCAAAGAAGTGCATCTGGACCTTCCTCTATACCAGTGAGACTCTCTTCTTCATCTTCCACCGAAGTCCAAGGCCTTTTAAACAAGGTGGCGGACTTGGAGAAATCCCTTCAGTCATCCTCCCAGGTTCTCTCTGACTTCAAATCTGCCACGACAAATTCTTTTCGGTCAGAGTTGAACACCTTTTCGTGTGGTGGATAGGTTGGATTGTCGGCCAACACTGGATCAGAGTTCAGTCATCAGCAATGTAAGTGACGAGACTGCTTTGAAACTCAAGAATCTGGTACTCAAGCAGCTCTCTACTGATGTGACTGACTCTGTTATGATCAAATTGCAAGAAGTCATGTTGCCGAAGGTGATTGATGTGATTGTTAAGGAAATTCCCAAGGACTTGGTGACTAAAGTTAAAAATTTGAAAACACAAGTCCAGGAACTCAAGAAAGATGTGTTTGCAATGAAGCCAATGGCTGGTCATACTTTTGGCTCCACTGATAGGCAAATGCTAGAGCAGGTCTGGAATCACCTCAATTCTGGAGGTTATTCCAAGGGGGGAAGTGCTAATCCAGGTGCTCTAGTTGCATTTGCTGCTAATAAGTTGAAGAACAAAAGATGGAACCTGCTCGTGTTGAGGAAAGTGATGCTATTAGTACTGATGCCAATGAGCCACAGTTTGAAGAATTTGAAGATGTTGCCCAGCTCAAGAAAAATCTAAAGGGCACATCTGGTGTAAGTGAAGAAGTTCAGTCTCCTGAAAGGCCAAATGTTACTGAGGAAGAATCGAAAAGAATTCATCAAGCTGAACTCCTCATTAATATTCATAAAGAAAATGCCAAAAAGGCACTGGTCAAGCATCATGAAGAAATGAAACAGATGGGTACACTTGGCAGTGCTAATGCTGGAGCCTTAAATCTGAAGTTAGATATGTACTTACAAATGAAGAAAGGCCCCAGAATTATAAAATGTCTTAATGTTCTGGATGATGTCAAATTAAGAAGTGCATATTTAAAGGAAGAACAGGAGTTGGATTCCTTTACTCATGGTATCCCTATTCCAGAACTGATTAAAAGAAGAAAAGAAGAACTGGTTCGTCTGAGAAACCAAGTCAAAAATAATGTTAAAGCTTTGGAAAAGGAGTACTCAAGGAAGAGAAAGGGTGGAAGAAACTCTGAGGTCTCAAGAGATGCTGATCTGAATACATTCATTCCTCTGGACACTTCAAAGTCTCTTACCAAGGTTGTAACAAGAAAAACTGGTGAGACTCCTACTGAAAGCAGACCAATGGAAACATCTGAACAAGGCATTGGTTCTGATGATGTCCAGTTTCTGGTTAAATAAGCTCAGACAAGGGAAAGATATGAAGCCTTCGTACATGGCAGAGCTGATGTCAGAAAAATCATAAGTGTAGAAATTGAAGGCATTCCTGATGATCCCAAGTTTGAAAAGTTTTCAGTGAAGTTGTTCAGGGAAGAAAATTTCACTGATGAAAGGCCAGCATGTACAATTCATGCTTTTGGAATGACAGAGTTAAAGGAGATTGATGAGTTTTTCAAAGGTAAAACGTCATTTTCCAAGGCAGAATTAGCTTTCATGAAAAGAATCAAGAACAAATTTCTCAAAAAGAAGCAAATGGAAGCTGATCTGGGAATGACTACAGAACAAGGTTCACCACCACAACCCAAGAGAAAGGCCACTGAAGAAGCATCTGGACACATTGAAAAGAGAATGGCCTGACTCTTTTATCATTTAGTTGTAATTGTATTTATTTTATAAAGCTGTAACTTGTCACCAGTTGATGTCTGTAAATATAAGTTGCAAGCTTTATGTTCTCACAAGTATTTGATCAGATTAAGTCTAGAAACTAAAATGTACAAACTGGGAACACTGATGATCTATAAAGTGGCTCTCCAGTAATTCAAAATTAGACTTAGTCATTTTTTTAAGGATTTTTCAAGCACAAACTTGTATAGATAACAGCTTGAAAATCCTTGCATAATTTCTAAACAAATAGGGGGAATTTGTTAGGTCCAGATCTACTGAACTAACTCCAGACGTGACTACTAGAGCCCTTCTGAAGATTTGTCCAGAAATTATGTGAAGACTAGTGAACAACTTACTTGTAGAGGAATCTGGATTCCACCAGATTTGTTCACTAGACTTCACTCCAGTCAAGATCTTTCCACTGAAGAACATTCTCACTGAAGTCGAAAACTGAAGTCTGAAGAAAGAAGTCTAACAAATAGCGGAGCTCACTGGTTGACTTACCAGATCTCCTGACTGGAGTCCTTGACAGTATTCTAAACCTTACAAGTCTGAACTCTGATTACGAGGAATTGACTTTATGCCTTTACCCGGAGAATCCATTTGTTCTTTGTTAAAAGCCTTACACGCATGTAAAGGTGGTTGGTTAATTAGAAGACAAGTCACTATCAAGTGACTTTATTCTTGTACTTTAATCAATGCATTTAAGGAATTAAAGTAATTTCCTTAAATGCATGTAACCATATTTGTACGGCAAAAAGAATATTATATTTATTCTTTTTGCCTATAAATACCAAGTCACTTCCCTCGTCCAAATTACACTTTTGCAATTTGGTGCTTTTGCTTAAATACTCTCGATCTAAACAGTTATACTTCACAACTTTAAGTATTTCGATCAAGGAGTTTATTTAGCAATATTAGATCACTTGTAATTCATAGGTTGTTTAGATACTTACTTTGTAATATCTTGTTCCGCAACAACCTTGTATTTTATTTAACATCAATAAATAAAATACACTTGAAAATTACATTGTGTCTCACCATTCACTTTACTTACTTATCTTTATATTGCTTAAGTACGTATTACTTTATATATATTCTTGCATTTATATTTATTGTAATACTAGTCGAAGCTAGTGTTTACTTGACTTGTCGCATTCATACTAGTCCTATCTAGTGCTTACTTGACTTGCTGTATTCTACACTTGTGGGTTAAACCATCAAGTGAGGGACTTCATATAGAATCAACCATGTATACATTTCTAGTATTCTTGTGTTCATCGTAAAAGTAAAGAGTTTGTTTTTTACCCCAATGGTAAAACAAAGTGTAGTTACAAAATATATAATTTTGTAAATATACATATAAGTATATTACATATAATATGACTTTGCAAATATACATATAAGTATAACAAGTAGTTATATGCATGTATCTCAGTCCCCAAATAAGTGTATAAATAATTAAAAAGGGGAATATGGAAACTCACCTTATTACATGTAGAATAAACATAAGAAATGGGTTATACATAGTGTCAACGTCGCGTTCGCCCGGACCTTTGATGATCAAGAATCAAAGAAAAAAAAAAGATGATCCAGCTGTGTTGTTTGGTCACATCTTTCAAAGCCTTTAAGGGTTGTTCGCACCACCATCTATGCTCGAATCTCCATAGTTTAATTCTTTACATGTTATTCATGTTATTATGATTATTTGCTGTTATCAAGAGGTGTTTTATGGGTATTTTCTTTCTCGTTTTCTGCTGTTGTACGAAAGTCACAAGGAGAAAAAGAAAATTGTTTTCGTAACAATAAGAAGTGCTCATGCTATTTATTTATCAAGAATGTCTGACAAGTAATAATGTGACTTTGACATTGTTATTATAAAAATGTTAGTGTTAATAATTTAGAATGGGGCGGTTTGGTGTCTTCCGGAAATATTTTATTTAATTTACTTAGATAATGCTTTTAGTCATCAATCACTTTTTCATTTCTTATAAAATATGTGTAGTGGTAATAATTGATTAGGTATGTTTTCGGGTTATGTCTCCTAATTATATTGGATAGCTTTTAGTTATTTAAAATGAACAGGTATTATATAAATCATGCGTACATATTCGCTCCGGTATAGTTTAAGTGTATACCCCTTAAATATGATTTAAATGGTTTATAAACTTCCAAGTGTATCGTAAAAAAAAATATTAATGAAAATGAATTAGCCAAATTATTATTTTAGACATGAAATATTTACTTTTAATACACATTTGAGATTTTGACATTTTAGTAGACATTCGTCTAGATAGCTATTAGTCTAAAGGTATATCTACTAATGGTGTAGCTACACATATTAAGATATCCGTATGAGTGCATATATTTAATGTCACCCCAAATTTTGGTATGTTATATTATGATACATAAAAACAATAAAATTGGGTTTGGCAGGGTCTCCTTTATAAATTTTTGGCATAAAATTACAAAGATGCTAACAAAAAAACAAACTTGACAAACTGTTAGGTTAGTGTGTTAGATGTTTGTGTACACGTATGTATTTAAATAACTACATGTTTAAATAAGATTTGTAAGAATTTGTTAACTTTAATTGACCTGAAATTTGTCGGGTGTTAAATTCTCCTCATGTTATTGGAATTTCGACCCGAAATTCAATAAGAATTAACATCGATATGCCTACTGAGAGGTAATTACAGATATCTATATCTATTTATGTTGAAAATGTCTAACTAGGTCTGTTAAATACAGATATCTATACCTATTTATGTTGAAAATGTCTAACTAGGTATGTTAAAAAAATAATTTTAACAATGACATATAGGAGTCTGACTTAACCTTTTGCAAAATATTTAAGTGAATTATTAAATGTTTGGGAGGTTAAGTTAATTTTATTATCTTCGTAATAATACAGACTTATGTAAATCAAAAATATATTAATACATGTATAAGGATTTATCTCGGTACACATTTTCGTAATTTATTAAAGTATAAAACATTTATGTATGTATATATATATATATATATTAGTATTAAAAATACAAAAATTCAAATTTATCTTTCCCCCTCCTTTCCTTTTTCGGCCGTTGGAGGTTTTTTTTTTTTTTTTCTAAACGGTAATATATACCTATAACACTACATATCTCTTTCATTTACCCTAACCATTTACACACACATACTCTTCACAACTCTTACTAGTTTCCTCAAATTCTACCACTCTTACCACTCTTCTCATCACATACTTCATAAACCAAAAATTTACATAACAATGTTGAACCCTCTTATAATCTTGGTTTACTTGGGTATCGTACCTTGGTTATATAGTGTGTTACAACTTCCAATGAATGTAACTTTTTCGTTCCTGATCGTGTTCTTATTCATTGGTTTACCCTTTTTGTTTCTGGCAACTAGAGTTAACTTGTATGGTTTTTAGATATTGTAATCGTTGATGTTGTATAAGGTAACGAGTTTCCGTTCGTGTATTGTACTAATAATGAAATACATATTTCTTTCTTTAATACCGCCCATTTATTATTAAATATTTATCAATTTAATGTATATATATCATCGACAAATAAAACATGCGCTTATATTTAACCAAAACGGAAATTTCACAAACTAGGCATCTAGCTGAGTTGGTTGGGTGCGCGAAAGGGTGTGGCCTAGACCCGGGTTCGATTCCGGGGATGGCTGATTTCATCATTTTTATTTTTTTATTTTTTTATGGTTTCTAAATGTTAATCGCCCATCATAATTCCAGAAAATTAATTCTTCCAATAATCCAGACTTTCAAGCTCTCTGAGTGTATTTTAAATAATCATATTTCCTAATATGGTTATGATAGTATATTGATAAATTTTGATTTGAAGAGAGCTACATGGGTTTATGTGAAAACCAGTGAAATGTTGCGAGCACATTCCTGAGGAAATGAAAAGAGTATGGAGTATTCTTGAAATGACTCAACTCGAATTAATAGAAAAATAAGGATTTTTTTTAGAGAGATATCCCACTGCGCCGCAGTGGAAGGGTGCATTCCCCACTGCGCCGCAGTGGGAACAAAGCATCACCCGAGCCAGTAAATTCCCACTGTACCACAGTGGGAGTGCTCATGCCCACTGCGCCGCAGTAAGAGTCCTGTACAACAACAACACCAAATTTTATTTTTGACATTCGATCAACCTACAATTACTAACTCAAAACCAAACTTCATAATACAACATTTCTAATTTCAAATAAGTTTTAGACTCGGAAATAAGCATAACGAAAGTATCCGTTTGACCAAGCATTCATTTTACAACCAAATGAGTCATCTACCTTGTTTTGCCAAATAACCAAAGTCAAACTTTACATCAAGTTTCAAATGACCCAATACACATCACATTCTGAAATTGTTACATATTAACATCTCCAAAACATAAACTTTGTACCAAAACTCTTATAAAAGACAAACTATAAAATTTGGCATGACCCATTCGTAAAATCATCATCCAAACTTGTTACGGATTATTAGTTTTACCAAAACACATTTAATCATGATCAATACATCACTACTACAAAACGACCCATTGAAAATACCCAAAAACTCGTGTCTACACTAGACATCATAATAATTTTCCAAAAAGACATAACAAGGGTACAATGAGCCGATAATTCAGAGGGGGTCATTAAGGGTCCTAATACCAATACCATTATCCGCATTTAGCTAAAGCAAGCATATCCATTAAGCAACTTTAACTTCAATCTTTAGATTACTTACTTTCTTCGACATCCAGGACAACTTGTAAAAAGGGTAAACAACTAAAAAGTAAGCAAAGCTTAGTGAATAATCTTGCATACGTTTATACATATGAAGGAGAGGAATGCTCAAGGGACTGTTGCATATGGACTATGATACCGTCGTGTCATATCCATAATACTCACCCTTGGGCTAGGCATTACATGGATCCATATAAGCAAATGATTACAATCACAATCAAATATAACAATAACAAATGCTCCACATGAGCCTATGGCCACCAATTAGGCCTGTAATCAAACTCAACCATTAACATGGGACTTAATGTCAAATCAATTACCACCATGGACTCACTCAACATGAATGGTAATTGACCCAAGACATATATAAAAGTATGCAAGAAAACTCACCTCCTCCGTGACAACTAAAATCATAAATCAACAAGACCGCAAGTACACAATACGTATGCATCAACCTAGCAAGGATTCACAAATAAATAGAATGTCATCAATCACATACAAGGTCGCTTAGCCACATTCAATAGTATCTTAGCACCAAAGCCATCATTTACAGTCTTATGTTAATCTTGGGTTAGTTCACATAATATGTATCTCTTATATCATTTTCATATGGCCAAACTTACTTTCATACAAAAAGTACCATATTCATATTTGACGAAGCTGCCTTCAAACAAGCGTAACTCAAGTTCTACTTACTCTTTTTACTTGATTCCGATGGCCAAATTTATAAGACACATATATCTACATTTTATATTTAGTGACCAACATGTGAATTGTCTTTCAAAGATGACTTCTGGTTGTTTTAAAAACCAACACTGTTGTTGTTTTCATTAACAAAACAGTTTTGACCTTGCTGACTTCGAATGACCGTAACTTGAGTTCTACACCATATTTTGACCTCATTCCAGTGGAAAATTTTACCTAATACACTTAGGTACATTTTATATTCAGTGATCAAGATATGAATTAACTTGCAAGAATGTGTTTTACCCGTTTTAATCACAAACACATACTCAGTTTTGCTGAAAAATCAGCATTGCGCCCCTGAATTCAAAAATTCATATCTAGAGTTCTACTTCGTCTTTTTAACCCATTCCAGTGGCAAAATTTACTTAACACAATAACCTACATTTTGTTTTTAGGACTCGACAAGTGAAAATTCTGTCACAACTGCGTTTTACTTGTCACAAAATCAGGGACAGAATCTGTCCAAAATTATGTCTCACTAACACTCATCTAAACCTTCATGCAACCCAACTAAAAACCCTAAATTTGATTAAATTACAATAACCCTAACTTGTATTATAGCAATTAACTCAATATAAAGAAACCCCCAATTTTTCCCAATTTAATTAATAGTAAGAACCCTAATTTCTAAAAGAAAGCAAAATTAGGTTAAAGGGAAATAATTACCTCAAGGATTCAAGAATAAGGTCAAGGATTAAAATCACCAATTCTTCTTCTCCCTTTTTGCTCTTAAAATTCAGCCCACACATCATACATACAAACCCTTAATTTGAATTTATAAGATAATGAAAAATTATTATTATTATTCTTATTAAAGGATTCTTGTTAGATTGAAATTTGTTTAGAAAACAATCAAGAGAAGAAGATCATAAAGGTAGAAGATGTAATGGAAAATAACTAAGGAAAAAGGGGTGGGAGTCTGGCACTCTCCTGAGATGCCATGACCCATACAACAATTGTGGGTAAAATACCCGTCATTCGCTAAAGTTCCAACTAAATTAACCTCATAACTCAAAATAAAATATTAGGAAACTATTTTAATGTCAAAGCTATAATAAAGGTTAATTTTCATTGACCTAAAAATATTAGGATGTTACAATTCTCTTATAAAACTAAGATTTAAGAGTGGTAAAGATATATTGGAATGCATAGAAAGAATTTGAATATGACAGACTACACATTACATATGATAGTGCTGAAATGGATGGTGAGCTTGTTGGTCATGTTTACCTCAATAAGAAACTTGTGTAGTAAATGTCCTTGCCAGCAGTCATCTTCCAACAACTAGACATTGTGATTGGAGTTATTTTGCCCAAGTACTACTGTTATCTAGTTAAAGAAGACGACACAAGCGTTATTTTTATTATTATTTGACTGATGATAATCATCATATATTCTTAATTCACTCATTAAAGGCGATCCACGGTTTAAAGAAGTAAAGATTACTTTGTTTGATAGTGAAATAAAAGTTTGGACCAAAGATTCATCTAGTGATAAAAAAAATGAATTGACAATTGATGTGGTTCTTGAAAAAGAAGCAGTGAAGAAAAATTAATGGTGATGTAGGGAGGATGGTTATGGATACATGTCTTCATGTAATCCATTTAATCAATTCAACACGATCTATTCATTTGGTTATTGATCAAGTTGAGGATTTTCTCGGTGTAACATGCATTTTTGAACAAGCTATTAAGCGTCTCTCAACCTTGCTAACAATGATTATTAAAGGCGTGGTAAAGTTTTTATTTTTATTTTATTAAATAATATATATATATTTATTATTAAATAATATATATATATATTTATTATTATTATTATTATTTATTATTCTTTTTTAATTTTTTTTTTGTTTGTCTTTGGTAACAAAAATAAAAATAAAAATATAATCAATAATTATCAATTATCATAACAATGATTGATAATCATCGTTGTAGCAATAATTATAGATTGCTGTAGCCCTTGGATACCTGTCCGTTCTTACAAGTCACACTCACTCCTTCCTTTCGTTTATTAGAAACGCGTTTTGTAGAGTAAAAATACACAGTAAATCTTTCTTCTAATAGTTTGTTGTAAACTGTTCACAACCAGCTTGTGTGTACTTCAAGATCTACAACCCTTTCTTTGGTATGTTATCCTTTATTCTTTTATTCATGATATGGTGACTATTTTATATGTTTATATGAAACATCGGTCTTTTAAGCTATGTTTGCCTAGCAAATGGAATTATTTTCTTATTATTATTAATATTAATTTTTTTTATATACTGATAATTAATATCATTTATTTATCACAAGACAATTAGAAACTCCAATGCCTCTTCTAGTGATCCAAAAGGCAAGAGGCCATTGACTAAAGATGAACTCGAAAATCTTGATAAAAAGGAAAACAGTAGAGTTAAAATGATCAAGTGGGAGGCCAAGATATTAGGTATCTCATATGAAGACTAGAAGGTGATGGTAGACGAGGATGCGAACCTTGTTGAGAAGCAAACTACTGAAGATGAAAAACTGGCAAAAATTTTATCTCAATTTTTAAAAGAAGAATAATCTATTCTTGTGGATCGTCAAATAAAAGAAGATGAAAAGTTTGCAAAAGCCTTAGGCAAAGAAGATAATCTCTTGCAAAGGGAGAAGTCCATCTTTGCCATGTCGTCTGAAGAAGAAGAAGAAGAAGAAAGTGAAAAAGAAGATCCTAACGTTCAATCCTTGAGGAGAAGAAAAAGAAGGGTCGCTGGTGGAAACAATATGTCAGGGTCCAGCTCTGACAGAACTCCTAATTCTTGAAGTCAAGAGGGATTTAAAATATTTGGAATATGTTATGAATATTGTGTTATATTATAAATAAAATCTTAAGTTGTCTAGGATAGTATTGTTGAGAACCCATTTTTTTTTAAAAGATAATATTGTTGTGAATGTTTCTTACGTATTTATTATGTTTAGTTGCCTAATCAATTTTATTGTATATAAGAAGAACTTACAAGAGTCATGGACGCATGGCAAAACCCGTTGATTGGTAATAGTGAATGGGGAACATCATTCGATGATTTTTACCAAGACTGGCTTCTCCAAAATACAGTACCGTCATCACAGCTCCCAACAGAAAATATCAGTGCATCATCCCCAACTCTTGTTGATGTAGAATATCAAGGAGTCTTATCTCCAATCTTAATGGAACCTTTATATTAAAACTGGTTATTCGATACACCAGAACCAAAATTCCAGTCGGAATCAACATTCCAACTAGAACCAACATTCCAACCAGATCCTTCTAGGAGGGTAACAGGGCACCAGGAAAACGACCAATGTCAGACTCATCCACACTATCCCCCAATCTAATTAGTGACACATATTATGAGGTCTCAACCTCAAACATGGTGGAACCGATTGATAAGATAATGAATCACGGACCAGAGTTTGAGAGGCTCGTAGAAGACTCCTGGGCTTATATCTCCAAGCTTTATAGCCGTAATAAAAAGCCTACAAAATCCTTAACAAATGTACCGCCGAAAAGACCTTACCATTTTGTGAAACGCAGTGCTACAATAACAGCATTCGGGGAGGAATTAGACATATCAAATATGCCTCCACCGGTTTATTCATGCACAGGAATACCTAGAAATTATCATCGGTGGGATAAAGGTGGATGTACCTCCACTTGTTGTACAGTTACTCTTTCCATGTACCCATTGCCGTCTTTTGATGGTGCTAGATGTAAGGTAAGGTTGGTGGGAAGAAAAATGGGTCATAGTACATTCACAAAGGTCGTAGAGGAATTGTTGTTAGCGGGGTACGATCTCGGTTTTCCAATTGACTTGAAGGATCATTGGGCTAAACTTGGGTCTAACAAGTATGTAGTGAATAGATAAATATGTGTTCTTTTATATTCACTAATTGGTAGTTATGTTATAAGGTAGAATTGGTCATCATCCCTATAAAGACAACTATTACAAGGATGGATGTATTATATATATATATTTATTATTATTATTATTATTATTATTATTATTATTATTTTATTATTATTATTATAGTTGTTTACATTATCTAAGCAAATAGAACTTTGTGGTAAATTCACTTTCAAAACCATTAAATCCAGACATATTTTGTAGCCATATATGAGAATATATGTACGAGATAATATCAATTAAACTCAGGTATGCATATTTTGTAGCATGTATAACCAAAAATTTAATTCTAAGGCCTTATACTAGCATACTTCCTTATAAAACACAATTGACTTAAGCTATTTTAATATAGGATCATAATAATGTTGCAGTCAGTATTATGATTATATATTACAACACCTTGAGTCAAATTCGTTAAATATCTCCATATGCTACTATAAAGCATCATATAGCAAGTAGTCAAGTAGAAATATCAATCAGTAAAGATATGCATGTACATAGGTATTGTTCTATGCAAGGTTATAGTCTAGGTTCATCAATATGCAACTCAGTTTACTATAACTTATTTTCTAATATAAATTCTAGTAAAACACGAGTACGTAAACGATGTATATTTCAAGCATATATAATCAAGAAAACCGTTGTAGGTTCTGTTCTAAGTAGGGTTATAGTCTAGGTCTGTCAATTTGCAACCTAGTTCACTATAACTTGTGCTCTGATACCAATTTGTCACACCCTCCATAGACGCGGTGCGACGTACATGGATTCACAACACAAGATATACTGAATGACACGAAAACGTTGTCGTTTTTAAAATACATTTATATCAAAACATTGTTGACAAATTTATATTACAACATGCGAAAACGTTATTGTTATTGAAAAGATTTATTCAATATTAAACAATAGTAAGTAATAGAAAAAGACTTTTGCAAACTGACGAATCTTTACTAAGTCTTTGGGTAGGCCATAATCCATCATGTAATATGCAGCAGCAAGAGGTCCCATGCATATAGGGTATCTTTTAATTACCTGAGAATACATGCTAAAATATGTCAACATAAAGTTGGTGAGTTCCATAAGTTTTTATATGGATAATATAGATTCTCAAAATATCAAAGTTCAGAGTGACCATTGCCTTACCACAATGTGAGGTGGTTTTGATACAATATAAAGCGAAGAGTATCATATGTTTTTGTATATAAAAATATAGAGAATGAACCACAAGATTTCCAAGTGCGACCATTGTCTTTCCACAATGTCGTATAGCCATTTGATCAAACACAATGGATCAAATATAATGTAAGAGTAGATCCTGTATACATCAAGTTCTAAGCTCATGAACCAAAACTAGACAAGTGTGTGTTTGTTTGCCTCTAAATAGATACCTTGTTCAGGGTACCCTAAGTTTTCCAGATATATATGCATCCGTTTATCCAGTTGACATGACCAACCCGGATGGGGGTGCCTACCCCAATAGTACTATTCAATATACCCACGTTTATGTTTCCTTAATTAATCGTTCATGATAGAGAGGACTTTAGGTGAACAGAGCAACTTAGAATCAAACATGTATACATTTCTAGTATTCTTGTGTTCATCATAAAAGTAAAGAGTTTGTAATTTACCCCAACGGTAAAACAAAGTGTAGTTACAAAATATATAATGTAATATATAATTTTGTAAATGTACATATAAGTATATTACATATAATATGACTTTGTAAATATACATATAAGTATAACAAGTAGTTTTTATGCATGTATCTCAGTCCCCAAATAAGTGTATAAATAATTAAAAAGGGGAATATGGAAACTCACCTTATTACACGTAGAATAAACATAAGGAATGGGTTATACATAGTGTCAACGTCGCGTACGCCCGGACCTTTGATGATCAAGAATCAAAGAAAAAAAAAGATGATCCGGCTGTGTTGTTGGGCCACATCTTTCAAAGCCTTTAGGGCTCTTTGCACCACCATCTATGCTCGAATCTCCATAATTTAATTCTTTACATGTTATTCATGTTATTATGATTATTTGCTGTTATCAAGAGGTGTTTTATGTGGATTTTCTTTCTCGTTTTCTGTTGTACGAAAGTCACAAGGAGAAAAAGGAAATTGTTTTCGTAACAACAGGAAGTGCTCATGCTATTTATTTATCAAGAATGTCTGACAAGTAATAATGTGACTTTGACATTGTTATTATAAAAATGTTAGTGTTAATAATTTAGAATGGGGCGGTTTGGTAATTTTATTTAATTTACTAAAATAATGCTTTTAGTCATCAATCACTTTTTTATTTCTTATAAAATATGTGTAGTGGTAATAATTGATTAGGTATATTTTCGGTTTATGTCTCCTAATTATATTGGATAGCTTTTAGTTATTTAAAATGAACAGGTATTATATAAATCATGCGTACATATTCGCTCCGGTATAGTTTAAGTGTATACCCCTTAAATATGATTTAAATGGTTTATAAACTTCCAAGTGTATCGTAAAAAAAAATATTAATGAAAAGTAATTAGCCAAATTATTATTTTAGACATGAAATATATACTTTTAATACACATTTGAGATTTTGACATTTTAGTAGACATTCGTCTAGATAGCTATTAGTCTAAAGGTATATCTACTAATGGTGTAGCTACACATATTAAGATATTCGTATGAGTGCATATATTTAATGCCACCCTAAATTTTGGTATGTTATATTATGATACATAAAAACAATAAAATTGGGTTTGGCAAGGTCTCCTTTATAAACTTTTGGCATAAAATTACAAAGATGCTAACTAAAAAACAAACTTGACAAACTGTTAGATTAGTGTGTTAGATGCTTGTGTATACGTATGTATTTAAATAACTACATGTTTAAATAAGATTTATAAGAAATTGTTAAGTTTAATTGACCTGAAATTTGTCGGGTGTTACAAAGGAGTCATCCCAATGGGAGTCTTATAAGCGGCCCTAAAAGTCCACAAGGCGTCCTCCAGCTTACTTGCCCACTTGTTCCTATGCTCAAACATTGTTCTCTCAAGAATTCTCTTTAATCCCCGGTTTGTCACTTCAACTTGCCCACTCGTCTGAGGATGATAAGGAGTAGAAAGTCTATGATGCACACCGAACTTCTTCATAATCTTAGCAAACTCAATGTCGTATTCCTGGAGAAAAAGGACCCACCTGATCAATCTCGGCTAAGCATCAGGCTTTTTAAAGAGATGCTTGATGGCCGAATGATCGGTAAATACAACCGTCTTAGACAAGATCAAGTAAGACCGAAACTTATCAAATGCAAACACAACCGCAAGGAGCTCCTTTTCGGTTGTGGTGTAGTTTTCTTGAGCATCTTCAAAGTCTTACTTGAATAGTAGATAGGGCGAAAGTGGCCACCAAATCTCTGGCCTAACACGGCACCAACCACATAGTCACTGGCGTCATACATGATCTCAAATGGTAAGTCCCAGTCTGGGGCTACCATGATCGGTGCACTAATGAGGCGGGCCTTCAAATACTCGAAAGAATCAATACAAGACTGAGAAAAGATGAAAGGAGCATCTTTCCTGAGAAGCTGAGTTAGAGGACGGGCAATCTTAGAAAAATCTTTAATGAAACGCCGGTAAAAACCGGCATGACCAAGGAAACTCCTAATGGCCCTGACAGAAGTAGGACGAGGTAACTTAGAAATGACATCAACTTTGGCACGATCAACCTCAATACCCTTCCTAGAAATTTTGTGCCCAAGAACAATACCTTCCTTGACCATAAAGTGACACTTCTCCTAATTTAACACTAAATTGGTCTCTTCACAACGTGTGAGCATCTTGTCAAGATTAGCAGGGCATGAATCAAAAGTGGACCCATAAAGAGAGAAGTCATCCATGAATACTTCCATAAAGTTCTCAATCATGTCATGGAAAATGGACATCATGCACCATTGAAAAGTAGCGGGGGCATTGCATAAACCAAAGGGCATACCCCGGTAAGCAAATGTCCCATATGGGCATGTGACAGTCATCTTCTCTTAGTCCTTAGGGTCAATGGGGATCTGAAAATATCCAGAAAAACCATCAAAGAAACAATAGTAATCATTCCCTGATAATCTCTCCAACATCTGGTCAATGAAAGGAAGAGGAAAATGGTCCTTACGGGTGACATCATTGAGCTTTCGATAGTCAATACAAACCCTCCACCCAGTGACAGTCCTGGTGGGAATCAACTCATTCCTATCATTAGTGACCACAATGATGTCGCCTTTCTTTGGCACAACCTGTATTGGGCTCACCCACTTAGAATCAGAAATAGGAAAGATAATACCCACATCGAGAAGTTTGACAACTTCTTTCTTAATGACATCCTAGATCATCGGGTTAACTCTCCTTTGATGCTGAATGAAAGGTTTAAAGTCATCCTCCATTAGGATCTTATGAGTGAAATAGTAGGACTAATGCCTCTAATGTCGGATATCTTCCAAGCAATGGCATGCTTGTGAGACTTTAAAACCTTCAACAAAGCAAACTTCTCCACATCTTGCAATTCACTAGAAATGAAAATGGGTAACTGTGACAACCGTCATCTGATCGTACTTTCCGAAATACTTTTCTAGTCATTTTTAGTTCGTTTTGTTTATGTACGTTGTTGGACTTTAAGACTTTATTAATGGAATAAATGGATTATGTTCTATTTGGTCTCTATAAACATTTAGAATGTAGAAAAATTGTACGTGGACTCGAGGACAGGAGAGATACTAGTTGTCTTGTGGAAATGCCAAATTAAGTGAAATACTTAAAATATAATCAATTTAAGATTAAATAGCTAAATATAGACATATTTATAGTCGTTGGAAAGCTATTGAAAAATTTCATTCAAATACATCGACAAAATAAATTTAACGAGTCTCAAGTTTCAGGAAATTGTCGGGTCAAACGTTTTAAAAGAAAAGTCAAGTAAATGTATTAGGGTTTGGGGGTATATAAACAAAAAAAATAAACCTAACCCTCATTTCTTCCCCTCCCCTTCTCACTTACACACTCTCTTCTCTCTCTCTATTCTCCAGCCGCCCTCCCCCCCCCCCCCCCCCCCCTCCCTTGCCCAGCCGCCGCCGAACACCACACACAGACCACCACCATCCACCATGATCTTCATCAATAATCATCCTTTTTCTTCATCTTCTTCTTATTTTCGTTGAGTTTTGGGTAAGATTTATGGGTCTAAGTGTTTGTCATCAAGTAAATCACGATGCTCTACATATATACATATATCCGAATTTCTTTGCTTATATATATATATATATATATAAATCGGTTCTTGCCTTCTTCCTCATCTAAAAACCGAAATCCTTACATATTTTTATATGTATTTATTTTATTTTTGCTTTCGGTTATATGTTTGTATATATATAAAGATCCGAAAATCTTATTTTATCTTATACAAATCGGATGTATATAAGTATTATATATATATATATCCGAAATCTTGACAAAATGTATATATATATTTCGGTTATGAGTATATGTATATCTATAGGTTCGAAAATCATTAGATCCGAAATGTTACTTGGTTATATCTCAATTTTTCGGATGTATGTAAGTATATATGGATATGGATCCGGAAACTTTTCTTCTTTTTATATATATTTCGGTTTGAATATATATTTCGGTTATGTATACCCGAAATCCTTTGATTCCGGGTTCTTTGATTCAAAATCCTTGTAAATCCGAATTGTTGAACCGAAATCTTTAAATTCGGAAAGTTAAACCGGAAATCTTTTAGATCCAGAAACTTGAATCCGGATTTGTTTAAAAACCACGGGTAAGATGTGATTTTTGGGTTGTTCTTGGTTAGATCATTGTAAAAACTGGATTGTATTAGTGATTTGGTCTTGGAAATCGGTTATGGTTCATAGATCTATCTGGAACCTCAATTTTTGTTCGGTAAACGCCGGTCAACACTGGTCAAAGTTAGTCAAACCGGCCAGAAATGTTTAAGTTGATGAATTAGTCAAATTAAAGTTTTTAAATAAAGTTAAATTACATTTTAAACAATTTGATCAATGTTATTAATTCCAATTTTTTATAATAATTAAATTAATATATATATATAAATGTATTATAAAGACGTTGAAAGGACCATTTATAAATTTATACATTTGTATAACGACAGTAATGACTTATCGGACTTCTTAGACTTTATAAACGACTATATATATATATATAAAGACAAAGAATAAAAAAAGATTTGTAAAGACGATGTACCAACTATATGACTTCCGGAATTTATATATTTATAATGACGTTGACACGAAGACTTAACGGATATAAACAATAAAGACGTGACATTATTAAATGAACTATTTTCCTTGGACAACTTATAAGGACAACAAAGGACTATTAATAGTATGAACATTTGATGAGATATAATGGCATTTTCTAAGACACTAGTATAGGACATGGATTATACAATTAAGTAAGTACTTACTGGGTGACTTGTGGACAGTGTAGGACTTTGGACAGATAGTGAGCTCATTTCAAGTGTATGTGTCTGTTCGTGTTCTTGTCGTTCATCTAGGGTATTGGCTTGTGCTGCTTTCAGGTGAGTTTCGTAGCCCTTTTTTACAAGTTTAGGGTGGAAAGTATACTTATTTTCAAACAGTTTTGTCGATTTCTGTTTATGTTCAATATTGAGTCTGTGCGTATAGAGTACTTGTGCTATTTGACGTGCTTTGATCTTGTTGTATGTGTGTGATTATGTGTTGTTTGTTGTGCTTGGACGTATTATTGTATGAGTTGAGATTGAGACTGGACTTGGACTAAGGCAGGTACCGTAAGGCCGGACTTTGAGACATTGAGGCATTTGGACTTATTACGGCGTAACTCTGCTCGTATATATTGAAACTATTACTTGTTTCGACTTAAAGAATCGACAAAAGACTTAATTCTTTTATTAGACTCTTGACATAAAACCTACGAACTCACCAACCTTTGTGTTGACACGTTTAGTATACTTTTCAGGTGCTCAGGTTAATCAGGGATAAAGATTGCTATGCTAGACTGGACTTCGAGCGATAGTGCTCCTTATTATTTTCAGACTTTAAGGCTACATGCCTGGATTATTTTTTTATAAACTTGGTTGTATAAGCTATTTTAGCACTGTTATAAATTTGAACTCATATTTTCGGGAATATATTTATTATATTCTATTTTATTTAGCAGTATTTATATAATTCCATGTAGTGTTGTACTTTTCATGACACCTCATGTTTCCTCCAACGGTGGGGTGCTACAGTAACATGGAGTCACCCTCTAAGAATGCATACTCAAGATGTGGAGGAAGTTCCTTGAGCTCCAAGGTAGGAGGCTCATTAATGGATGTCTTCTGTTTATTCAATTCTTCCTTCTTAATATCCTCGAAATGAGTACTGGGAAGGAATGAATCATCGGATGGCTTAGGATGAATGAGAGCTTCAAGCTCGTCTAGATCCTTATCCGGAGTAGAGACACCCTGATGATGAGACAAGTGGAAAGTTTCGAAAGGTTCGATGACAGGAAACTCCCCTTCAGAAGATAAAGACGAAGAATTATGAAGTAAAGAGGGTGAAAGAGGAAGATTCAATGCGATACTTTCGATGTTCATAACCTCATGATCAGGTTGAGCTCCATCGATGATGTTAGGGGAATCAACATGATTCATAAGGTAACAATCATCATCAACGAATGGATGGATGGAAATCTTATTAGCATCAAAAGTAATCTCCTCATTGCCAACCCTAAAAGTAAGAGAATGGTCAGCCACATCTATGATTGCCTTAGCAGTATATAGGAAACGCCTTCCTAAGATCAAAGGGACACGAGAATCTTCCTCAATGTCAAGGATCACAAAATCAACCGGGAAGTAAAATTTACCAACTGACGTGACTAATTTATACCCATTACACACATCGTTATTGGCCATTTTACTATATGTTTTAAGTCGTTTTTGTATGTATTTGGCGCGTTTATGGTGTTTGTTAGTGTTTACAGGCTCTAAACAGGTTACGGATCCACTTGGTACATTTTCGGGTGATTATTGACCAGGGAGTACGTTATATTGATGAGAGTTGATTTGAGTGGACGAGACGGCAGAGCTTAGCAAGTAATCGAGACCGAAATAAGTTGTTTCTGTACAAGCTCTTAACTGCGCCGCAGTGGGGGTGCACTAGCCCACTGCGCCGCAGCCCAAATCCACGGAGTTTATTGGGATTTGCCCCACTGCGCCGCAGTGGGGATGACAACAGAAGGACTGCGCCGCAGTCTGTTAAGAAGAAAGAAGTCGTGGGATCTCATACTGCGCCGCAATGGTGATCACACGAACCACTGCGCCGCACTCAACCGAAGTCAGGGTCGACCAATACTCACTGCGGCACAGTGAGGGAAGTCTTACCCCACTGCGCGCAGGGGTGGGTGCACGGGGATCAGACCTGCTTGTTTCTACATCAGATTTTGGAGGAGTTATAATAGAAAAACCCTAGGTCGAAATCACTATCAAAAAATATTTCTAGGAGCTGTTCTACAAGGTTTCTTCTTCCGCAATCAAGATTATTTCTTAGGCGGATTCGTGAAGATTCACGGGCACCCATCTAGATCGTACTACTTATTGCTTGCATTTTATTTTCTCGAACAATTGGTACATCATGTTTCTCTTCTATTTATTCATTATTGTGAATTGATCATGAGTGGCTAACTGTTAATCATCCACCTGATGAAACTAGACGGATAATGTGATTGCAATATTTTTAATTCAAAGGGTTTATTAATTATCGTTTCTGTGATCTTGATGATATAATCTTTTCATTAATTAATTTCGATATTGGTTGCATATGATTCTCGTTGGTGGTACCAGTTGAATATGTATGTGATTTAAAAGGTTACTTGTCTATAAGTAATTATCACTAGTTCATGGTATGGTAGTGAATATCGTTTTAAGAAAAGATTAATTTTGTCAACGTGATTGATATCGGTTGGTGGTACCACGTTATTGTCACATAGGTTCAATTGATGATTTGATAGTCAATAAAACTGATTGTTAGAAGAATTGTCTCGGTTTTGGTGGTACCGGCTTGGGTAATTCGACTAGTCGTTAGGTGATTCGATAATTTATTCACGGTTGGTGGTACCACGTGAGTAGCTTAACCTTTTCGCGACTATCTTTAAATTCTAATGAATTTGTCCTTAGTTAAATACAATCACATTTGAAGTCGAGGGAAGTCAAGGTGGATAACTTTTAATTATATTGTCTGCACTGTTCTTTTAAATTTATGCAATCATTTTGCAAACCAATTTATTTAATTGTCAAAAGGAATTTCGAAGCAACACCCGTTTTCCAACCCATTTTAAAAGCAACTAATCATTTCACAGTCCCTGAGAACGAACTTAGACTTACCACTCAACTATATTCCAAACGATCGGGTCCACTGCCCGTGAGTGCGTAGTAGTGAGTTTTTGGGTAGTTTTAGTTTATAAATTAAAGCTCGATTTGCACATCAAGTTTTGGCGCCGCTGCCGGGATTGTGTGCCGATTTAGTTGTTTATTTAGTGGGTTTGATCCTTCCTCACGTGTGAGGAAGTTATTTGCTTTATTAGTTTAGACTGTTTATTGAATCATCACAGGTGCATTTGAGTGTGGTGTTAGTTGTGTTTTGCAGGATACTTAATAGTGAGATTTTGCGTTCTTCGGGGAGACCTCTTTTTAGTCAGCTGAAAACTCCCACTAGACGTAGGATCAACTTCACAGCCCCACCGGATTCGAAGAAGAAGGCTTCTATCTAGAGGAATTCTTTGAGCTTGCACTTGTGAAAGAAAAAAATGGGTGACATCCACCAAGAGACCCGAATGACATCAAATATGGGGACCGAGCCCGCAATATTCCTTCGGCTCGTGGTTCCGCTATTAGAACACCGGCGGTTGATCAAAGTTTCAATTTGAAACCGAATCATCTAAAGAGCATTGAAGAGCAAAAGTTGATGGAAAGAAGAATGGGATCCATATAAGCATTTGGAGAGGGTTGAGAGGTGGCAAGGCTTTACCAATAGGCCAAAACAAAATGATGTCGTGAAACTTGAAACCTTTCCTTATCACTCTTACCGGGGATGCCGAAGATTGGTTTAATGATCTTAAGAATTCAATTACAACTTGGGATCAACTCAAGGAAGCTTTTATTGGTGAGTTTTACTCGGTTAGAACTCAAAGGCAATTGGAAAACTTGATAAGGTCTTTCATGCAAGAAGATGGGGAAGATGTGGTGGATGCATGGATCGGTTTGAAGAAATGTGAGAAATTGTCCGGGTCATGAATTGACCAAAGAGAAATATGTTGAATTGTTCTTTGATGGATTGACCAAGGCTTCTAAAAGAGAGATGGGATATGCTTTTGGTGGAAGTTTTAGCATGATTACTCCAAATGAAGGTTTTGACATTTTGGAGCGAATGGTGAAGGATAATGCGGCCATAGATGATAAGAGATTTGTGAAGAATAAGAGCCGATTCAAGCAAAGTAAGGTCGCAAGAGCCGTTGGAAGCAACAGTTCTAGTGTCATTGATGAGATTCAAGCTTTATCGGCAAGAATGGATAAAGGATTTGCTAATCAGGAATCAAGGTTTGGATATCTAGAACGAGATGTGAAGGTGCTAGTTGATGGATGTGATCATTGTGGAGAGACACACTATTCAGAAGAGTGTCCCAACCGGGGACCTGAAGATGTTAATTTTGTTCAGAATCAGCAAGGAGGTTTTCAGAGAAACACCGGTTTTCAGAATCGGTCATCGGGTAACAATTCTAACTAACTCTTTTCCTGCTAATATTTCTCGTTTTTCTGGTAACATGTGGCAAAAGAGCAATTATCAAAGTCAGCCACAGCAGCAGGAGACTAAGCAAAGCCAAGGATCGGGTTCTTCCTCTTCTATTACCGACCCTAATGCCGAGCTGAGAGAGATGATGAAGCAGATGATGAGTAATCAGATTGAGACAAACACAAGTATCCAGAATATAATGGAGGATACTAGGGAGTTGAGTGAGAGGCTAGACATGATTAATGGTTGGTGGTACCACGTTATTGTCACATAGGTTCAATTGATGATTTGATAGTCAATAAAACTGATTGTTAGAAGAATTGTCTTGTTTTGGTGGTACCGGCTTGGGTAATTCGACTAGTCATTAGGTGATTCGATAATTTATTCACGGTTCGTGGTACCACGTGAGTAGCTTAACCTTGTCGCGACTATTTTTAAATTCTAATGAATTTGTCCTTAGTTAAATACAATCACATTTGAAGTCGAGGGAAGTCAAGGTGGATGACTTTTAATTATACTGTCTGAACTGTTCTTTTAAATTTATGCAATCATTTTGCAAACCAATTTATTTAATTGTCAAAAGGAATTTCGAAGCAACACCCGTTTTCCAACCCATTTTACAAGCAACTAATCATTTCACAGTCCCTAAGAACGAACTTAGACTTACCTCTCAACTATATTCCAAAGGATCGGGTCCACTGCCCGTGAGTGCGTAGTAGTGAGTTTTTGGGTAGTTTTAGTTTATAAATTTAAAGCTCGATTTTACACATCACCAACTCTCACAATCATGTCCTCGGCAATACCTCTGGGGTATTTCAAGGACCGATCGGCTAGAAGAAGGCTCATCTCAGTAGGCTTAAGTTCACCATGGTTCAAAGTCTTATAAATAGAACAGGCATGAGATTAATACTCGCACCCAAATTGGCTAGGGCTTGCCTAATCTCATCCTTCGATAAAACACATGGAATAGTGAACTTTCCCGGATCTCCCAATTTCTTGGGGAGTTTGTTGAGGATAACCGGCGAGCACTCAACATTCAAAGTAGTATTAGCAAACTCCTGAAGTCTCTCCTTCTTAGAAAGGAGATCCTTCAAGACCTTTGCATACTTAGGCATAGCCGCAAGTGCATCAATAAGCTTCATATCGATATGGATCTCTTTAAATTGCTCGAGAAGTTTTAAAACTTGAGCATCCAGATCAGCTTGGCGGTTCTTTCTCATAAGACTAGGATAAGGAAGCTGAATGGAGCCTGAATAATCACAAGGCATTGCCTTTGATTTAGCCTTAGGATCTCGCTTAAGAATACAAACAGGCTCTTTTGGGCTCAGTTTCTCAACATCAGAATCAACCGGAGGGGGAACTTGCACGGTACTTTGTGATCTAGAAGGTTGTGTCTTGTTCATTATGACCTCTGGGTCGACCTCACTCGAAGGCGGAGGAGGTGGACCATTAAGAATAAGATCACTACGTGTGGTGACACCGCAAGACGAAGAAACCACATTCGCATCCTCTTAGGATTTGGAATGGTATTGCTTGGCAACACACCCGGTAGCCTGTCAGTAGCAAGAAGTCTAGCAACTTGCCCCATTTGATTCTCAAGATTCCTTATTGAAGCCCCTTGGTTACGTACCACAATATCATTCTCGTCTTGACGAGCGATTATAGTCTTGGTAGTAGTATTATGGGATTCAATAAGTTGCCTCAACAAGTCATCAGTATCTGCTTGAGGGCTCGGGGCAACAACAGGAGGCAGTGGTAACATAGGAGGAGAAGGGTTAGAAGTTACAGGAAGAGGTTGGCGGGGTGGAAAAGAGTTATACTGAGGCCGAATCTGATAGGATTGGGAATGCTGAGGAGGCTTAGGTTGGAATTGATTAATATTCGGCCTCACATTCCTTTGGCCAAACCCTGGTGGGTATGAAGGTCTTTGCTGAAATTGGGAGGGTTGCCTCCATTGACCTTGGCCTTAGTTCGGATATGAAGAAGCAAAGTTACAATCCTCTAGGATTTGTTGAGAGTAACCATCACTACCAAATGAGTTTGGGCTTGAAGGATACTCGCCATACTGGCCTTGAATTCAGAAGGAGAAGTAACATGATACTGATCAACAGGAGAAGGAGAATGCTCCATTCCTTGGACATAATGCACTTGATGTGATGAACCCATGCTCATCTTATCAAGGCGGCGATTAATAGCTTCAAATTGATCAAAGATGGCCTTCATACCCATACTAGAAGATGGAGAGGCCCTAGAGGATGAAGAGGAGCTAGGAGATGGAGGATCACAACACTGCCAGTCATAATGGTGCTCAATGAGCTTCTCAATGAGTTGTCTTGCTTCCTCAACAGTTAAGTCCATTAGATTTCCACTAGAAGCCGCATTCAAGGTGGGGCAGTGCATCATGGTTAACCTATTATAAAAGGTTTGGATAACATGAGTATCCGTGAGATTATGATTAGGGCACCTTTGCAGCAACCCTTTAAACCGTTCCTAAGCATCATAAAGTGATTCATCAAATTCCTGGCGAAAATTGATGATATCATTTCGAGTTTGAGTGAATTTAGATGCTGGAAAATAATTCTGCAAAAACTTAGTAGCTAGCTCATCCCATGAAGTGATGGACTGAGGCTTGAGGCTATCGAACCAAGTTTGAGCATGATGAGCCAGAGAGAAAGGGAAGAGATGCAAATAAATGGTCGTCTGAGGAATACCCCTCTAGGTGAATGTATCAGCTAACTTGAGAAAGTTTCTCATATGATTATTTGCATCCTCCTTGGCAAGCCCATGAAACTGATAATTGTTTTAAATCATTTGTATGATATAGTGCTTAAGCTCAAGGGTATGTCCCTCAGTGACAGGAAAGCATATCGGACCGCCACGTCCTTCAAGTGAAGGACAGGTAATATCCGCCATAATCTGACGTGCAGCCATGGGGCCAGGAGAAAGATTAAGGCACCCGGGGCCTTGAATAGAGGTAGAAAGAAGAAAAGAAGATGATGAAGACTCGGTATCACTCGACACAGACTTGTGGCTCTTTGAAAGCATGTGAAGCAGTCTCTCCGGATTGGACAAAGGACTTACAAGATCTTTCGAGGAACCACGGGTCATACACCACGGCGATGAACGACCGACTCACGCACGAGTACACAGAAATGAAGCAAATAGCACAAATAAAAGCAAATAAAACAAGTAACTTCAAAAGAGATGTAAGCCTCTAATGAAGGATCACAAAATGCCCACAAAAGCAAATAATTCACAAAAATTGATCGGACACCAACCTCCCCGGCAGCAGCGCCAATTGACGCGGGGCCAAATGACATCATCGGAAATCAACGGGTCGCGGTCAATGATAATGGACGTGGAAAAAGAAATGGAAATGAAAGGAAAGTCAAGAAGTGACCAAATTCAAAAGTATATGGCAAATATGACTCGGGTGTCGACTAGGAAGCGGTGAATTGAAAACTTTATGCAAATTAAGATGATAATGCAATGCACTTTGTTAAATTCAAAAAAAAGAGAGATTTGATTGATTAATTAAACTACGAAAATTAAATGCAAACATAAACCAAAGCAAGGAAATTAAACACACAATCAATAATCAACAAAAGTGTTTGGCTAAGCGAATTTTTCCCATAATATGACGACCATGGTTGACTAAAATAAAACAATACAAAACGGTAGACTGTTTATGACTTGAAACCAGTGACTTTTACTTGAGAAAATGGCGTGACTTAATTATCCAATTCAATTAATTAGACGGTCATCTACGATAAAAGATTTAGACATTAAAATCACTAGAAACGATGGACATGAGTATTGTGGTCACAAGTAATCCCCACTCCCACCGTTTGGCATGAAAAACAACTCAAGAGGCTTAAATCAAAATACAAGTTGGTGTCCCATCTATGTACCCAAACCAAGCTAACAAGTTATAAAAACATTTATACGCTCATCTTTTAATGCAATTATAACCTATTAATTTATAAATCTTATTTGACTAATCGACTCCAAAAGCAACGTATGGTTTTACGTTCATAAACACCATGGTGAAAAACCACCAACATATACAAGTTCAATCAAACGGTCATTTGCAAAGCACTAGTATATATCATGTTATCCTAATTCATCAACTAATCAAAATATGACTTTTAAAGTCAACAATCTCAAAGTCACAAACAATCAACCTTTCAACCATCAATTAAACAATGTCATCACAAAGTGGGTCTCATTCTAATGCCTAGCCCAACACCATATAACACTACTCACAAATCATATCAAAGAAACAAACACAAATAGCTATATTATCATATAAAATAGTCATGTTGTTTACAATGAAATAAAATAGAGTAGAGAAATACAACCCTTAAATGCAAAATCAAATCAATGGATGAGATGGATGAAAATCTTCTTCTTCATCAACCCTCACAATGCTCCAAGACCCAAAATCCCCAAATATGACAAATCTTCATTATTTAGATGAAAATAGTTGGTGGGTTTTGTAGAGGGAGGGATAGAGATGAAGATGGGTGGATGATTTTAAATGGTAATGGATTGATGGTGATTTAGATAATGATTTGATGATGTAAAAGAGGGTTTTTTTTGGTGATGATGCTATGGTGTGTATGTTATGGATTGGATGAGAGTAAAAAGGGTGTGAAAAATATGGTGCTAAAAAAATATCCAATCCCCCTCTCTAACAATTCTGCCCTCTCAAATATATATGTTGCTCTCCATAAATTCTATAAGAAAACCCCCAAAAGTGAGCCACACAAATCCCATGAGTGTAGCGTGTCTCCTTCCGATTGGTTAGTCGCCACATAGTATATTTGTTTCATTCCGTTACTCGGCTACAACATAAAATAAATAAGGGAATGAAGATGCAAGTGGGGTCGGCTGAGATGAATCACAAGTAGAAATCCACCACTAAAATATTATGACATGTGAAATTGGACTTGTGGTCTGTGCGTGTGGCTGGCCTATTGTGATTGGGGAGTCAACAAAGTCAAAGAACACGAAAACTGTTGAAACAATCTTTTCCTTTTGCTCCGTTTCTTTTTATCCCATTTAATGGCAGCACCTCAAATTCCAAAAACAAACGAATATTAGGCTCTAGGCTTTTGCTGGGCTTGTAGGAGAACGAGTTGGGTTGGGAGTTAGAAAGCAACACCAAAAGTCCAAAACAAATATATCTAAAAAGAATGAGTGTTACCCTCTTCTGCTTGTGGTTGCTCTCTTTTATATTCACAAGAGCCTAAACATAGACTATGTCTCATTTAGTCCAACACATATTTAGTCAAATGATAAATTTGAGCTGCTAGAATTTCAAACTCGTGCTGCCTGCCAATTTTTTTCTTTAAATATGAAGCCACCTCAATAAATGAAAGCAACTCTTGATCACTATGTTGAGTCGACATGTGTCCATTTTAGCTCTAAATTGCCATGATCACACCATGAACCTACAAAAACTCTTATGCAAAGGAATAAGTGTCAAAATTACAATAAATGGACATACAATGCATAAAAGTAAAGGGTATTAGCCAACAATCGGATGGTGGAAATATGTATAATTTAGCCAATACCAGTTATGTTTATGTTGTGTAGGTGATATTTCTATTGTGATATGACATATGTTATGATGATTATGTGATATTAATCCTTACCCACTTGACTCCACGATCCGGAAAAAACCCATCAACCAGTCCGTCTTTAAGCGTGATAATGAATTAGTGATGTAGCCAGTTTTGTCAAGACTTGAACCTCGAGTTACTGGTCAATCCCAAACCAATACTTAGTTGCAAGACTATATGTATCTAAACTAAATAGATTTAATTTTCTTGTATAATAACTTTGTATAATAATCAATAACAATTGAAGCAAATCCAACCATACGTAAAATTGAAATATTTATTTTTTTGTAAATTCATAAATATTTTCTAAACACGTTCTTTTTCAGAATCTAACCACATACTAATCATAAATCCAACGTAAAACAATTAAGTGAAGCATAATTCTCATAATATTTTCGATCACCATTGAAAGGACTGGACTCGATAACTGAAAATACTGAATTTTTTCTTTTTTTTACACCCCCACTGCGCCGCAGTGGATCACTTCCACTGCGCCGCAGTGGGCAAAACCACCCCCACTGCGCCACAGTGGACAACCTGATCAGCAAGTCAAAAACTCATTTCGACCTTGATCAAACTTATAACCTTCAAATTGCAAAACAAACATCTTAAAACACATTCCAGAGGTTTATAACAACTTCATAGACACATTTTAAACATAATTACAACATCAACTTGTTTCAAAACCCATGAACACCATCAATGGGTCATTTTCCCATTTTGACGCTATTTTCGTCCAAAATGCAACTTCACAATTTGCTAAAACTCTACACCTGATCATTTACAAAATGTTAACAAAAGTATGACCATTAAATCAAAATGTACCAAGAGCCATAAGGAGAGGGATTTCTAGGCCTCTAAACCAAAAGTTTGTCATTCATCCAAGAATGACCTAATACCTTCAAGTCTTGCAAAAGTCAACTTCAAGCTCTAATCAACTCTTTCAATTCAACCACACTAGTTCCTTCTTCCGGAACTACCTATAAAATGGTAAACAACTAAAATATAAGCAAAGGCTTAGTGAATATACTTGCATACATTTACGAATACGAAGGAGGGCAAAGTGCAAGGACTTTCACATGTAACCTATGACACCGTCATGCCACATTTACATGCTCACCTTTCAAACTAACAACACATATATGGGTCCATATAAGCTAAACAATCATAACAAACACATTTATCAGGATTCTTAGGCCCCAGAGGTTCTTAGGCCTCATAATCACAATGCCCCACATGGGCTTATGCCGCATCAATTACCACACATGGATAAATAAACTTCAACATGATGTGGTCAAATATCACACATAGACAAAAGGCTTCAACATGGTGTGGTTAATTGATCCAACATATACATACAGGTATGTAAATATACTCACCTCCTCCGCAACTTGGAAAAAAAGCTAAAATGATAATGCACAACATGCTTCAACCTATGATCTGATACATAAAAGTACATAAGCTTATATTCACAACTTGACTAGCTCAACCTAGCCATTCTCAATCACTAGCCTTTTCTAAACCCAAAACCCAACCCATTTGTCATTGAGTTACTTTCATTCTTTAACAATCATATTAGGTAGTTCAACCTACCATTTTCATCCACATTTCAATAATTAGCAAAAACTCATCTTTTCTCATAGGCTAAAAATTATCATATGTACTTATCAATTTCATAATTAAACTCAACACAACTTAATGACAAACTAGGTTATCTAAGGAATTAGGGAAAAAATCATCCATAATCAAGTTCTAGCAAAATCCCCAAATTAAATCATCCATGAACCCTAATTTCAAAAGAAAGATAAAAACTAAATTAGGGGAAATCAATACCTCAACAATGGAAAACAATGGATTAGGGTTTTCAAATCACAATTCCTTCCCTTTTCTTTCTTCCAAAATTTTGACCACCACTACCTTCACACAAACCCTCAATTTCAATTTCTAAAATAATTGGAGATAATTATTGTTATTGTTCTTGAATGATTTACTTGGATTGCATGAAAGATTGAGATTTTGATTGAATTAAGATAAGTAGAAGATTGGAGAAGAATAGGTGGGAGTAATGGAAGTGTGACTCATGAAATGAGAGAATGGCTGGCACTTCCTATGAGTGCCACGCCCCTTGTCTAATTTTGGTGGTAGAAATACCCGCTATCCGTTAAAGTTCCAACTAAATTAACCCCATAACTAAAAATAAAATATTAGGAAATCAATTTAATGTCAAAACTACGAAAAGGGGTTAATTTCTTTTACCTTAAAATCTTTGGGATGATACAACCATATTCCAAAGCCAGTCTTTTTTTTTTTTGAACATTATTCCATAGTCAGTCTAGAAATCTCATGAATTAGTTCAATAACTAGTATTTCTACCCGGGCGTTTCCCCGGTAAAAAACAAACTCTGGTGATAAAAGTTACAAAAATATTAAGCCGAAAAACAAAATTTACGTGACAAAAGTTAAGAAATTGTGGTTCAAAGTAAAGAAAATGGAACTTTGGTAATAAAATTTAGAAATCAAAAGTTATATCGTAAAAGAAAACAAAAGAAAACTTTGAGAGCAAAGTTTAAAAATAAAGTTATATGAAAAAAAGTACAAAAGTTAAGAAACTTTATACCTAAAAACAAAGTTTGTGTGTTGAAAGTTTAAAAAACAAAAGTTATGTGACGAAAGGTAAAAGGGGAAATGTAAAAAAAAAATAAAAAATTTGGTGGAAAGTTTAAAAAGTAAAAGTTATGTAGTAAAAAAAGAAAAGAAAATAAGGGTCGTTAAGTCCGTCACGTAACAGTCATTAAATCTGTTACCTAAGCGTCGTTAAGTCCATTATATATGTTGGATGCTTTAAAGGCTTGTACCTTATGCTAAAGGGGGAGTACTTTTAGCTATAGTAACTCCCCCACACAAACCAAAGTTGCTTTTTAGTATTATACTAGAAATAAACACTCGCGCGTTGCCGCGGAGCTTTTATAGTAACGTCGTGGACAATGATTTATTAAGCTTAAACACATTGCCGCAGATTATATTACACACCTTGCGGCGAGACTCAAGTAGATTATCTTTTCAGATGACAATGTTTTGGTACAAATTTGATAAAGTCACCAACAAACATTTATTTGACATTATAACAATAAAGCATTTTATTGATAGGCTAAAATGTAAAAGATGAAAACTTTGGGGGGTTAAAAGATAAAAACGTAAAAGTTGATGGGCTAAACTGTAAAAAGAAAAAACTTTGGGGGTTAAAAAGTAAAGAGAAAACTTTAGGAAGTTAAAATGTAAAGTAGTAAAAGGTGATAGGCTTAAATTTGGGGGTTAAAAAGTAAAGAGAAAACTTTAGGGAGTTAAAATGTAAAATAGTAAAAGGTGATGGGCTTAAATGTAAAAGGTAAAATCTTTAGGGGTTAAAAGGTAAAAGAGTTCAAAGCTGCATGCTTGTGTAGTTGTACCATGTGCATAAAAACTTGTAAAAAACCAGTTGGTTTTTAGTATATATATAAATATAAATATATAATATAACTAGTGGGGATGTCCGCGCTTCGCTGCGGGTCGTAAGCAATTCACTCTGAATGGTTAACATATACTTAGCGAGATTCAATAGTAACGCTACTAAATTTACTCTAGAGGTCAATGTGGTTTCCTGAAATTTCTAATCTTTATAATGTAGAGCAGCTGTCTTGTACTACGTCTACATTCGATATCGGCCATGTCCACCAATGCCGCATTATGTCTGTAACACCCCACCGTTGGCGGAAACATGAGGTGTCCTGAAAAGTACAGCACGACATGGAATTACATAGATACTGCTAAATGAAATAGAATATATTAAATATATTCCCAAAAACATGAGTTCAAAGTCATAACAGTGCTAAAATAGCTTATTACAATCAAGTCCATAAAGCAATAAACCAAGGCATGTAGCCTTAAAGTCTGACAATTATTAAGGAGTACTAATCTCCGAAGTCCAGCCTAGCATAGCAGTCCTTATCCCTGATTAGCCTGAGTACCTGAAAAGTATACTAAAACGTGTCAACACAAAGGTTGGTGAGTTCGTAGGTTTTAGTCAAAAGTCTAGTCAAGGAATAAGTCTTTTGTCGATTATTTTAAGTCTAAACCAGTAATAGTTCAATATATAACGAGCAGAGTTACGCCATAATAAGTCCAAAGTCTCAATGTCTCAAAGTCCGGCCTTACGGTACCTGCCTTAGTCCAAAGTCTCAAGTCTCAACACACACAATAAGCACGTCCAAAGCACAACAAACAAACACATAATCACACACATACAACAAGATCAAAACACGTCAAATGGCACAAGTAACTCTATACGCACAGGCTCAATATTGAACATAAAATAGAAACTGACAAACTGTTTGAAAATAAGTATACTTTCCACCCCAAAACTTGTAAAAAGAGGGGCTACGAAACTCACCTGAAAAGTGTTATGATAATTTAACGAACGAGCACGACAAGCACAATCAAAGTCCACGACAATTAACACCTATCAATAATACATGACAAGTCACAATGAAAGTCTTTGGTCTTAAGTCTTAGCCTATTAGAAATGCCTTTAAGTGCACATGTCTTTATTTAACTTCTAAAACGACGTTTGACAAAATTCGAATAAACCGAACAAGAGTCTGGATTTGACAACAAAGTCCTTTATTAAGTTCAAACACATTATTATATCAATACAACCTCATTTGAAATCATTTTATAGTTCAAAATAAGTTTTACTCGAATTTACTGAAAACTAGACAAAACCGGAGATTTTAACGGAAAAGCTTACGAAACCGAAACGAGTTGAGATTGAGCTCAACCTAATGGTTGAACTTGACCATGTACAGCCCAAAAATGTCATTTTAGAACCATTTAATCATAAGTTAGTCAATTGGACCAAAACTACATCTTTTGAGAAAACTAGTCAATATTAAGAACCGATTAAGCGCGTACGGACACGAAAGGCTAAAGAATTCGATTATATGAGTTGGGAAGTGGTCAAACTCGACCATGACAGGTCTAGTTAGACCTGGACAGAGGTAAAAATGAGTTCTTCCCAAGACTTAAGGTTCCGAGAGTTAAAACAAGTCATTTGGAGTCAACTAGGAGCTTTACGAGTCGTTTAAGCGACAAAAACCCATGGAGGTCGAGCTAGACCATTAGAGGTCGAGCTTAGACCAGACTAGGTCGAGCTAAGCCTTCCTAGGTCGAGCTTAGACCAGCCTAGGTCGAGCTAAGCCTTGCCGGAGTCAGATTCAACGCGATTTGTGCAAAAACGAACGATTTTGATGCGATTTTGTTAAAATAACGAGATCTAAGGCTAGCCAATCCATATCCATGAGTCTTGATTGCTCAAAAGTGTCACAAATCAGTACAAAAAGGGTGAAGTTCGACCGATTTCATACATCATGTGTCTGACAATTGCACAACCTTCATCTTGGATGTGAAATCGACTAGTTTTAGAGTCTTTTAGCCAAGTGAAGGATATCTTCAATTTTTGCAGTTGCACAAGATCCAAATTACAAAAGTGCATAATGTATCAAATCAAAGCCTTAATCAAGGTTCAATTCGTTTCTTACACACAATTGTAACCGAAATTGCATAATCAAAAATCAAAGACATGATTCGCTTAACTTTTGATAAGAACCGAAAAGAAAACATATACATATACATATAAAACGACTTGAATAGATTAAGAACAGACCTTACACAAGTTTTGATGTAGAAAATGATAATATTTACTTGTTTCTTGATCGGGGATTGAAGCCTTGATTGATTTGCAAGCGTTTAGAACCGAAATCAAGCGATTTTTGCAAGATAGAATTTGAAAGAAAGCCTTGAGTGTGTGTGTGGCTAGGTGAACAACCAAAACAAGGAAAATGAGAGCAAAAGGCTTGTCTTGTATTTATAGGCATGGCCAAGGAAAGGGGGGGGAGGGGTTCGTCAGACTAACGGAACGCCTGACAGTTTATTTTGTACAAACACATATCACAGAATCTCCTTATTCACTATAATATAAGTCAGATTATTTTGTACAATATCTAGCCAAGCAGCCTATCTTTCTATCTTTTCACGTGTACCCATCATGTCCGTGTGTGAGGGTTAGTATATATGTGTGCGATATAGGAAGAGAAGCCGAAACAAAATTATAGCATGTGTACCACCACATATAAGATCTTCTGCTGAAGCCCGATTGGAGATTAAACTATTCGATCCTCACCTGTTGTGCCTAATATTGCAATATGTAATTTATATCTCTAGCCAATTTATTTACAAATTGGATATGATGTGGAAAACTCTTAGTTAGTTCCCCACTATAGAAACAAATACATTTACAAATTACCTTTGAATCTAGAGTCTTAAGAAGAAACAAAAGAAACTGAAGATCTGCACTACTACTAACCTTGTGTCATTGTCCCTTTTCTTAGCTTCATAAATGGGTTCACTTACTATCATCAAAACTTGAGGCTACGCAATTGGGCCCATCGATTGGTCTTGGTATTTCCTCTAATCAAATAGTTGATTGAATCATCTATCTCCATCCTTGAAGCATAATCCTTCAATATTAGAAAATAAAAATAAAGTAAGAAGTTAATATAATGAAATCAGTGTTAATTAGCGCAATCAAAATATGTATAAGAGTTCATTAGACCAACATAAAAGAGAAAAGAGAAGCCAAAGAGAAGAAAAGTTGTATTAGGTCATCTTTAATCACTGTTGTGAGGATAATTAATGCCATCCAATAAGCTATATCACAATTTATATGTTTCAGTAATAACTACAAGAGGCAAAAATTATAGATTCCAGGCTGATATTACAACTAAAACCCAAATGAATATTTCATAAAACCTATATATATATACATCACCCAAACTAACATACTTTATAATTACCAAAAAAAAAAATAAACAGATACTAACATCATCGTATTCATCATCGACTGGTTCATCAGCAGTGGCATTGCGGTCTTCATCTTCATCAGAATTAACAGGGGATCGAGAGCTTCATTAAAATTAGGGTTTTTGAATGAAGCTCGTTGTGTTGGTGTGTGGATAGATCTTTGTATGTGATATTAGAACAGATAGGGAAGTAGAGGGGGGCGGATTTTTAATGAGTATAGCAAGATGAGATGTAAATACTTGATTGGCTGTTGTAACTAAGCCAACTACCGCCTAACCGAGCCGCAACTGTTGAATGCAAATTTGAATTGTTATATATATATAATTACTTGTGTGATAATCCGTATATGAAAAACGTTTAACCCATTTTGGAATTTACTACTGATTTACAGTTATGTATCACCATATTCCAGAATCACCCTAGAATTCTCATGAAGCTCATAGATATAGAAGCTTCTACCCATTTCTTCATTTACACACACATATATATATACGACTTTACGTACAGACTTTAAGAACCTTCAAGAAATATCTCAAATAAACAATCACCAGCCATATATATAAACCACAAAACACCATCAAACAATCACAATCAAACAAAAACTTCCCTTCATCATTTCTTTCAAACCTAATACATATCGTCTAAACAAAATTTACATAACAAGCATTAATAAGTCACACGTTAAAATTGCACCATGAGACCAACAATTATACTTATAGTTTTCCTGTATCTATTATTCACATCAACAACATGCACAGAATCATCACTCTTATCATTACTCAACAACAACCCTCCTGATCCAATCCAAACCACATTACTTTCCGACCTATTCACCAACCCATTTCAAGAACTCGATCACATTCCATTTGGGATCACGCGTGAAGACGAACTAATCGCGTCCCCAGCTAAAGTCGACTGGAAAGAGACACCCGAAAGGCATGTGATCACGCTGGACGTGCCCGGGATGAAAAAAGAGGAGCTAAAGATCGAAATCGAGCAAAATCGAGTTTTGAGAGTTAGTGGTGAAAGGAAAAGAGAGACTGAAGAAAAGGGTGATCATTGGCATCGGAGTGAAAGAGCTTATGGCAAGTTTTGGAGACAGTTTAAGTTGCCTGACAATGTTGATTTGGATAAGGTTGATGCTAAGCTTGAGGATGGGGTGTTGGCGATTTCGATTAAGAAGTTGGCGGCTGATCGGATTAAAGGCCCGAAAGTCGTGAGTATTGGTGGTGGCGAAGAGCCGTCCAAGATAACTGAGGCGAAGACGGAGCTTTGAATGCATGTATTATATATTCGTTTTTCTGTTGTAAACTTGTAATGGCCCTATGTTTTACTTTTGATTTCTTGTTGAGTGATGAGGTCGTTAAGTTATAGGTTGACGATAAATTAAATAATATGTATTGGAAATATGTATGGTTATCCAATGAAATTATTATACTTCTACATATACATACCTGGATTATTATTATTATTATTATTATTATTATTATTATTATTATTATTATTATTATTATTATTATTATTATTATTATTATTATTATTATCATTCACTACTACAAAAATTCAAATATTATGTAAGATACTAATATTTTTAAAATACTTCTTATTGCCTATACATACTTGCCTATACTCGATTCGTATATATTAAAATTATATACTAATATTTTTTTTAATTTTTTATATATAAATTCATATATAATAATGAATATTATGTTTTCTTATTGCCACATGTTAATATTTATATAGTATTTAAGAGAGAATATAATAATGAATATCCGCTTATCGACGGGGAAATTCGCTACATGATAGTAAGTAAACGGTGACCCGCGAGGTTCGGGTTTGGATCCGGATTTCGAATGGAGATTTTTAATCGGGTTTGGGCCCGAAATTACCTAAACTTTGCCTATACTTGGTCCGTTGCCATCACTAAGTATCAATGGATTTTTTTAAATTCAAAACCTAAATATAATCTAATCACGATCATAAATCCCATAACTACAACTACTAATTTAGGGCTCATATTCTCTAAATCCCATACAAAACGATTGAGAAACAAATGATCGTGACGATACAAACGGTGGATGTGGCTATCATTAAACTTAATTACATCTTTTAATGATCTAGTAGAAAATAATAAAAGTTCAATGACCTATATGAGACAATTTGAAAACTTTTAATGACTTAGTAAGGAATAAAAAAGTTCGATAGTCTAGAAGGGACAAAATGAAAAGTATATATTTAAGGAGACCTATTTTAAAAAAAAAAATGGTTTCTATACAAAGAGAGGAGTTTAATTTTACTGATAATGAAGACTGGTTTTAGATCAATAACCGATCTCTTTTTCTTTAGTTAATAACACTTCTCTATTTTTATTAAATAAAGACCAGTTTTAAAACTACACTTCTAAACACTTTTCTGAACTCATGAAAAAAAGCACCGTCACTTTTAAGTTGTATTTTTCTTCCGTTTCGGTCGGCACTTCACCTGACTAAAGTTTTTGAACAACGAATATATATAATAATATAGGAGAGAGATCAAATGAGAAGGTGGCCTAAGGAAAGAAGGTTTTATTGTCCATTTAGGAATCGTCATGTGTCAAATTAAAAAAACCACGCGGTGGCATTTTTGTAAATAAACTGAACTTTTGTTATATACGACGCGGTGGCAATTTTGTAATTATTTTCTCCGTTAACTAGTAACGATCCGTTAACTCTTTGTACATCATTTATTATTAGTTTTTTTTCGATATAACCTATAGTCTGTACGATAAGAATCCAATTTACTATTCAGAATGAAACCAAAATCGAATACATCTTCATCTAAGGGTAATTATTATACGTAAATCAAATAATTTTAAATAGAAAGTAGTAATTGTTATATATTATTTTTGTTTATTTCTGCAGGAAACACTAAAAACTTATTAAAAATAAAGAAAAGTATAACATTTGAGTTAGATGAATCTGAAGTTGCTTTTTCAGATTCAGAACCAGTTTTCGAATGGTGGAAAGATGTTAAAAAGGAGAATTTTTAACTTTTTTTTTCCAGTAGTTTGTGTTTTTAATTTAATTTTATTTTTTTTAATTACTTTAGACATCTGAATTAGTTCATAGGAAATTGATACATACGAAACTGACTGACTAAACTGATAGATTAAAGGTGACAACCAATCTGATACACCTAGTTGATAGATATGTTAGTTTTTTGTTATGTAAAAATAGCTTCTACACATGTTTGTTTAAATTTGCTTATCGATTGTACGTTTTTTCATTATATATTTTTTTTAGAGTAGCTGATAGTGTGAAGCTGAGTCAGTTTGTGTTTTTCATGTTAGTTCTTTTTTTAAGTCTAAATATTCTACATTTGTGTAGATTATATGTGAATCTGAGTCGGATTTTTTTCCCTCTTACTTTGTGAAGCTGAGTCAGTTTGGTTTTCCATTAGTTTGATACACTTAACTTGGCTTTTTTTGTGTAAATTATATGTCAAGCTGAGTCAGTTTTTATAAATATGGACTGTGTTTTTATGTAAATTATGTGTTTTTTAGGTGTTAATTGATACACTTAGCTTGGCTTTTTTTGTGTAGATTATATGTCAAGCTGGGTCAGTTTTTATAAATATGGACTGTGTTTTTATGTAAATTATGTGTTTTTTAGGTGTTAATAAGTTAGTCATTCAGAGTTTTACTAGTACATTTTTTGCTGATAGTGTGAAGCTGAGTCAGTTTTGGGTTTTTCATGTTTGTTTTGTCTTTTTTTTTATTCAAGTCTAATATTCTACATTTGCGTAGATTATATGTCAAGCTGAGTCAGTTTTTATAAATATCTATTTGCATAGATTATCTTTATAAGTAATTATTTCAGATTTTTACTAGTATATTTTTTGAATGATAATGTGAAGCTGAGTCAGTTTGGGTTTTTCATGTTAGTTTTGTGTTTTTTAATAAAGTCTAAATATTCTACATTTGTGTAAATTATATGTCAAGCTGAGTCAGTTTTAACATTTTTTATACTATGTTTTTATTTTTAATTATGTGTTTTTTTAGGTGATAATAAGTAAATATTTGTACAGTTTTTACTACTAGATTTTTGGCGTTTAGTGTGCAGCTGAGTCAGTTTTGGTTTTCCTTAGTTTTTCCTTTTTTGGTCACAATATATGTGTAGAAAAACCAAATGCAAGATAATCTACATTTTGTGTAGATTTATATGGTGAAGCTGGGTCAGTTTTTATAAATATGGACTGTGTTTTTATGTAAATTGTGTGTTTTATGAGATGCTTAATAAGTTGACTCAGTTTTGGTTTTTCTACACATATATTATATGGACTGTTAGCTTGTTTTTTTTTTAGTCACAATATATTATATGTGAATATGATAATGATGATTTTTAATCATTTTATTTACAGATATTGGAAAACATGATGGATCAAATGAGTCTAAAAATGTTTCTACTACACCTGAAGGTTTGATTTAGCATATTTGACTTAATTTTTAGCAATCTATCTTTTGGAATAATAGTAAGGAATTGTAATTGTTATTTTTTTGAAATTTTTTTAATTAGTGTATTTTAATTTGTTTTTTTCAGAAAATCTAATGAGTCAATTTACTTCTGACGAAAAGAGCAAACGAATCAGAATGAAGAAATCATTTTCAAAAGATTCTAAGAAATCGACAGGAAAGGGTAATAGAGTTTTTATAGCAGCTTTTAAAAGATTGAAGTTAAGGTGTCCTTTGAAACAGTCCTCGGAAATAATGAATAATTTAAGCGCTTATCAACAGAAAGATATTAAGGACATAGGGTTTGGTGGTTTGATTAATTTTCTTATTTATAGTGTACCAGCAAGGTTATGCTAATATGTTTTAGAAAAATTCAATCAAAAGGATTGCACTTTAGAAGTAAATGGGAGGATTTTTAAAATTACAAAGGAGTTGATAAGTGAAGCTCTTGGAATTCCGATCGGGGGTAAAACAATTAGTTTTTTGGGAGAACCAAAAACCTCTGATGCCATAGGCAATGATTGAAGAACACAGTTGGTGAAGGAAAAATACTTATTTCACAAGTAATTGAGATGGTGAATAAACAGAAAAATGGAGGAGGGAATTTTAAGTTAAATTTTCTGGTTTTGTTTGTTACTTTCATAGTTCAATCATGCAAGGGGAGTGCAGTGAATTATAAATTCCTTTCGTCAGTCAAAGATGAGAAAGATGTTAAGTTTTTTGACTAGAGCAAATATGTTTTAAATGTTTGATATCAACAAAGAAAGAATGGAAGAATTCTGGATATTTCATAGGCCCTCTAATACTTCTGATTGTAAGTATATATGTTATCTTAATTTATTTTCAAAAGAAGTATATAACTATTTGTTTTTTATTTCTTTAACAAATTTTTTTTATTTCATTTTATTAGGTGCTTTTTGGACATAACTATATCCGACATGAAAAAGCTGATATTCCATTGATAAATAATTGGGACTTAGTGAAATTGAAAAGAATTGAGGCGGAATTGTTGAAGAATGGTCATATAAACAAAGTGGTAAAAGAAGATACAAAAAAAGAATCAGTTTCAGTGGTAAAGAATAAAGTTTCCAAGAATCTGGAGAAAAAGAAAAGAAAAGTGGTTAAAGAATGTATAGGTATGTTCTTAATATATAAGCAATTATCTTTTTTTTATATTATAAAAGTTAAATTACAAAATATCTTTCTTTTGATTGTAGTTTTTACAAGTAAACTTTTTTGATTATAATATCATCAAATATCACAATTTTATATTGAAATTATTTAAAGGTGAAGAATTAAATAAGAGACCGAGGCAAGATGTGAATTTGAATGAGACTATAAGTTATTCAGAGGACGTAATTCAGAAAGTTAATAATGGATCAGAAATGAAAAAACAAGTAAATCAAAATTCCATAGAAACAAGATCACAGATGGATGTAGAAATTTTTGATGACAACAAGACATGTAACGAAGAGGATCTACATTTTGAGTTTAAGACCAATGTCGATATTAATGAAGAAAATCCAACACCAGAAATTTTCAACAACCTTTTAATATGTTTTACAAAAGAGGTGATAAATGTTTTGCTTGCTTTTCTTATTTTTCTTCTTGCATGATATTGTTAATATTGATAATTTTTATTAAATTTTTTTTTCTTTTGTTTGTTTTTGTTTATGTTACCTTTATTTACCAGGAATTAAAGGAATTAATTAGACAAAAATTCCGTCAAAGAGATAATTTAAATTCAAAAATTGAGAAGTTAATTTTGGATGGATTGGACTTAGATTATGGTGATAATGATTTCAATGATTTCTATGACTTGCATTTTTCAAAAAAAAAACATTTATCAAGATTTTGGTGAAGAAGAAGGATTTGCAGTTCCATTCAACAACAACAATGAAGTTAGGAAAAAAAATTGAGGAAACGGTATCAAGATTTAAATGTAGTTGATGTCGATGAAATCTGTTTTTTAAATAAAGAGCTAGGTGAAGCAACTGATATTCAAGACAAAGATATGAGTGATGCTGACAAAGATGTAACAGCAGAAGAATCTTCCGATCACATCATAGAAAATATCATTGACCATAATCAAAATGGTAAACTAATGTAGGAATCTGATTTTGAAAGTCCGAAAAAGGTTCAGGAAGATACCGAAATGAAAGAACCAGATAGAACTCCAAATGAGAAAAAGAAAAAGCAAAAAGATCCAGGTCTACCATCTTTCAGTCTTGGGTTTAGTTCTCAATCAAGTGATGAAGTTGTTCATACTACTTCACCAAATGCTGATATTCAAACTACTCCTGAAGCTTTGAAAGTGATAAAGATTTCAACTTTTTTAAATCCATGATTTTAATTCGGAAGTTGGTTATGTCTAAATTATAAATGTTCTAATTGTTTTTATTTTCTTGAAGAATATATCTAATTTGAGTTGTGTAATTGTTTGCTTTTTATTAAATCTTATGACATTTTAGAGTTTGTTTATATAAAATAGGTTTTTCTTTTTTTTTGCAAATTTAACATCTGTGTTGAAGTTTGTCTATAACAAAACACAACATAACAAATTATAACTTTTACACTTTTATAAAAATCAATAAATTATGTATAGAAAAATAGTGTGACATCCTACCTAATCTTATCGATTAATCTTCGCAAAATGTAAACAAATCTAATTAGAGCAAAAAGAAAGCCCAAGCTTACTGTAAATCTCAATTTTGAAAAGGATTTTCGAGCTGAATCAAACCTAATCTGAATTAGTGATAAGGTAAATCTACTTTTAGATTGTAATACATGTTTTTTAAAATAAAAATATCACAGTATAAAAGAGTCATAAAACATAACATAGTAGTAATGATCATAAAACATTTTAAAAATCCAATTTAAAACACACTACCATTTAATAACTCCAAGACGAAAAGAAACAGCTTTTCGTATTGCATCTTTGGCTTCTTGTATGGTATATTTCGGAGCAAACTCGATTGCATATTGAACAACTTTTGACTTGTGAATGTTGCTTTCATGTAGTAATATCTTGATGCAATACTTCGCTCGTAGATTTTCCAGTTGCACTTTTTGAGTCACATTTCCTTTTGCATTCTCACTCTTAAAACCAGGATTCCATCTTGAAAGCTTATCACCTACATATGTATCCATATGGCACATTAAGAAGACACAAAAGTCGTTGTAGTTATTCTTAGTTCTCCAATTCATTTCAAGTATTGATGGTATCAATTCTTCAACTTCTGATACTCTATGATGCTTTTGTTTTTTCAAATGATTGGAAAATAGTTTGTGCTGCAAAAAGCATAGGGGGGTTATTTTGTCATAGTTTTTGGTGATTGAAATTAAAACAAAACTTTAAAAAAAAAATTTGAAACATAAAACAAAATAGACATACAATTGCTAAAAATAAAAGTTCATTATTTTTTTGGCAAAAGACTGTACATGACATAAAATGAAAATTGTATAACTTACAAGAACATCGCACACTTTCTTGTATTTTACGTCATAGTCACTGGATCGAGAGCTATTGTCTATGATATTGAATTGCAATCTTTTAAGATTGAAAACAACAAGGTAAAAGTGACTTGAAGCAACAACAGGGAAAAATACCTGCAATTTAACAAAATTAAAGTAATTTGTTTTTTACTAGAAATTCTTTAAAAAAGCATATCAAATAATTTAAAAAATTGCATATAGAAGAGAAACACGTACAAGTTGAACATCTTTCATAGACACAAGTTTCTCATTATCTCCCAGTGCAAATTTGATATTTGATTCAAATATCTTGTAAGCTTTTTTCATACTTAAAGTCCCATCCCACATGTTGGTTGACTGTTATGAAATATAAAATGAAGATACATATAAACATTAGTTTAAAAAGTTACAAAAATTTCAGAAAATATTATATTACTGAAATTCTACGACTTACAATAGTTGAAGTTTGTAAGAATACTCTTCTTACAGATGATCCAGATACTCGTTCTTCTTCATTAAGTATCATACTCCAAATGTCTATGACATTTGCATCGACCCAAGTTGATGGTGATAGACTTTCACATATTGCACGCGTCAACATTTTGCTAGATTTTGTTTAAAATAAATTTCCCTATCAAATTATATCAACGATTTATAAAATGAAAAACAAAAACAAAACTTTGCAAAACATAAAAATATAAAAATAAAATATATCCCATGGTGAATGGAATTTTTTTTTTTTTTGAAAATGTACTTACCCAGGCTGCTTCTCCCAAATAAACACAAAACCAGAAACATCAAACTCTAATCTTGAGATGTCACTAGTTACGCTTGTCTTTTTAGGCTTATATGGGGAAGAAATATACTTTGAAGGCTTCATTATTCTTCTCTCAAATCTAACTGCTTGTTCATTGATATCAGTTTCTCTCACATTATCTTCTTGTTGTATAAGCTTTTTTTCAGAGATCAAAGAATAACTATTTTCATGAACATATCTTTGAAAATCAGCAGATTGAGGGGTTGAGTTAGGAAACGGAATAAAATTCTTATTCGTTTTGATCGGAGTGACATAACTCTCAAGTTCTTTGTAGAACATATATGAAGTCTCAAAATCAACTCTCCTTTCACCTTCATCAACTTTCTCATTTTCAGAATGATTATTTTCTTCATAAGCATCTTTGGTACTCTCAATGCTAATTTCATCTTCTGCCTTCTTAAGAAATTGGTGAAACTTTTGATTTAATTTTGCTAGCTTTGTATCATTTGGAAACTTTGATACACCTCGATCCAAATTATTGGCAACTTTAACGAATAGTGCTTCCAACTTTGAATAGTATTTTATCTGAAAAAATAAAAAATAAAAAAAATGTAAGATATTTGAATAGCAAAAACAAATTTTTTGAGATTCTTAAAAGTGTTAGGTTTTTATACCTCATTTGTAACTGTATATGATGATGGTTTACTTTCAACATTTTTGTTTGCAGTACACACTTCTTCAACAAAAGTTTCTGAACAGACATTATGCAAAGGAAGTTTGTAAAAACTCCCATTCATTCCAAGTTCAACTTTAATACGCTCTAGAAATAGGTACGACTCCAATTTTTGATTGCTGGTGTTGTACGAGTTATATTGAACTTTTCACATAGAGTTGAATCAAGGTAAAGCAACTGCATTAAGTGAACAAGTAAACAAAGAGAAGTGTAATTAGTCATGTATGAAATATATAAACAAATTAAAGTAAAGTATTAAGTGCAATTAGGATATAAATACTTGCAAAAATGTCATTGGTCCTATAAAATAAGAGTCCTCATTTTGAAGAGGCCAAACATCCTTGCACTTTTTTAAATGATGTATCAAGAAACTACACCAATCAATCTTTTTAATATTTGTGTCTTCGCATATTCGATCAATAATTGCTCTTTGAAAAGGTACAGTACAAGCTCCTGTTTTGTCACTTGAAATCATTGATATTATGAATACCATCTTCTGTATCAAACTCAAATATCTTAGCAGGCTTTTTAAAACTTGATTCAGAATCTTCAGTGCATATTAAAGCATTTGAGAAGCTCTTCTTAGCTGATTTGGACTTCATTTTGCAGTTTTTGTTTTTTTGATCTATAATTTCAAAAAACAAATGCTTGGAATAAATTAAAGTAAGTCAAGGTTACTTGATCGAAATCTTACTCACCTCTAAGTTATAGGTAAAACTAAGTTGATTAGTATAACCCATATTTTTTGCAACATGTAAACATGTTATAAAATTTTTTAAAAGCCAGCATCTTGATAGTAAATAATGATACACTATTTTTATTTCTATCAAATAAAACTCTAAGAAGTTAACTAATAAAATAACGTACTCATAATTTACACAAAGTTTACTGTTACAAACTAAGAATATATATGAAGCTGACTAAGCTTCACACTATCTAAAACATATTCTACATAAATGTATTGAGCTAGCTTCACACTATCTAAAACATAATCTACATAATTAAAAAAAAAAAGCTGACTCAAGTTCACAAAGCTATTTAAATGCAATTTGACCAATAATAAAGGAAGCTAATTCTAAAAAGCTAAACCAAAAATGAAACTGAGTCAGGTTTTACTTTTTTACACATAATCTACACAAATTTTAATGTGAACAAAAAACAAATCTAACTGTAATAACCTAACCAATAAGGAAATGAATCAGCTTACAGTATATACAACATCTTAATATTTTTTATTTTTTTTTTACCGCTAAATGCATATAATCGAATAAAAAAGTAGGGTTTTCGTAAGAGTCAAAACTAACTATAACAAATTAATCAGATAAAATTAATAGAAAAATAAAACAGATACACAGTTATAATTCATTCATCTCTAATTTCAAAAAGTCAAATTAAAAATAAATTGAGTATTTTAAAAATTGTTATATAGAAAATACAATAAAATATAGAAATAAAACATACCAGTAGTTAGCTAAGGTGATAGTAAAAATATAAAAGGAAGGGTTAATGCTGACTCTAATTTCATAGTATAATATATCTCCAGAAAGAAAAGGTGGGGAAGAAGTAGATGTGTTTATGATGAGAGAATTATCATTTTTTATATTTTTTTATATATTTGTTTGTGAATGAAAATATCCAGAATTAGAATAGTTAAGTCATAACAGGGATTGATTTGTAACTATAAATAGTCCCTATCTTTAAATGAAAATAAACTTTTCAATATAAAGATTAATTTATAATTTAAAAAGCATTTAATAAGACTTCTTTTTTCCTAAAAAAGCGATATACAACAACAATAAAAAAAAATAATAATAATAAAAACAATTTATCTTTTAAATGACAAACAATTTTTGTCTAAAATGAAAAAGAGAAAAGATGAATTAAAATAAAGAAGAAATGTTATCTTTCGGGATTGATGATGCTGAATTAAATGATGGTCAATCTCTACAAGGAGATCTCCAAATTGAATTAGGTAATATTATAATTTTAAACTTTTATTTAATTTTATAATCAGTTTTTGTAGTTAGGTTTTTGTAATTAGCTGAGTCGATTTTTTTTAAATTTTGTAAATAGTTTGTACAAATCTTTTTGTATTTGCATTTTGTTTATTAGTTATCTAACAAACTTGTAAATTTTTTGAATTAATCAAATACCATTATGAATTTTTTGATATATTTTCTCCAAATTTATAAATTTTAATATCTGCAGTTAGAAATTTGAAAAAAATGACATAGATGAGCAAAGATACACAAGAATATCTGTCAATTTCAATTTTTTAGAAGATAATTCAAAGAGGACTTCTGAAGAGACATTGAAGAATAATTCATCTGTATTAGTGTGTAGGCAAGTTCCTTTTAAACTTGTCCCCAAAAGGATTCCAGTTGCAGACTCTCTTTTTGTAGATGAAAAGAAGGTATTAGAAATTTACATTTAGCTCATTTTTAGACATATTGAGAAATTTTTTATATGATTACGAAAAATAATTTTTTTTTTCCTAATTTTTGTTCTTATTGCTTTTTCATTTTTAGGCCTTTAATACTAGGATTGAAAACCTATATCAGGGAGTATTACAAAGTTCTGAACAGTTATTTTCAACAATGAGAGCTGGATTTAAAAATTTCCATAACGATGAAGAAGTTCTTACAGAACTTGAAAAATATAAGGAAAAATGGATTGACTTCATTGATTTGTAAAAGATAAAAATAGAACATGCATTAGGAGATGATGAAGATGATGAAGTGTGTAATGAACAAGTTGATCTCAACAGAGACTCTGCTGAAATGTGTAATGAGGATGAAGGATGTATGTATGATCATCAAACACCTCTTGATGATTTAGTTGTTGATGTGAAGTTTGATGAAGGTAGTTCTTCACTAACAGAGTCACAGGTGGACAGAGTTTCTAAATTTTTTTCACAAAAGATGAACAATTCGAAATTTAATAAAGAGTTGGACAAACATTTTGATCGTAACAGTCAGTCGTTAGAAATCGGTGATGAAGTAATGCAAATTGAAGAATGCGTTAATGACATTCAGCAAATGGGCGAAGTTGTGATCGATGCATTGAAGAATAACAAATTTCAGATGTCATCTTCACCTACAGACTCTGAATTAATTAAAATGGCTGAAATAGTTTCTCAAGAAATAAAGAATTCAAAAGTTGAGCAATTGCAGAATAAAGAAGTTCTGATGTCAAATAATAAGGCGCCAGCATCAATTGAGTGGTTTGAAGATGAGACAGTTTGGGAAAATTTAGCAAATGTGTCTGAGGAGTTTATTAGGAAAAAAACAGAAAACATTAAGAAGCAGTCTGAGGAAATTATTAGGATAAAGAAAGAAATTGTATATAATAATGGTGTGATGATGTTCAAAGTAAATCCTCTTGACGAACTGAAGAACAGTGTTGAAGAAATAATAAAAAATTCATTTCAGAGTTTAAAGTTCTTTGATGATATGGAAATAGAGTTTTCAAGAAAAATATCAGATAACGAGATGTTTAACTTATGTACTGGAATGGAAAAGAAGGAAGAGCTGGTAACAATTGAGAATCAGTGTATGACAACATTGCCAAGTCTACAGTTATTGCATCAAACAATTCGAGTGTGTGAAATTAATGAAGAATCTAAGGTTGTTGATGGAAATGAAGTTAAGGTTGTAAATTTTGAGATACCAGAATGTCCAATGATTACAAAAATACTGAAAAAGTTGCAGCTTCCAGCAAAAAGAGCTGCCAATGATGATTTAAATAAATTGCAAGTTGATGCTGGAAATGCTAAAAGAGAAAGGAGACCTTCTGATGCAATGAAATCTCCATGGCAAAACAGGGTACCTGTATTAAAAAGCAAGACAACCATTGAAGAATTGAGACTTGCAAAAGCGTTTTTTGCTGCCTACTTACCTGAACAGTAAGAAATTATCAACTTTATATTATTGTTTTTTTTATTATTTATTTTCACATGTAAAACATATTCATTTCAACTTTATTTAAGTTTATTTTCATTTTTCTATCTATTTTTTTTAGTGAACTTATTTTTGCGAGAAAGAATTTACATGTTGATAGATATGATTTTGAGAGCTTGATTCCTTCTTTAATGATACATTATGGAGTCATTGATGCATGGTCTTCGTATCTGAACTACAAGGAAGAATTTTAAAAGCCAAGAGTCAATAACTCGTGTATTTTTTTCAACAAATATTATGGTATGCAGACACTTCACTGAAAAATATTATTTATGGTTTGTAGAATTTGTACTATATTTTTCTATTAAAAGTATTTTGTGTTATATAATAATATTTAATTATTGAAGGGTAAAACGAAGCTAGAACCTGAAGATTTTTATCCTACTATTTTTAAGAGGTTTAAAGAGAGCATGAATATACAGATATCAAGTATGAAACAAAAGGTTTCAGATTTATGCTTTGTATGATTTCTAGGATCTATTTTTTTTATTTTTTTAAATACTTTTTCTTTTCGTATTTTCTGCTTTCATGGTAAAAAAAAATCTATTTTTTATTTAGTTTAAATTTTTTCCTAGATGTTTTTCCCTATCTGTGAGGATCTCCATTACTACCTCGTATGTTACAATCTGAAGACCAACACTGCTTATCTGATTGACAATTTGGAATCAGGAGATGCATCAGTTGAAAGATATAAGCCATGTTATTCTTTGCTGGTAAAGTAATATATGTATTTAAAACTATATATAATTTTTGTCATTCTTTCATTACTATAGCTTACTGTTTATTTTTCCTATTTTTTTTCCATCCACAGACTGAATTGCTTGTAGACTATCTAGAAGACATTAAACATCCAGTATCAAAGAAAAGATTGTTCAGGGAATATTCTTTTCAAAATATAGAGAGATTAAGGATGATGTGGAGAACAAGTAGAAATGGAAGGGATTGTGGAGTATTTCTAATGCGTCACATGGAAGTTTTTATGGGTAATGGACTAACAGGATTCAGATGTGGGTTTAAAAGAGAAGGAGACGTTCAGCTAAAACAGTTAAAGTGCTTGAGGATTACTTACTTCAATGAGATGTTGTTATCTGGAATAAACAATATGAAAAACAAGGTTCAAAAAGATATCAAGCAGTACGAGTCATTGTCTGAGCAGGAAAAAAAAAAAGTTGCTAGAAAGCGCTTTAAAACGTATTGAGCAGAGAATTGAATCTAGGAAAAACATTATATCATAAGTTTTTTTTTCTAATCAGCTTGTCCTCATTGCTAAAAACTGTGTAGACATTTTTTTTTCAGATTCATGTGTTTTATCTATTTTTATGTATCGAATTTAGTATTATTTAGACTACATTATCAGATTTTTACCTTTTTAACATACTCATGAATAAACTTTTCTGATTTTTGAATCAGATTTTTACATTTTGTGTTTTTGTAATGTTTTCAGTATTCAGATTAACATACTGTCAGTTTCTAATGCGCCACATGGAAGCTTTAATAGGTGGTGGGCTATCAGGATTTTAGATGTGGGTTTAAATGTAAACATCAATCTCAAAAGCAAGGTTCTAAAACAAATCAATTAGTATGAGTCATTCTATTAATTTTGTCTTTATTTTTATGTGTCAAAATGGAAGATAGTTTAAATCGAATAGAATGCAAACAAACATCTAAAAGTAATACAAAATATATTTTTTTAAAAAATAAATTTGATTATAACATACTATTGTTAGGTACACATCTTCAAATTATAAACTAAAAACAACTAAACAACAAGATTTCTGCGACAGTACGATTGGATTTCAGAAGATGAGGGATTATTTTTATCTAATTTTCTTCTTTCAAATTCTTGCATAAGAATATCATAAAAGTTTTCCGCTTTTTCTCCAGCTTGTTCGCAGCACAGTTTCAGTGCATACAAGTGAATTTCTGGAACTAGATGCAGTTCTACTGCTCGTTGAAGACCAATTTCGCCTTTGTGTGTCCTAATCGCCATGCCTATTTCAGGTTCTAAAATGCAGTCTCCAACTTGAATATCTTTAACTCCATCTGGAAGTTTAAAGTTCAACTTGTTCAGAACCTCTTCATATCCCGTTTCAATAATAGCCTTCGTGATCTTATCTTCTTCAGACACAGGTGCAACATAAGTGTTATCATAAAAATCTTCAAACCCCCCTTCATTTGAAAAACCATACAGATTACGTACAGGAAGTCTGTGTCCAGAAGTATCTATTTTAAACGCCTCCATTAACGCAAACTTCCTATGCAATACTATAATTACAGATTTTGCATTAGGTGGTTGCTTTTCGAAGAGAATGTTGTTTATTTCAACACATTCATCATATCCAAGGTTGAATATTCTTTCCAAAGCATATTTTTCTTCGGGAGCCTTCTTGAAATTTCTTCTGATAATCACAATTGGAATTCTGGTATAACGAGGCTTAACCAATTTGACAGAACGTATCAAATGTGGTTTTAATCTCCTATCAGCAAATTCCTGCAGCTCTTTCCTCTGGTCCTCATCATGTATGTTTGTAAAACGCACTTTTGTTTTTTTTTTTTTTATCTAAAGCTATTTCACTTTCACTTGGAAGCACATTTTTCTTTTCTGACTTTAAAAGTTTTAAACAAGCGATAGGATCACCTTTTACCATTTTGTCATTTTTACGCTTCCTCTTGTTTCTTTCTTCTTCCTCCTTCTTAGTTGCTAATGCAATCATTTTCTGGTATTCACTACCTGTTTTTTTTAAACAAGTTTTTTATGAGTAGAATTTTTTGTAAATTGATTTACTACAAAGATTAAATTCTAAATAAATATATATAAATAATATAAAGATAGAAAAATACCTTGTGTTTGATCCTCAATAACAAAGTCAGCATCACAGGGTTCAGTTTTCACTTTGGCTTTTGGATGTTGCATCGTTCCTCCAATAAAATATGCCTTTCGTTTCTTTTTAATGTTTTCTGCTTGTTCAACATATTCATCAAATTTAGCTTTACCCTTTTCAGCATTATGGACTTGAATGGCATTTTGGTGTGAAAAGGTTGCACTTAAGTTGGTATAGCTATCAACCATAGCTTTCTTCTCAGGCTCTCCTATGTTAACATCAGGTTGGTCATCAGGCTTGTCATTTTTCAGTGATACTGCTGCTGACTCAGAATTAATGTCTTCATCTTGAATTTTCCCACTTTCATTAACATTTTCATTTGGTTTCTGTTTTTCTTCAATGGTACTTTTCAGTGATGTATCAGGTTCTTCTGAAAATGACCGAACATTAACGTCCACCTCATAGTTAGCAGCGATAAAAATTAAATTATTTTTTTTATAAATATTTTGTTTTGAAAATTTCTAGTAACTATGTATATTTTCCTTTTTGTTCTTGATCTTGAACTGAGTCAGTTCCAACATCTTCTTCACTTAAACCTTTACCACTACCATACACTTTGATTTATTTTCTACATACCCAAAAATACAATTTTAAAAAATATAAAATCAATTATCCACAAATGCATAAAAAACTATTTTTATGTATAAACAAATGATTTTAGAAAAATGTAGTAAGTATATATGTTTACCTTTTTCTTCTTCAAGATGAACTGAGTCAGTTTCAAAATTGGTATCGGGATCAATTTTACCTTTTTTTTATCAGCCATACCAGTGTCAACATCAGCCTGGTGATCGGGGGTTTCAATTTCGGTTGACACCGCCGTTGATTTAGTGTTGATGTCTCCATCTTTAAAATTCCCGCTTTCGTTAGCAATTTCATCAGGTTTCACAATTTCTTTAACTATCTCATTGTCAGTTGTGACAGTGTTAACAACAACAGTTTCATCTTGTTTAGTGTCTGTCGCATATTTCATGTTATGAAATTGAGCTTCAGGCAGTTTAGGATGCACAACTGATTCATTATGAGTCTCTTTTTTTCCTATCAAACTTTTTTGCGTGGTAGGATTTGTTTCTGAAAATGACCGAATATTAACATTATGACTATAATTAAGTGCAAGAAAAGTTTTAACTGTAGGTTTAACTATATTTTTTTTACCTTGTTGTTCTTGATCCTCAGCTGATTCAGTTTCAACAATTTTCTCTTGCATCTTGAACCGACTCTTTTTCAATATTTCCTCCTGACAAATTAAAAATTCGATAAATAATTTATCAATAAAAAAACTCAGCTTCAAAGTATCTTTACATCTACGTAATTTATCAATAAAATTATGTATCGGGATCAATTTCACCTTTCTTATAAACCATTACAGTATCAACATCAGCCTGGTGATCGTGGGTTTGAATTTCGGTTGATACAGCCACTGATTTAGGATTAATGTCTTCATCTTCAATATTCCCGCTTTCGTTAGCATTTTCAACTGGTTTCACAATTTCTTTAACCATCTCATTGTCAGTTGTGCCAGTGTGAACAAGAACAATTTCAGCTTGTTTAGTGTCTATCGCAACTTTTATGCTATGAAACTGAGATTCAGGCAATTTAGGATGCACAACTGATTCATTATGAGTCTCTTTTTCTCCTATCACACTTTTTTGCATTGTAGGATTTGTTTCTGAAAATGACCGAATATTAACATCAGGATTATAATTAAGTGCAAGAAAAGTTTTAACTATAGTTTTAACTATTTTTTTACCTTGTTGTTTTTGTTCTTTAGCTGATTCAGTTTCAACACTTTTTTTTACATCTTGATCCAGTTCTGTTTTAACATTTTCTCCTCACAAATTAAAAATTGGATAAATAATTGATCAATAAAAAAACTCAGCTTGAAAGTATCTATACATAATCTACACAAATATATGCCAAGCTAATAGTAACACATAACGAAAAAGTAAAATGAGTCAACTTCTCACTATCAGGCAAAAAATTTACTAGTAAAACTCTGCAATACTTACTTATTAACACCTAAAAAGAACTAATTTTACCTAAAAACACAGTAAAAATAAACAAAACTGACTCAGATTCACATATAATCTACACAAATGTAGATTATTCAAAGTTTTAAATAAAAAATGTAGTGTGAACAAATAAAAAAAAGACAAACTAACTGTAACAACTTTATGAAAAAACAACTCAACTTTGTAGTATCTACAAATAATTTACACAACTTTAGTGTGACTTAAAAAGTAATATGAGTCAGCTTTAATTGTAACACATAACGAAAAAGTAAAATGAGTCAGCTTCACAAAATCATGCAAAAAATCCACTAGTAAAACTCTGAAATACTTACTTATTAACACCTAAAAACACATAATGTACCTAAAAATACAGTCAAAATTTACAAATCTGACTCAAATTCACATATTATCTACACAAATGTAGATTACTCAAAATTTTAACAAAAAAAATGTAGTGTGAACAAAAAAAATAAAACAAAACTAACTGTAACAAATTAATGAAAAACCAACTCAGCTTTGTAGTATCTACAAATAATCTACACAAGTGTAGTGTGATCAAAAAAGGCAAAACTAAGTGAAAAGCCAAACTGACTCAACTTTTTATATACATTTGTTTTGAAGATTTATAGTCAGTGTGTATATATTACCTTGTTGTTCTTCATCCTCAACTGATTCAGTTTCTACTTTTTCTTCTACATCCTGAACTGGGTCTGTTTCAACATTTTCTCCTGACAAATTAAAAAGCTGATAAATAATTTATCAATAAAAAAACTCACCTTGAAAGTATCTATAGACAATGTACACAAATGTAGGCCAACCTAATAGTAAAACATAACGAAAAAGTAAAATGAGTCAGTTTCTCACTATCGGCCAAAAAATCTACTAGTAAAACTCTGCAATACTTACTTATTAACACCAAAAAACACATAATTTACCTAAAAACACAGTCAAAATACGTTAAAATGACCCAGATTCACATATAATCTACACAAATGTAGATTATTCAAACTTTGAAGAAAAAAAATGTAGTGTGAACAAAAAAAAAAAAAACCTAAGTGTAACAACTTAATGAAAAACCAACTCAGCTTTGTAGTATCTACAAATAATCTACACAAGTGTAGTGTGACCAAAAAAGGCAAAGCTAAGTGAAAAGCCAAACTGACTCAACTTTGTATATACACTTGTTTTGAAGATTTATAGTGAGTGTGTATATATTACCCTGTTGTTCTTCATCCTCAGCTAATTCAGTTTCAACTTTTTCTTCTACATCCTGAACCGGGTCTGTTTCAACATTTTCTCCTGACAAATTAAAAATTTGATAAATAATTTATCAATAAAAAAACTCACCTTGAAAGTATCTATATACACAATGTACACAAATGTACGCCAAGCTATTAGTAAAACTCTACTAAGTGAAGTGTAGAAATCTATCGGGCAAGAAATCTAGTAATAAAAATCTGCAATACTTACTTATTAACACCTAAAAATACAGTCAAAATTTATAGAACTGACTCAGATTCACTTATAATCTACAGATATGTAGAGTATTCAAACTTTTAAGAAAAAATATGTAGTGTGAAAAAAAAGACAAAAATTAAATGTAACAACTTTATGGAAAACCAACTCAGCTTTGTAGTATCTACAAATAATCTACTCAAGTGAAGTGTGACCAAAGAAGGGAAAGCTAAGTGAAAAACCAAACTGACTCAACTTTGTATATAAACTTGTTTTGAAGATTTATAGTAAGTCTGTATGTATTACCTTGTTGTTCTTTATCCTCAGGTGAATTAGTTTCAACTTTTTCTCCTTCATGCTGAACTTGGTCAGTTTCATCATTTTTTGTTGACAAAGTAAAAATTCTATAATTAATTTATCAATAAAAAAAATTGTAAACTAGTAAGAACATATAGATTTTCATACCAGTTTCTGCATCTTTTTCACTCTCAGCTTTCTTCTTGTCATTCATAACTTCCTGCATTTTTGATTCACAGTTGTGAACATTGTCAACAATGTTTGTCAGCTTAACTTGGTCACCTTCGGTCAAATTTACTTCATTCAAAAAATTTTCTCCTGTCCCAGCATCAAAAGTGTTCACTTCATTAGTTTTTGCATTTATCTCAGGAATAGTATGATCTGTTGTTGGAGTTTCTCCTTCATTTTCATTATTATTTCCCACCTTCTAATTCTCAAAGTCCTGAAAAGCTTAAGCACAAAGTTGTGCATTATCATTTGGGACTATCATGCAACTTTGTTGTAAATTAATTTGTTCTGCATTCAAAAGTGACTCAAATTTCGGTTCTTCATTTGGTTCAGTATCCGGAATGAGATCAGATTGTGTTTTTTGTTCTCCTTTTTGTACTTGTTCCTGAACGGGCTGAACTCTAATTTCATGTTCTCTAAATTTGTTTGTCATGCTACTCTCAAAATTAAAATCAGCTTGAGTATTTTCTTCTTCAATTTCTTCTTGATTTCCTACTATTTTTAACAATAGAAAATTTTACAAAAAAATAGCTCCTTAAATAAATTATTTTTGATAAGAAAAATCAAAATTATTAATAACATGTAGATTTTTTTTCATACCAGCTTGTTCTTTGTCTTTTGGGGCAATTTGTATTACATCTCTTTTTTACTTCAACACAACATTATCTGAGGCATTGGACATGCTCTTATCAACAACCATTTTTGTTTTTTCTGTAACATATCTGTTGAAAATTGTTTCCAATTTGTCAAAATTCTCTTTCATTGATTCAAGTGTTGTCGATATTTCTTCTTGCTGATTAACAAGTATCCATTGTGAGGCTAGCAAGTCAACTTTGCTTGAATTGTCCAACTTATGCTCAATTACTTGTCGATTAATCTCAACAATTGAATTCTTTATTTGTTTTTGCTCTTGAGACATTATCCACTGGCTTGACAAAATGTCAACTTGTTGATTCTCCAACTGCATCTGTTTTCTTTTAATTTCATCCAAAGTAGAAGTAATCTGCTGACAGTTTTCGCCCTGTCCTTTTTTCATCTCCTTCATCAACCTCATCAAATCCTGCATAGAACTAATCTCTGGTTCTGATCCATTAGCAATATGATTCTCATCATTGTTCTTGTGGATATTTTTTGTTAACAATGTTTGAAAATCAGACATGTATTGTGCACTGTCATTGAGTACCACTTCCTCATTCCTATCAGTTTGCTGAACAGCAATGTCTTCTCCACTATGATTCAACATTTCTGGCAGAGAATTACTGTCATATTGTTCATTCTCGGACATCTGAACTGTAATCGGTGATGGTGCAATATCAGATGATGGCATGCGTTCATCATCAGTATGAGTTTGTTCAACAGATACATGTTGATCGGGAGTATCATCCAACTTTTCTGACAAGAAAGTATCATCATCTTGTCTAATCATTGAGCTGTTGGTATTTAGAGCATCTTGTATACAATTTGGCTCTAATTGAAATTCATATGCATCATTGGTGACTTCCTGAGAGTTTACTGGGTCTTTCGATGATGAGGTTTTTGCTACGGATGATTTATGAACTTCTTGAGTTTGATCATCAAAATTTTTTTCGATTACCTCATTTGCGACTTGAAATCTAACCTTACAGGGTTTGCTTTGTTTTGTTTTCTTCAAAGACTTAGTACCTTTATCACTAACTCTTTTCCTCTTAGAATTTCTTTTGCCTTTGGTAACTTTTGATTTTAGCGAATCAGTCTCTTTGTCAGCTTCGGAATCGGTGTTGTTCTCTTGTTCGACTCTTTCTTTTTGTTTATCACTAACCCTTCTCCTCTTAGAAGTTCTTTTGCCTTTGGTAACTTTTGATCTCGGTTCGATATCAGTAGTCACGACATCATCAGATTGTGGTGAATCAGTCTCATTGTCAGCTTCAGAATCGGTGTTGTTCTCTTGTTCATTTCTTTCTTTTTGTTGATGAAAATTCAGAAATTTAACAATAGCACTTGTTAAAAGCTGTTTCTCGTCTATCGAATGAAAGAATGAACAACCAATCTCTTTAACTTCGACAATTGGGTCTATCGCCAAGCTGTAGTCATCCTTAAGGATCTTTTCGAAAATAACTCCTAAGATCCTAGCGTAGTAGTCTGTCTCAGTTTTTGAAGAGATTTTGGTCATAAGATTCTCAAATAGCAAAAAAGCATAGTCTACTGGCTTATTCAACACCATAGAGTAAAAAATTTGCATTTCTAACTTGTTTGGTGTATCAAACCCCCCAACTCTTGTTTGCAATGACTTTGTAATATTAGTCATTAAATACTTCCAAATTCCAAGCAGATTAACAGTCTTAACAGAAGCTTTGATGCTACCTTTATATCCTATTCTTGCCAATATTTTTTTCGATTCTTCATGACTCGGGACTTCATCATATGATTCATTTACTTCATAATTAAGATCAAACTATTCTTTGAATTTTTACAATGTAACCACTACTTCAGTAACGGTATTATTAATAGTACCAATAATACAAGGTTTGTTATCTTCTGTAATAGATTTCCCACTTGTATACCAAAACTCACAAAGATGATTTTGATATAAAAATTTCGGAGTTTTGCAGAGCACCTTAAACATAGGATGTAATGATATGTACTTTGCGATTGGAGCGTATCCAGGTTTGTCCTCCGGAGGATCAATGTTTGCATATTGAGGCGCTTTAATCTTGATATTTTTGTAATCAAATTTAGCATCCGAGACGTTTTCAACTTTATCTCCTTTAATATATTCTGGAAGTTCATCAACCATTATAAATTTATTATTAATATTTTTAATTTCAAAGTTTTTTAAATTAGTTGTATGAATTTTTTTAGGGTTAATTGAATTTCTGGGATTTGAGAGCGAAATTGAATTTCTGGGTTTTTTACGGTAAATGAATTCGCGAGTTTGAAACGAAAGTTTTAGGAGAGAGAAAACTAATTAAATATTTATTAAAAACAAATAATTCTTTTTTTAATATTTATTTTTTTTCTATCAGCTTGAGTCCTATCAGCTTGTAATTATCAACTTGAACTATCAGTTTTTAACTATTATTTTGATACTGTCAATTTTGTAGAATAATTTTAGTGATTATTGTAGTTGTTTGGACTTGGATCTTCTACTAATATCCATATTATTAACCCAGTTATATCTTTCTCATTTAGGATCAAAAACCATTTCAATTAGGGTTATATGAAAAGTTTAACAAAAGCAAGTCGTTATATTATATAGTTTATTTCTTTTATTGTTACATTATCAAATACTATTTCAACTAGGGTTATTTTTTTAAACATATTTCTTTTATTCTTTATCAAAAGCAAGTCATTTTTTTTTTATTTTGTTACATTATGTAGTTATTTTTTTGGTCAGAATTTATTTTTTTGTCTAGATACTGATAAGCTGACTAATTATTAATTGTGTAAGTTATTGTAAACGTTTTTTTTGGGCATGTGTAACAATATTACTTCAAATACCATTTTTTGAAGCTTCAGATTTCTGAGTGACAAGAAGATTTAGATGAAAATCAATGTTTCATAATGTATCAGTTTTTAGATCAACTTACGCATTTGTTAATTATATCAGTTTTTAGATCATATTTTCAATATATAATTTTTATCAGTTTCTGGTTATCAGGTTTTTTTTTTTTTTTTTAATCAGCTTGCTTCAGTTATAGTTCATAAATAAAGAATTATCGGTTTCTTTAATTTCAAAAAAAATTTAAGCTATTATTTTATGAACCATATATTACTTCAACCTCATAATCTAAGATCACATCGCCTGGTAAGTAGTGAAATTTAAATGAATATATATTAATTTATGTAACATAATTTTTGTTTTTTGAATTTCAAATTTGAAAAAATAAATATGACTCATGTTTTCTTGTAAACTATTCCGAAAAAGTTTGTTTGAAAAACTCACATACAGAAGTTTCATTCGGCTAATGTTCATTTTGGGTCAATTTCATATCCTGGAACATTGATAGTTCATTGGCACAGGAGAAGACCACGAGATGACACGCATGTTGTGCTACGTGTGAACTGGAAAAAAGTTGTGCAAGATATGGGACTGGAGGTGGCTGACTTTGATATATGTTGAAAATACTTGATGATATTTTATTTTTTTGCTGAAAGACTAATCAGTACCGGAATATTTTTTTTGATGAAAGATTGTATGCAGTTTTTTCTTTCTTCTGTTTTATGTGTAGTATGAAAGTTGTAACAATTTATGTTTTTTTTTGGTGGATTTGAATGATTTTTTTTTTCTAAGAATCCATGGGTAAAACTGATAGCTTAACTGATAGTAAGATTTTTATGAACTAAAACTGATAGTAATAAGTAACGTGGAAAAATCGATAAACTAAAACTGATAAAACAGATTTATACTCAAGCTGATATACTAAATCTAATATAAAACAAATAAAACTGGTAGCTAAAGCTGATAACCCAAATTTAATAAAAAATTACACTAAAGCTGGTATACCTAAATTTAAAACTGATAAACAATTTAAAGCTGGTATACCTAAATTACACTAAAGCTGATACACTAAAACTGATAAAAGAGATATACACTCAAGCTAATATACTAAATTTAATATACAAACAATTAAAACTGATACCTAAATTTAATATAAAATTACATTTAAACTGACAACTGAATATGATATACCACACTGATTGAAGTTTAATAAAAATTAAATAAGTTTATAAAGTGAATAACAAATATATAAAATATAATATTTTGGGAAATATAAATTAAAAATGTAAGAAATGGATATCGTCCGTAAATTAATTAAACACACTATTTTTGTGTACATTATGTGTAGAGAATAAAAACTTTAGCTTTTTTTACATTTTTTGTAGTTAACGTAAATAGGTTGACTCAGTTTTATTTTTTTGTAAGTTATTGATAAACGTTTCAGGGCATGAGTAACAGTATAACTTATTTTTTATTAAAAATAAAAATACCTACTTTTGTAATTTACTAAAGTAGGCAACATTCACAATCTTAATCCGTTTTGATTTTTTATAAAAAAACTATAAAAACTGTTACATATTCGTAAAGTTAATTTACTCATGACTTGATATATGACCTTTACATTTTTTAAAACAGTTATATATATCACATCATGAAATTCATAAATAAAAAGTATTAAAAAAATATATATATATATAATTTAATACAACCAAATCTAGTCTAATGTTATTTTTTTTGTATCTTAAACATGTTTAAGACATACAATCAAAGTAAGTCTTCGATGATCACAAGTAATAAAACAATCTTTAGGAATAGAATACAACCATTATTTAATTATAAGCAACCTTTCTACTTAGGTAGAGGTAAAGTCTGCCTACATCTTAACCTCTCCCATACACCGTCGAGGTATTGTGGCTCAAAACTCGCGAAAGGCGGCACTGAGCAGTTACCTACTTACTTTTTTTGTTTTGACACAAACATAATATTCACAATCAAATAACATAATAATTACATGTTCAGAATAATAATAATCAAATTTAAATATTATTTGCATACTTCATCAAGAGTTGAATCATATTTTTCTTCTTATCGATCACAACATTTTTATACATGTACGTGGTCAACTTCTTGTTTGAAATCAAGTTTCTTCTCGTTCATTTTGTTATTGAAATTGAGAATCAGATTTTCCTTTGCTTCCACAAACGATTCATCCATAGGAACCATCAAACTAAAAGTAATGTTAAGAAATTAACAAACTAAATTATACAAAAGATTAACATTTAAATAGAAAAAAAAATGGACAAAAACCTTTTCATTACTCCATGATAAGCATTTTCCAAAGACACAACTTCATTTCGAATCTCAACCATTTGTTGCAAATACATAAAACAATCATCTTTTGCATCGTTAATTCCTTTTGTTTTCAATACATACATCTTGTTATATGCATCATCAGCCCCAACATAAAGGTTCGTGTTTTGCACTTCAACTTTTGGAGATGGTGGGTTTGGAATAATCATTGAAGAAGAGGTCGAAGAATACATAGTGATGTTTTTTTTTTTTTTTGGTATAGGATGTTAAAGTTGATATCTATTTTGTATACGGTGGGAAATTTGATAAAGTGGATTAGGGGCCCTTCTGATGTATATATAGGTAACAAACCGTCGTGACTGTTACTATTTGAAAAGGTTTTTACAAGTTGTGACGTTTAGATTTTTAAACTGTTTTTTCAAACTGTTTTTTAACGGATTTATCCTATTTTATTTGACTTTTCATACATATAAAACGAGGTTTTAGGTAAAATAAAACAACTATTAAAGTAAAACAAATAAAACAGTAGGTTTTTATTCAGCGATAATCACCATGCATCATGAAAATCATCGTACATCAATTGGTTTGTGAATCTTCGTGCATCAATATAACCATGATCTAAGGATCAAGATCTTGTCTTATTTGTTTTACTTTAATACTTGTTTTACAATACCCAACCCCTATAAAACGATTGCACAAACGTGTCTCTTATTGTTTTTAAAAAGGTTTTCACAAGTTTCGAAATAATAAAACTGATCTTCTTTTTATTATCCACAAAATTGGATAATAAAACTAATAGCTCTAATTAATAAAACTAATAACAAAAACTGATTGCTTAAACTGATAAATTAAGCTGTTACACGCATCTTAAACTGATAATAAAAGTTGATATAAAGTTAATCTAAATCTGATAGTAAAACTGATAGCTTAAACTGATAAGGTAAGCTGATACACAGAGCTGATAAGTAACATAGACAAAGTTGATCTAAAACTGATAGTTTAAATTGATAGTAAAAACTAAGATTTTTATAAAACTAAGAATGACTCGTGCTATTTAAACAATATATCATATATATCACTTATCATCAAACTGGTTTTAAAAAAAATTACATTTCAAAACAATTTCATAAGTAATATGTAACTTTTTTGGCAAAATGTGATTTATTAAGCTGATACAAATCAGTGACGTATCAATGTTTTCCAAATGGTTTGATCATTAAGCTTATAGAAAATAAAATTAACATTGTATTAAAAGGGAACACTAGACAACAAATATTGATCATATTCTAGTCAACACTGCACAATGTATCAAAAGGGAAAACAAGACAACCTATATTGTAACAACCGTCTCAGAAATGTTCTATTTAAGTTTTTAAAAACGTACATATGCCACTAGATCGGCCAGACAGTCTAATTTATATGAGTTCTAGACGTACTTTAGATGTTCATTATGTGCTTATATGAACTTCAAATTGATCTAAATATTAATATTGTACGACGAGTTCGTGATTACGTGCAATAATATAATATGTTCGGTTCGTAAATGTTAAAAGTTCATAAAAGAGTTCAGCCTAAATTAATTGCAAAATGGTCCTTGTAGTTGTGAAATCTCATTTTTATGGTAAGGTATAAAAAGAAAGTGTAAAACCCTAAAAGTTTACTATTCATCATCTCCTACCTCTCTTCACACTCCCCACACCTTAAAACACACACTAAATTCATCTCCTGATTTTGGTTGGTTTGGGTGAAATCGTTGATATCATTAGCTTCCTTGTAATCATCAAAACGTGTTTCTGAAATCGGTTTTGAGGTAACAACAACAAATCTTATGTTTTTGATGAAATTAAAAAAAATAAACTTTTTAGACTTGTGTTCTTGATGATTTGGTCGACTTTGATGTCAAAAACGTGTTAAAGATTAATGGGTTTATGTTTAAATGTGTCTAGTAACTGTTTTGTGATCAAATTTGGGTCGTAACATGTCTTAATTTTCAAAAACTCACGTTTATATTAATTTCAGCCCTTAACTTCGTTCAATAGTCCAAAACGAATTTAGAAACGAAATTAAGTTGTCTTGAACGAAGTTAGTAACTTACATACGAAAATAAAGATTTCTTTCGTAAGCCCAAACGAAATTAAGCCACCGCACGAACTTAATGTTCGTTTCCTTTGAAACGAAGATAAAGGCCAAATTGCCTTGTGAAACGAATTTAAGAGCCATTTTCCCCTTAAACGAATATGAAATTCGTTTCTCAATTAAACTAACACAAAAGCCGTTTCATCAGCAGCTCTCACATTCTCCTTCTTGTGAAGTTAAGTCAAACGAATATAAAATTCGTTGTCCCTACCAACGAAGTTCAAATTCGTTTTAGCACCTAAACGAATATAAAAGTCGCCATGGAGTTAAGACTCGTTCTATTAAACGAATTTAAGTAAATTCGTTTGCCATGTAGCCTTAAATTGTACAGGCCCAAGTTCACTTAATAAAAGCCCAAGTTCGTATGAAAAGTGCACGAGCTCAAATTCGTTTAACATTCCAAACGAAATTCATTTTGTACCAAGGGTTAGTTCATGCGAATTTAATGGTTAAATTCGTTAGGTTCAGTCAAACGAATTTAAGGTCTAAATTCGTACAGTTCAGTTCAAACAGACTTAAGGCTCACCTTCGTTCAGTTCATGTACGTAAAGTTCAGTTAAAACTATTTTGAGTCAAAACGTTCAAAGGACCAAATCATGAGTTCATCAAGGACATTTATGATTGAATAATCACTTAGACTAATATATGTACTTCTATATGGTTATTATGTGCATAGGAGTTCGGCAAGGCGTAACTGGATCTCGATAGATATACTTATCTATCTTTGTACTTGTTCACTGTACTAGTTCTCTATATTGTACCAGATCACTGTGAGTTCACTTATTCCCCCTTTCGTACATTTTTAAAGTTCTTTATCGGGGACTGAAAAGCATGAAAACTATTTTGTACTTATATATATATATACAGACTTATATATATATATATATATATTCTCTTGACTGTACTACGTACTATTTTGAGACAGACAGACTACTTTCAGACAGACTATTTACGTACAGACAGACTATTTATGTTATGATACTTATTTTCTTAATGTGTGTTCTAGATCTTGAATGGGCAGGATCTTGAATACATACTGTTATGTACTTATTTTATGTATGAGGCCTAAGACTTACTGCTATCAATTCATCTCCCACCAGTTCTGGGAATGGACCGTAGGTATATGGACAACGCTGTTAGGGTAGGCCCAACCTCATTCTCCTCAGGACAGGAGAATGCATATTACCTAGACTTATTGATCACCTGTTCTGATCACATGCTCTGGTCACCGGTTCTGACCTAGTTCGTACTTATATACTATCTGATTACATGAGTTCCCTGAATTATCATAGCTCGTTATGGCCAAGCGGATTAGCAGTAATAATAGACATACATATTAAGTACATTACAGACTCTAAACTATTATTATTACAGCAAGGTACATTTTGACAGCCGTACAGACTTTATGACTAGACTTTTTATACATATCTGAACGATGTAAAGTACTTTTGACAGACGTGCAGACTATATGACTTGACTTTTATACATATCAGACTTATGTATATTTATAAAGTACTTTATGTGAATCTCACCAACTACTTTTGTAGTTGACCTTTGAACTTACATGCTTTTCAGGCTAGGTTCTAGATCTTAGCATAAGAGTCTTCCGTTCTAAGCTCATTCCTTTGGTGACGGTTCGTGCGTTCAAGTTCAGGAGCTCCGAAGACCTTATTGCTATTCCAGTTCAAGTTCTGTTCTGAAAGACATTTGTTCTGTCTTATGAACATTGACTAATCCAATTTCGATTATAAGCTGTAATAACGTTGTACTTTTGTTCTAGACTTAATTATGATTTGTAACGACATTGTACTCTTGATCTTTGATTAATCGTAATGGCTGTGTTGAACTTGTACTGTGTGCATTTGTACTTGTCTGTGCATCCCGTATATTCCGCTTTAGCGGGGTGTTACATATATTGATCTTCAAGCTTATGGAAGATTACATTAGCATTGTTTCAGCAAAAGACGTAGATTGCTTGGATGGATCAATCAGAAACGTCAACATCAGAATCAACATAATACATTGAAGAAGTATCTACCCCGACAACGTTTGGTGCAAGCGTGTACCCTTTCGCAGCCATACGACATAAAATCTGTTAAACAATAAACATCAAATAAGAGAAACAAAAATCAAGTAAAAGCTACATGCATGGTTAAAAAAAAAGAACACAGTTCATTAAAGAGAAGAGGAATTTACCGGATAACAACGAACCCCAATTTCAATTTCTTTGGCATCCTGCAAATCAACTATCATTTCACCTAGTATCAACTCTGCATAAGGCTTTTTAACTTTATAACACAATTGGGGAAATTTGAAATTAAGGTATGCTTTAACCACAGATGACACGTTGTTAAGGGAAATGTTTTCAATCCACAAACTTTCACTGATATAAAGATCTGTAATATAAGGAGCAACAATCTCAAGAAGGGTTTCGAGATGATCAGCCTCATGTCCATGAATTTCCAAACGCTTAACACTAGGGGAAAGGATGCGAATCACATAAGCACAACAATCCCGAAGTACAAAAGTAGGCAACAATGGACTTCCAGACACAATGTTTGGGATCAAGTCGTCTTCCAATATTGAATCTGAAATAGTTAATTTCATAAGGTTTTTCCAAGCAAGTACATATTTAGGCTGAAACAAACAATACCCTATATCGAGAGTTGTGAAATGAGAACACTTGTAGAACGATTGATTTTTAATTGAGTAAGAATCCTCATCTCCAGAATTCCTAAAGTACAACTTAAAATCTTTGACACACTTAGTAACAGCAAATTGTATCCAACTTTTGACATCTGAGGCAAATCTAGCATCGTAATTGCAATCAACCTCAAACTTACTGTGACAACTGTCATCTGAGTGTTTTTCCTGAATTACTTTTCCGGTCATTTTAGGTTGTTTCGTTATGTTCGTCGTTAGACTTTAAGACCTTATCATGGAATAAATGGGTTTTTGTTTTATTTGAGCCTTATGAACCTTTAGACTTTAGAAAAATTTTACGTGGACTCGAGAATAGGAAGAATACTAGTTGTCTTGTGGAAATGCCAAATTAAGTAAAATACTTAATATTAAATCAATAAAAGATTTAATTAATAAATATAGATATATTTATAGTCGTTGGAAAGCTATTGAAAAATTACATTTAAATAAATCAACAAAATAAATTAACGAGACTCGGGTTTTCTTGAATTGTCGGGTCGAACGAAGTAGTGTAGGGGGTCAAGTGATGGTCAAACTCGGTCAAAGGGAATGGGAGCATCAAAACCCTAGCCTACACATCCCATTTTCTCTCATTTCTCCCAAACACTGTCCCTCTCTTCTTTCTCTCTTTGGCAGCCGTCCCCCCCCTCCGCCTCTTCTCCCTCTTTCTTTTTGCAGCCACGAACCACGAACCACACGAACCACCACAACGAATCACACGAACCACTACCACGAATCACACGAACTACCACCATGAACCACACGAACCACCACGAACCACCACCGATTTCTTGAATCTTCATATTTTCTTCATCTCTTATTCAAATTTTGGTAAGATTTATTTAGATCTAAAGTGTAAATGGTCTTCTAACATCAAAAGGTCACGAAAATCTTACATATATACATATATAACTCGGATGTATATATGTATATGTATAATGAATCCAAAATCCTTAAAAATATATATATTATAAATCGTTTTCCTTGAAGATTACATATATATATACATATATTTTCGGTTGGTTTATGGTTACAGATCCGAGTTTCTTATCAAAATATTGTATAAATTCGAATGGTAGGTGACTTTTGTTTAATTCTTGGTTAGATCTATCAAAAATCCGGGTTGTAAAAGTAATTGGATCGTAATTTGTGTTTGGATCTAGACTTGTTGATGATTTTTCGGTTCGGTCAAAGCAGTCAAACGACCGGTCAACGCCGGTCAAAATCGGTCAAAGTCGATCAAAGGGGCAGATTTGCATTTTGGTCTATTTTGGACTTTTGGATGGTCAAAATTAGGGTTAGGGTATTATTTTGGAAATTTTAGTAAAATTAAAGGTGTTAAATAAATTAAATTATATCTTTTAAATTATTTGAATTTATGTTTAAAGTTAAATCCTATTTTTCCATAAATAATTAAATATAAATATATAAAGACTAAATTAATTAGATATATATATATACAAAGAATTAAATTGATACGGACATTGGACTTAAGTATATACATATATATACGGATTTATTAAGATGGACAGTTTTGTATATAAATTTATATATACATATATAAATACGAAAATTAATTTGAAACGAAATGACTTTATAAATAATATATATAAATCATAAAGATTATATATAAATTATACGACTTTTTGAACTCAACACATCTTTATATTAATATTCCATATGAAGACATGACTAGATATAAACGATGTAAGGTGACATTATTAAACGGATTTTTCCCGTTGGACAATTTACAAGGACAACATGACTAATATATATTGATATTTGACGAGACATAATGGCATTTACCAAGATACTAGTATAGGACATAGACATATACATCTAAGTAAGTACTTACTGTGTAACAACCGTCCCAGAAATGTTCTATTTAAGTCTTAGAAACTTGCATATGCCACTGGATCGGCCAGACAGTTTAATTTATATGAGTTCTAGACGTACTTTAGATGTTCATTATGAGCTTATATGAACTTCAAATTGATCTAAATAATAATATTGTACGACGAGTTCGTGATTACGCTCAATAATATAATATGTTCGGTTCGTAAATGTTAAAGGTTCATAAAAGAGCTCAGCTCAAATTAATTTCAAAATGGTCCTTGTAGTTGTGAAATTTCATTTTTTTATGGTAAGGTATATAAAGAAAGTGTAAAACCCTAAAAGTTTACTATTCATCACCTCCTACCTCTCTTCACTCACTCCCCACACCTTAAAACACACACTAAATTCATCTCCTGATTTTGGTTGGTTTGGGTGAAATCTTTGATATCATTAGCTTCCTTGTAATCATCAAAACGTGTTTCTGTAATCGGTTTTGAGGTAACAACAACAAATCTTATGTTTTTGATGAAATTAAAAATAAACTTTTAGACTTGTGTTCTTGATGATTTGGTCGATTTTGATTTCAAAAACGTGTTAAAGATTGATGGGTTTATGTTTAAATGTGTCTAGTAACTGTTTTGTGATCAAATTTGGGTCGTAACATGCCTTAATCTTCAAAACTCGTGATTTTGTTAAGTTCAGTCTTATGTCCGTATGCCTGCAACATCAAACGAAATTATCTTGTTCAAAGCGAAATTAGCTTAACGAACTTAAGGTTTAAATTCGCTCAGTTCAGTCAAACGAACTTAAGGTTTAAATTTGCTCAGTTCAGTCAAACGAACTTAAGGTTTAAATTCGTTCAGTTCAGTCAAACGAACTTAAGGTCTAAATTCGTTCAGTTCAGTCAAACGAACTTAAGGCTCACTTTCGTTCAGTTCCTGTACGTAAAGTTCAGTTAAAAACTATTTGGAGTCAAAACGTTCGAAGGACCAAATCATCAGTTCATCAAGGGCATTTGTGATTTGAATAATCACTTAGACTAATATATGTACTTTTATATGGTTATTATGTGCATAGGAGTTCGACAAGGCGTAATTGGATCTCGATAGATATACTTATCTATCTTTGTACTTGTTCACTGTACTAGTTCTCTATTTTGTACCAGATCACTGTGAGTTCACTTATTTCCCCCTTTTGTACATTTTTAAAGTTCTTAATCGGGGACTGAAAAGCATGAAAACTAATTTGTACATATATATATATATACAGACTTATATATATATATATATATATTCTTTTGACTGTACTACGTACTATCTTGAGACAGACAGACTATTTATGTACAGACAGACTATTTTCAGACAGACTATTTATGTACAGACAAACTATTTTCAGACAGACTATTTATGTACAGACAGACTACTTTCAAACAGACTATTTACGTACAGACAGACTATTTATGTTATGATACTTATTTTTTTAATGTGCTTTCTAGATCTTGAATGGGCAGGATCTTGAATACATACGGTTATGTACTTATTTTATGTATGAGGCCTAAGACTTACTGCTATCAATTCATCTCCCACCAGTTCTGGGAATGGACCGTAGGTATATGGACAGCGCTGTTAGGGTAGGCCCATCCTCATTCTCCTCAGGACAGGAGAATGCATATCACCTAGACTTATTGATCACCTGTTCTGATCACATGCTCTGGTCACCAGTTCTGACCTAGTTCGTACTTATATACTTTCTGATTACAAGAGTTCCCTGAATTTTCATAGCTCGTTATGGCCAAGCGGATTAGCAGTAATAATAGACATACATATTAAGTACATTACGGACTCTAATCTACTGTTATTACAGCAAGGTACTTTTGACAGGCATACAGACTTTTGACTAGACCTTGTGCATATCAGACTTATGTATATTTATAAAGTACTTTATGTGAATCTCACCAACTACTTTCGTAGTTGAACTTCGAACTTACATGCTTTTCAGGCTAGGTACTAGATCTTTAGCATAAGAGTCTTCCGTTCTAAGCTCATCCTTTTGGTGACGGTTCGTGCATACAAGTCCTGGAACTACGAAGACCTTATTGCTATTCCAGTTCAAGTTTTGTTCGATGAGACAATTGTTCTGTCCCACGAGTTTGACTATTCTGATTCAGTTATATTCTGTAATAACATTTGTACTTCTGATCTAGACTTAATTATGATTTGTAATGACTTTGTTCTCTTGATCTTTGATTAATCTTAATGGCTGTGTGAACTTGTACTATGTGCATTTGTACTTGTTTGTGCATCTCGTATATTCCGCTTTAGCGGGGTGTTACATACTGGGTGACTTGTGGACAATGTAGGACTTTTGGACAGGTATTGAGCGTGTTTCAGGTGTACTAACTGTTCCTGTTCGTTGACTTAGGGTACTTATACTTGTGCTTCTCCCAGGTGAGTTTCGTAGCCCCTCTTTATACAAGTTTTGGGGTGGAAAGTATACTTATTTATTTTTAAAACAGTTTGATCGATTTCTGTTTTATGATCAATATTGAGCCTGTGCGTATAGAGTTACTTGTGCCATTTGACGTGCTTTGATCTTGTTTGTATGTGTGTGATTATGTGTTTGTTTGTTGTGCTTTGGACGTACTGATTGTATGAGTTGAGACTTGAGACTTGAGACTTTGGACTAAGGCAGGTACCGTAAGGCCGGACTTTGAGACATTGAGGCATTTGGACTTACTATGGCGTAACTCTGCTCGTTATATATTGAACTATTACTTGTTTAGACTTAAAAGAATCGACAAAAGACTTATTACTTTGACTAGACTTTTGACATAAAACCTACGAACTCACCAACCTTTGTGTTGACACGTTTTAGTATACTTTTCAGGTGCTCAGGCTAATCAGGGATAAGGACTGCTATGCTAGGCTGGACTTCGGAGATTAGTACTCCTTAATAATTGTCAGACTTCAAGGCTACATGCCTTGGTTTATTTCTTTATGGACTTGGTTGTAATAAGCTATTTTAGCACTGTTATCACTTTGAACTTATGTTTTTGGGAATATATTTATTATATTTTATTTCATTTAGCAGTATCTATGTAATTCCATATCGTGCTGTACTTTTCATGACACCTCATGTTTCCGCCAACGGTGGGGTGTTACACTTACCGATGGTTTCTTATCGATACTGACCAGGTTCTATTAACAACATTATAAAACTCTAAGGAAGCCTAATCCCCAAAAGCAAAATCAATTAACTCTTCTACTGCCCTCTTACAAAATGATTTATCACTAAAAACAAGAAACGAAACAGATTTCCAAAGGTGCAGCCATCGTTTAGAAATGATACCCGTTGAAATAAGGAATTTTGAGTCCAAAACTCGAGAAAGGATGTGGTCGACAATTAGATCATCAGGCAGGTTGGTTATGCGATCCTCTCCTATTTCATATTCATCTTCTTTCAGCCATTTTGTAAGATCGGATTCCACACGAACGAGTTGTTTTGAAAATTCACCCACAAAACATTTTCAATTTTAGGCTTTTTTATAGAAGTGGTTGAGAAAGATTATGTATAGGTTTTTAGAATAAAAAGAAAAAGCGTAAGTGAAAGAAGATGGTGGTTAACGGTGGTTGTTTTATGGACAGTAATAATTGATAAACATATACCCTGGTCAATAATATTGATAATAAGATAAGATTCGAGTCCTACTACTACATTGTTAAATGACAATCAATAATCACAAGTGTCAAAAATTTTAAGTTTATATGAAATCTTAAAAAAAAATTAAAAAATTATTGTTATAATATGTTATAGTTAGGTTTTTTTGGTCACTATAAATTTATGTACTTTATTGGTAAGTAATTTTTAGATTTACTTAATCTTTTTTTCTTGTTCTAATGTTACAGTTATGTTTTTTTTTTTTTAAATCTCCAATATTGAAATAAAGATAGTTACTTTATACATATAGTTTATATGTTATCCTTGTAAAAAGAACTTTTGGACAAAACTATATGATATTCGTTTTCGTTTTAGTACTAAATAATGCCTAATATGTATTAGTTATCAATTAGGTTACCATTAAACATTTTTATCAATCCGTATTTGTGTATAATCGAAACTTTGATCACATTACTATTAATAAAAATGAACGATTAAAATGGTAGCTATTGAAATAAAAATGATCACATTACTATAAATTAAAATGATAGATTAGCTAACACTTGCTCTTTCAATACACTATTTAAGAATTTAGTCTTGATTTACATTTTTATTTAAGTAATGGTTAAAGACTTAAAGATTTAAACTTTCTATATAAAATATATGTAAGGATAATAATGAAAGGATGGTTGTCCTTACTCCTTATTGGTTAAAGGATCCTCCATATTAAACTTGGAGGTCATGGGTTCAACTCTCCTTACTAATATATAAGTGATTTTTTTATCTTCTATACCAATAAGTCGAGTAGTTCGTAAGCTTGCTCGGCTTGTTCAGATCGAAAAAGTAATCGATCTTTCGAGTGAGCCGAGACTAAAATATTTTTTTAAAGCTCGGCTCATCTAACTAATCTAGTTCCTTTTTTTTATTCAGGATCTACTCAAACTCGAAAAAGTTAAACTCGAAATCGGTTTAAACGAGTTCGACTCGATTACCAACCCTATTTCTACACAAGTTTTTGGAGAAGCATGTACGTTCAAGATTTTTTAAAAAGCAGTTTTGAAAATACATAATGTATTTTAAAAAACGGAAATTTTGTTTTGTAATAATAAAAGCAAACACCCACTTGAAAGAAATAGCATCCATGGATACAAAGTAGTTCAAATGAAAATGAAGCTGAGCACTTACTTTCAAAACTAAATGATGATCACTTTGAACACACAAATGAAACCAATTCTAATGTAAACTCAAGTACTTTTGATAGCATGAACCAGCATAGTATTTTAGACATTTCTAGTGGAAGGTAAAAGGTAGAGACTAGAGACTAGCTTATTTATTGTAAATGATATTGTATATTACTTTGATTTGTTAAATTTATATACATTATTTTCTTTCAACTCGTTGGAAAAATAAAACATGAAGTTTTATCGATATCTATACCTATACTACTTTATAAAGCAAACTACCCATCTTCTTTATTTTTATAAAAATAATAATTTTTTGGGTTACATAAGTACATGTTTATATTTGGTTTCAAAAAACAATCTTTTTTGCCAAATCAAAAATCCTGATTTGGAAAATTTTGTTTTTTGCCAAAACAAAAAAGCATGGTATAAATTGGTTAACGTCATTATCTTTCCGTTATAACGTGGTGGCAGATAAGTATAGAGGATAATAAAAACCCAACAAATATCCCCAAACTCCTCTAAATTCCAAAAATCACAAAATTAGAAAAATAAATAAAGAGGAGAATAAAAACCCTCTGAAAATCAACCATGGAAGAGTCATTTACAACACAAAAAAAGAGAACAAATAAGTTTTTGATAAGATCTATGTTAAGCAAGAACAGAAAAGATCACATAAGCCAAATATTCAATGAAGTAATCATCAACGAGATCCTTTATCGTTTGCCAACATCGAAAGACATGATAAGAACAGGTATGCTCTCTAAGCGTTGGAAGAATCTCTGGCGATCAGTACCTAAAGTTGTTTTCAATGATTTTCAGTTTCATGAAATTGAAAATTTTGATTGTCTTCCTTATTATGATATTGATCATTCCGTTCTTGAATTTTATAAATCTGTCAATGAAACCCTAGATCAACTTCAATTAGAAACACTTGATGAATTTGAGTTGGTATCGAATTATGTTAGCCAATGTCTTCAAAGTGTCCCTCAGTTTTATAAATGTGTCAATGAAACCCTAAGTCAACTTCATGTAGAAACTCTTGATGAATTTTATTTGGTAGCAAATTATGATAGCCAATTTGTTGAAAGTTTGCACCAAGTTGTAGATTTTTGCTATTCTAAAAATGTTAAATGATTTAGTCTAATTTTAAGAGACTCTGAAGATGACTGCAAATAATGGATATACCCAAAATCCTTTTACAATAATAAACACTTTAGTGATATCAATTTACAGCACTGCGTAATTTATGCTATCTTCCCAATTACTTGGAACAACCTTATAAATCTAAGTATTGCAAAGTCATAGATAGATGGGGTTTTGATTAAAAACATTCTAACTGATAGCCCATTGCTGAAAAGTGTGACATTTGAATGCTGCGAAGCTTCATTGCTTGATATTCATTCAATTAATTTGGAGAACTTGCAATTAATTGCATTAAGTGAAGAAGCTGAATATTCTCTAACTATCAATGCTCCTAACATTTTGTCGCTTAAGATTGTTGGTAAAATGTTTGTGTCGGATATAATATTGCATGATGTTTCATCACTGAAAATGATAAGTTTAGATTTTTTGATACCACGAAATCTAGACACAATCCACAAAAGAGAGCAGGAAAATGTGCTTAGAGGAGTTATACAAAGGTTACAACATGTGGAACATGTTACTATCGGATATTCATGTAATAAGGTAAAAAGAAAATTTCTTCTAAAATTTTTTTACATTACATAATTTTCTAACAATTTCTGCTGTTTCCCAAAATGCCAACTATGTTGATAAAATTATTTTTAAAATTTGTGTTAAATTTTCTCTTTTAATAGGTTCTTTCAAGTCTTGATGAAAAGGATTTGCTCGACCAAAAAACTTGATTGGAGTTAATCCAAAAAGAATTCACTACCCTGAGGAGAATGATTATGATATATCTGTTGATACAGATGATAGTGATGACAGTGATATCGGAATTTCTGATGACGAATGACTTGATATTTTCTAATGTCTGTAAAATATTTTGTTTTGCTGTTTCTTTTTTAATTTTTGATGTACTTGCATATATTAATATCAAATACATATATTTATATCAAATGCATAGTAGATTATGCATATAAAGTTGATCTAAAACAGATAATAAAAATTGATAGCTTAAACTAATAATTTAGGCTGATAAACAGAGCTGATAAGTAACATAGACAAAGTTTATCTAAAACTAATAGTAAAAACTAAGATTTTTATGAAACTAAGAATGACTCGTGCTATTTAAATAAAATATCATATATATTACTTATCATCAAAGTAGTTTTGAAGAAAAATAGGTTTCAAAAAAATTTCATAAGTAATAATTAACTTGGGCAAAAGGTGATCTATAAGCTCATAGATGTGACGTATTGGTTGTAATCATTACAAAAAAACTGACCAAGCCGCCATAATTTTATTTCTGTCTAATATTTACTTATTATCACCTAAAAAAACATATAATTAAAAATAAAAATATAATCCAAAATGTTATAACTGACTCAGCTTGACATATAATCTACACAAAAATGTCGATTATTTAAACTTTAATAAAAAACAAAACTAAAATTAAAACCTAAACTGACTTAGCTTGACATTTAATATACACAAATGTAGAATATTTATATTTATTTAATCTTTATTTCTTGTAATAAATTAATACATTAAAAACTAAATTTTTTTTATTTTTAGTTTAGATAGTAAAAACAGTGTTTTTTAATTTATTTTTAGACACATAAAATTTTTCGTAATTTATGTGTAGATAATCTGAAATTCAGTCACATATGTTTTATAACAAAATTTTATTCTGGGTTATGGTTCGGACTTTGGATCTTTTTTTTTTTATTTACAAATTTAGATAATAAAAATGATAGTCCTAAATGATAAATCTAAAGCTGATGTAAAAGTTGATCAAAAACTGATAATAAAAACTGATAGCTTAAACTGATAACTTAAGCTGATACACACACCTGATAAGTAACATAGACGTGGATCTAAAACTAATAGCTTAAACTGATAGTAAAAACTAATATTTTTTTTATGAAACTAAGAATGACTAGTGCTATTTATGTAATAGATCATATATATTACTTATCATCAAACTAATTTTTTTTAAAAATAATAGATTTTAAAAAAATTTCATAAGTAATAAGTGATTTGGGCAAAAGGTGATATATAAACTGATAGATATTAGTGACGTAATGGCTGTAATCATTAAAAAAAACAGACCAAGCCGCCATAATTTTATTTTTGTCTAATATTTTTTTACGTTTGTTTATTACATAATGACTTATCAATTTGTTTGAAAGTGTTGAAATCATTACAAACATGAAACTAAAAAAGTTTGCTTTGCTTATATATATATCATCTCTATTGCTATTAACATAAAACACACTTTACACATACAATACACAAACATATATTTTGAAACAAGAAATAAATATCATGTTTAAAAGAAAAGCAGATTCTGAAAGTGAAGATTATAGTGAAGACTCAAATGAAGAAAAAAGGTACACGTGAATTAAGACTAGTTAATACATCGAGATTAGATCATAGACGTGTCTTTTTTACTCTTTTAAATATAAATTATAGATATAAATTATAATTGGTATCCGATAATAATGATATTTACAGTGATGAGGATAGTATTCAAGATTCTAGTGATAATAATGATAATAACTCTGAAGAAGAGTCTAGTGAAGAAGAAGAAGAAAGTGAAGAAGAAGATCAACCCAAGTGTGTTGAGGATGAAGATAATGAAATCTTTGGTTCAATTGAGGACGAACTGAAGCCTGATGTTGATGATAAGGAAGAAGTGTTGGGTTATATAACTATTATCAAATCAAATCACAAAGCATGCAACGGAAAACAAGATCTATACAGTTTACTTAATTAACCAAAGTATAAAATATGTACCTTATATTGGAGAGATTAAAGCAAGAACAAGGTTTAAAATAACCTCTCTACGATTGCACACACAACGTTGGAACGTACGTATGCTAGTACTTGATCACGAACAAACAACCCTTTGTTAATACCCTTTCACACGAACCAAACAAAACCCGAAACCCTTTGTTTTTCTGAGGATTGGCCGAAACCAAGAGAGAGGGAGGAGGAGAGAATTTTAGGGTTTTAGAAAACCTTAATAGTTGTGTGTGTGAAAAACTTAAGAAAAGGGTTTGTATTTATAGCCTCACATTAACTTGAAAAACAAGTTTAGGGTTTGTATTTATAGCCTCACACTAAAAACCCTCCATGTTGTAGTCGTCCCCCTCTAGAGGGTTTCTTAATTTTTCATTTAATCACAATTGTCTCCTCCGTTAAGTCCGTCAGTTAAGTACCGTTAACTATTAACATTTAACAGACGACCGTTAGTTTTTTGTGATCAAGTTAATTAATAAATTACATTTAATATATTAATTAATTATAGTTACATTCACGTTGAGGTGTGACCCCGTTGTAACAACCGTCTTAAAAATGTTCTTAATAAGTTCTTTGAAACGTACTTTCGCCACTAGAACGGCTAGACAGTTCAAATTATCTAAGTTCTTGACGTACTTTAGACCTAAATTATGTGCTTATATGAAGGTCAATTTGATCTTAAATCTTGATTTATATGACGAGTTCATGACTAAGTACAATGAATCATTAAAGTTCGGTTCATAATCGTTCATGTTCATAAAAGTTCTAGACCAAAATGTTCGCAAATGGTCCTTGCATTTTTTGAGTTCATTTAATATGGGAAAGGTATATAAAGAAAAGGATGAGAAACCTAGAGAGAGGAACAACCATATTTCATCTCCTTCTTCTTTCTTCTTTCTCACTCTAGAAACACATAGTGCAGCCACATTTTTACACACAAAATTCATCCTTTGATTTTGGATTGTTAAACGAAAATCATTTGTACTTTTAGCATCCTTGTGATAATCAAAACATATTTCTGGAATCAAATCTCAGGTAACAACAACAAATTATGAGTTTTTAGACAAATTTGTGGACTTAACTAATCGTGTTTGTCGTCCGTTCTTAGACAAATTTGTGATCGTGTTCATTGACGACATACTCGTGTACTCTCGGAACAAGACTAATCATGAGCAACATTTACGTTCTATTCTTCAACTTTTTCGAGAAGAAGAGTTGTACGCTAAGTTCTCTAAGTGCGAGTTCTGGCTTCGCCAAGTACAGTTCCTCGGCCACGTCGTAAATGATCAAGGCATTCATGTCGACCCAGCCAAGATTGAAGCCATTAAGAAGTGGGAGGCTCCGAAAGCTCCTACTGAAGTTCGTAGTTTTCTTGGATTAGCTGGTTATTACCGTCGTTTTATCGAGAACTTTTCTAAGATCGCGCTACCCTAGACTCAATTGACTAAAAAGACCAAAGACTTTATTTGTGGTGAACAACAAGAGCGAGCGTTCCAAACCCTGAAAGACAAACTGTGTGAAGGACCTGTTCTAGCTTTACCAGAAGGCACCGAAGACTTTGTCGTGTACTGTGATGCTTCACATCAAGGTCTAGGCTGTGTACTGATGCAAAGAGGCAAAGCGATCGCCTACGCATCCAGACAACTCAAAGTGCATGAAAAGAACTATACCACCCACGATTTAGAACTTGGGGCAGTTGTTTTTGCCTTGAAGATTTGGAGGCACTATTTGTACGGAACTAAATGTACTATCTTTACCAATCATAAGAGCTTGCAACATGTATACAATCAAAAAGAGTTGAACATGAGACAAAGGCGTTGGGTGGAACTGCTAAGTGATTACGATTGTGAAATCAAATACCATCCTGGAAAGGCGAATGTGGTAGCCGATGCCCTGAGCAGAAAAGAACGAGTCAAAATCTTATCCATTAAGGAGCCAGATCGTACAGACTTAAGACAACTTGTGATCGAAGGCCAAGAGATCGGCTTGAGATCAAAAGACAGCATAAAAGCAGAGCGGTTAGGCCCAATCGCTCAAGAGCTAGAAGTTAATGATGAAGGAGTCAGAAAGTTCAAGAACCGAGTTTGGATCCCTGCAGTCAATGGTGTTCGAGAGATCATCATCCAGGAAGCTCACAGTTCAAGGTACTCGATTCATCCAGGCGCAAACAAGATGTACAAGAGCTTGAAACTAGACTACTGGTGGCCTGGGATGAAGAGAGAGATCTTTGAGTACGTCAGCAGATGTCTGACATGTTCTAAAGTCAAGATCGAACATCAGAAACCTTCCGGTTTGTTGAAACAATTAGAAGTCCCGGTGTGGAAGTGGGAAGATATTACCATGGATTTCATTATGAAACTGCCTCGTACGAAAGACAATCATAACTCTATTTGGGTTATCGTAGACAGACTGACTAAATCAGCTATTTTTCTTCCAATTCGTGATGACTACTCACTGGAGAGACTTACTGAGATCTATATAAACGATATTGTGATCAAGTACGGTGTCCCTTTATCGATTGTGTCCGATCGAGATCCACGCTTCACGTCCGACTTTTGGCAGTCACTGCAAGAAGCGTTAGGTACTAGACTTAATTTGAGCACCGCGTATCACCCACAGACGGACGGGTAAAGCAAACGTACTATTCAGACTTTGGAGGACATGCTCCGTTCTTGTGCCTTAGAGTTCTGAGGAAGTTGGGATAAACATCTTCCGTTGATCGAGTTCTCGTACAATAACAACTATCACACTAGTATTCAGTGTGCACCGTTCGAGGCCTTATATGGTCGTAAGTGCAGATCTCCACTTTGCTGGCTAGACGCCGGTGAAAGAAGCTGGATGAAGCTCCCAGTCGTATAGTTCACTATAGACAAAATAGTTGTTATCAAAGAAAAGCTTAAGGTACTGCCCGGTTCGGCAAGAGAGGCAAGTTGGCGCCTCGGTACATTGGACCTTATAAGATCCTTACACGTGTGGGACCAATAGCGTACATACTGGAACTACCGTTAGAACTTGGCAACGTTCATGACACATTTCACGTGTCTAATCTTAAAAAGTGCATGGCTGACGACCCGACCTTCATTCCCGTTAAGGATGTTCATATAGACGAAGGGCTTGAGTTCACTGAAGAGCCCATCGAGATCATTGATAGGGATGCTAAACAGACTAGACAGAGCAGAGTACCATTAGTTCGTGTACGTTGGAGTGCTAGACACGGGTACAATGATACCTGGGAACGCGAGGACTTCATTAAGAAGAAGTACCCTCATCTTTTTGATCGGCAAGACTCTTAATTTCGAGGACGAATTCCTCCAAGTGGGGGAGAATGTAACAACCGTCTTAGAAATGTTCTTAATAAGTTCTTTGAAACGTACTTTCGCCACTAGAACGGCTAGACAGTTCAAATTATCTAAGTTCTTGACGTACTTTAGACCTAAATTATGTGCTTATATGAAGGTCAATTTGATCTTAAATCTTGATTTATATGACGAGTTCATGACTAAGTACAATGAATCATTAAAGTTCGGTTCATAAACGTTCATGTTCATAAAAGTTCTAGACCAAAATGTTCGCAAATGGTCCTTGCATTTATTGAGTTCATTTAATATGGGAAAGGTATATAAAGAAAAGGACGAGAAACCTAGAGAGAGGAACAACCATATTTCATCTCCTTCTTCTTTCTTCTTTCTCACTCTAGAAACACATAGTGCAGCCACATTTTCACACACAAAATTCATCCTTTGATTTTGGATTGTTAAACGAAAATCATTTGTACTTTTAGCATCCATGTGATAATCAAAACATATTTCTGGAATCAAATCTCAGGTAACAACAACAAATTATGAGTTTTTGATCAAATTAAAAGTGTACTTTTTCTAGTTCATGTTCTTGATGATTTGGTCCGATTTTGATGTGAAATCGTGTTAATGATTAATGGGTTTGTGTCTAATAACATTTATGTGAACAAATTTGGGTCATAACATGTTTTAATTTACAAAACCCATTTTTGAAAGTAAAGGAAAACTTGTTCTTGATGTGCCATGGCTTGTTCATGTTATAGATGGCTTTGAAATCGTTAAAAGTGTTAATGGTTATTGATATTGTGCGTATATGTACTAGTTCTATGTTCTAACAAGTCCCGGAATGGATCTAGAGCCTCGATTTGTGTTCAACCCTTTGTTCAGCTCGTTGAGACCTTGGGACGGTCTTGGTGGGCCCCAAGATCGTCCTAGGCAGCCTTATTGTTCATGATTTTTGTTCGTTCGATCTTGTGTGGTGTTGTGGTGATGTTGGTACGTTTAATGGGTAACTATTCCCTTGGATTGGTTTAGCTCAAACAATTGTCAATCAATCGATCATGTGCCTTGTTCTTGTTCATTGGATCAATAGAACGATCTTGATCTATGTCCATTAGGACGATCTTGAAGTATGGTACACCTAAAACGATCTTGAATATAGACTTGTGAAACGATCTTAACATTTTACCTGAAACGATCTTGTGCATGAGCAGCTAGGACGATCATGGCTAGAGTCCTGTAGGACGATCTTGAACCCTAGTCAGCTAGGGCGATCATGCTTGTACAATGGGATGATCTTGCATGTCCAGAGGGACGATCTTGGAGCTCAAAACCCTAGAACGACTTTGTGCATTTATAAGACAACATGTACTTGTTCTATAATACACCATACTTGATCACTTAACACCAAACCAAGTTCATAACATCAATATCATTCGATTAAACACATCAAAGGCTACGTACTAACATCAAAGCTAGTTCATGAGTCGATCTAAAACAACGTACAAAGTGCAAACCCTAATTAAGTACATTTAAGACATGTTCTATCTTGATTATCAAAGTACGAGTTCTATGAACAATTAAATCAAGTTCTAAAGGCTAAAGTTCAATATTAACGACATGTTCAACTCATTAACACGATAAGTACTTATGCGTGAGTTCAAAGACGTTCAGTTTGAGTCCAGTTCATGTACTTAAAGTTCATTTAAACTCTTTTGAGTCAAAACGTTCAAAGATCTTCAAAGGACCAAATCATCAGTTCATCAAGGACATTTCAGTGATTAATTAATCACAAGACTAATATACGTACTTATTTATGATCAATGACATGTACTTAGGCTTTCATCAAGGCGTGCTTGGATTGTGATAGATATAACTTATCTATCCCAGTACTTGTTCTCTGTGCTTGTTCTCTGTGCTTGTACCAGACCACTGTGAGTTCACTAATCCCCCTTTTGTACATTTTGTTCAAGTTCTTTATCGGGGACTGAAAAGCATGAAAACTATTTTGTACTAGTACTTATGTTCTTGAACTATCTTACGTACTACATTATGATCTTGAACTACTTATGATATGTGAGTATTAAACTGTTTAAAAGAGTATTTAAGTCTTGAATAGACAGAATCTTAAATACATCTATATCTCTGTACTTGATCTTTATCGTGTTCTAGTTCGTACATGTACTTGTTCAATTCTTGTTCACTGCTATCAATTCATATCCCACAGTTCAGGGAATGAACCGTAGGTAATTATGGACAACGCTGTTTAGGGTAGGCCCACCCTCATTCTCCACAGTTCAGGAGGATGCATATTACTTGTTCTTGTTCATGTCATTGTTCTGACATAGATCTTTTTTGAAGTACTTGAGCTATATGAGCATACTATTACAGTAAAGTTCAGTTCTGGCCAATCGGTTTAGCAGTGACAACTTATAATTAAAAGTTCATTACATGATCTTGACCTAGTTCTTATTATTATAAAAGTACTTATGTTCAACGTGCAGATCTTGATCTAGTTCTTATTATTACAAAGTACATTGGTTCAACGTACAAAACTTACGATCTTGTTCTCATTATACATATATATGTATATGTAAACTAAAAGTACATTATGTGAATCTCACCAACTATTTTTGTAGTTGACCTTTTAAACTTACATGCTTTTCAGGCTAGGCTAAGTAGATCTTGTTAGCATAGGAGTCTTCCTTTTTAAGCTCATCCTTCTGGCGATTGTTCGAGCGTACAAGTTCAGGAGCTATGAAGACCTTCCTTGCTACTTCAGTTCAAGTATTGTTCTTAAAAGACAATTGTTATGTCTTCCAGATATTGACTATTCTAAGTTCATTTATGTTTTGTAATAACTATCGTACTTCTGTTCTCTTTTAATTTGATGGCTGTGTTGGAACTTGTACTGTGTGCAATTGTGCTTATCTGTGCATCCCGTATATTCTGCTTTAGCGGGGTGTTACACCCGTAGGCTTAAATACTTTTCGGACATACGTTCATTTTACATGATCATATTCCAATAGCTCCCACTTGAGTTTGTAGCAAATGAAGGTAATAACATTGGTTAATGTCTAGCAACACGCCAATGCTCCCGAAAACATTTAAGTATAGTTTTAAACGGTTAAGGCATTTATTATCCCTTTGTTCAGATACCTTTGTTAAATATGTATATGGATCGAGGTCATTTCATAACTTAACGATTATGTTTCTCATTCTATAACTAATTAATGATTACCAAATATAATCGAGAACCATCTGGATTTATTTGGGAACGGCCATGCAATCTTTAATTAGTCCTAATGAGGGTGCCATACGGTATCATGCTTCATTTTTAAATTGAAGGAAATCGACTTGAGGTTCATCACTTTGAACATTTCCCCCCCCCCCAAAGTTGATGATTGCTAGTATCTTCAAAAGGTGACACATCTTCCTATTGAGTCTCATCAAGTTCTACAACCCTCCTACTGTTCTCTTGAACTAACTTCTTCTCAAAGAATTCAGCATATCGAGCAACACAAACAGTGTTTTTGGTGGGATCATAGAAGTCGTAACCCGTCGTTTCTTTAGGGTATTCAACAAAGATGCACTTATTAGTTCTGGGTTCAAGTTTGTCAGGCGTATTGCACTTCACAAGTGCCTCACATCCCCAGACTCTTAAGTAAGACAATTTAGGGACATCACCATGCCATAATTCGTATGGTGTCTTGTCAACCTTCTTGGTTGGAACCATATTGAGAATGCGTACAACAGACTCTAGAGCATAATCCCAAAACAAAAATGGGAGAGTTGTACGGGTCATCATTGATCTCACCATGTCTAACAAGGTTCGATTTCTCCTTTCAGACACTCCATTATGCTGAGGAGTATATGGAGGAGTAAGCTGTTGGACAATTCCACATGCTTTAAGATAATTCTTAAACTCTTGGCTTAGGTATTTACCACCTCGATCCGAACGAAGAATCTTGATGGTTTTACCGAGTTGATTTTCAACTTCATTTCTAAAGTCTTTGAATGTTTCAAAGACTTCATGTTTATGTTTAAGCAAGTAAACATAACCATAACGACTGAAATCATCCGTAAAAGTTATGAAGTAGCTAGCTCCTTTTCTTGACACATGTCTAAATGGGCCACAAACATCGGTATGAATGAGTCCAAGAGGAACTTTAGCCCTTTCTGGCGAATGCTTAAAGGGTTTTCGTGTCATCTTTCCGGAAACACATGACTCACATTTATCAAATGATTCATCATTCAATTTTAAGATCCCTTCACGTTGAAGTCTTTCAATGCGGTTTTTGCCAATGTGTGCAAGACGAAAGTGCCAAAGATAAGTAGAGTCCAAGTCCGTCTTGGCTCTTTTGCCAACATTATACATTGAATTATTTGAAACACAATCACGCATATCAATTTCATAAATACCATTAAAAGCAATAGCATCAAAATAATGAACATTTATTTTTAGAAATTGAAATATCAATATCATTAAAAACATTAATGAATCCGTTGTCTTTCAACAAAGAAACCGAAATAACACCTCTAGTAATAGAAGGTTCATAATGACAATTGTCTAGAACAATAATTAAACCGGAAGGAAGAACTAAATGAAATTCTCCAATCGCTTCAACAGCTGCTGGTAGACCATTGCCCACTATCAATTGCAAAGCTCCGGGCTTTAGTTTCCTCCTTTTCCTAAGCCCCTGTAATTCATTACAGATATGAGTTCCACAACCAGTGTCATAAACCCACGATTTACGCTTAGTTAAGGAAAATAATTCAATGGTGAAGATACCTGAAGTACTAGCGTCGCTAGTATTCTTCTTCTTCAAGTTCAACTCGGCAAGATACTTAGGAGAGTTCCTCTTCCAGTGCCCGACTTCATTACAATAATGACAACTCTGGTCTTTGGCCGTTGTACCCTTTTTCGTTAGAGGCATTTCATTGCCCTTGGCGATTGATAGTTTTCTTTTTTGGACTTTTCCCCCCTTGTTTACAAGAACTTGGGGTGTTGGAAATTTCTTTGGAAGCTGTTTTCATACTCAATTATCATGGCATGGAGTTCAGTAACGGTATTCCGTCCCATGTAAACGATAATTGCTCACAAATTTCTCAAAGTCCTTAGAAAGTGACTTGAGAATTATTCCAATCATAAATGGAGGAGCATAAGCATTATTCAGCTTTTCCAATTCCTCAAAATACATTTTCAATTTTAGTATATGAGGTCCAACCGGTGTTCCTTGCTTGTGTTGTAGGCTAAAAATTGCTTTATGCAAGTCATACAAATATTGCCTTCCAAACGCGGTATCGGTTGCACTCAACTCATTAGTTGCAGCACCAATTCTAGGAACAACTGATCTCTCCTCATCAAGGAGTTCATAGTTATTTAGAACCATTCTCGATCTATGAATGAGATCATTTGAGTTTTGTCCAAAAAGAACTTTTCTTTCAAACTTTTGCCGAAAAGCATTGGGAATGGGTTTCGCCATGCAATCGCCATTTCACCACTGTGTACCAGTGATTAAAACAACGACCCCATGTGTCCTTAACAAATTGGATGGCAAATGACTTAAGTTTATTGGGTTATTCAATTTGATATGTGATCAAAAACTTATGTTTTGAAGATTCATGCATATCTTCTAAACATAATATTTAATAAAATCATTTGTATAGTCTTAACTACACAAGAGAGCTCGGTAGCTCCATTTGAACGCACAAAGAAGCGCAAGGGCAAAGGTTTGCGATGAACGCAATTAAAATGGGTGAGCCGGTGTATCTCAAGGTTGCAAGACTCCAATTTTATTAAAAAATCTCTATTTCGATATTGCTTAGTCAAGTTTATATTTTCTCAAAACAATTTTACATCACAATTTATATCACAATAGATATGTAAAATCATAACTTTTATATCACAATTTTACATCACAATTTATACTTTCTCAAAACTATAACTTTTAAGCATGCAACGAGTTATGGTAGGCCACCTAAACATGTGACTATGGTTTATTCATGTCTAATCCGGCTCCCCCTTCAAAGAAGAGGACCACATACATCAAGTCGCCTTGATTGCGTAAGCCTTAAACATATACAAAACAATCAATTATCATATAAGCACATAGTTTGCTCACTGGAAATTCCAGTAGCTTCACGACCTGTTTAGACCTGTTTCTGGTCTGATTCAGATTTCGACCAGAACTACAAAGTTTTAGCCCTATGTGTTGAGCATCTACAGTTCAAAGCACGACCTCTAACTTATTATGGATTAAAAGATATGAATTTTTTAGTAAACTATCACAAAACAGAAAGTTTATACGAAAAATTCATATTGTCACACAATTAATTATACAATTATCTAGCATAATTAACCCTAATGATCAAGATTTCATATCAATATATCTAAGTAAGAATCATGAATGATTTGCATGAAAAATGCATGATTTTTACTTCTTTTTAACCATTAAAATTAAAAGTACAACATATAATTACATACAATTTATCACATAAACATGTAATTAATCAAAACTTGGATTAGGAACCCTAAAAAAAACCTTTTTTTTTTATTATTTTTCTGGAAATTTCGATCCATATATATATATATATTAAAACTTTTTTCATATTTAAATAATGTAATTAAATTACAAAATCAATTTAACAATATAATCGAAATTTTTTAAATCAAGAACCCTAACTCCCCTTCAAGTTTTGATATTTTGGTAATCAAAAAACATACATAGTAGGCTCGTGATACCATTGTTGGGTTATATAACTATTATCAAATCAAATCACAAAGCACACAACGGAAGACAAGATCTATGCAGTTTAATTAATTAACAAAGTATAGAACATGTACCTTATATTGGAGAGATTAAAACAAGAACAAGGTTTAAAATAACCTCTTTACGATTGCACACACAACGTTGGAACGTACGTATGTTAGTACTTGATCACGAACAAACAACCCTTTGTTAATACCCTTTCACATGAACCAAACAAAACCCGAAACCCTTTGCTTTTGTGAGGATTGGCCGAAACCAAGAGAGAGGGAGGAGGAGAGAATTTTAGGGTTTTAGAAAACCTTAATAATTGTGTGTGTGATAAACTTAAGAAAAGAGTTTGTATTTATAGCCTCACATTAACTTGAAAAACAAGTTTAGGGTTTTCTAAAAACCCTCCATGTTGTAGCCGTCCCCCTCTAGGAAGCTTCTAGAGGGTTTCTTAATTTTTCATTTAATCACAATTGTCTCCTCCGTTAAGTCCGTCAGTTAAGTACCGTTAACTATTAACATTTAATAGACGACCGTTAGTTCTTCGTGATCAAATTAATTAATAAATTACATTTTGAAGGTCCACGAATGCACAACTTATGTTATAGTTAAATTAGACAAGAAAGTAAATAAGAAGATTAACAACAAGAACAATAACAAGTTCAATTGTAATAAATCAATGCAAGGATAATCATATGTATCATTGATTAAATGATGAATACATGGTTGATCTTACACACTTGACTTACAAGAATACAAAAGAACAAAGGCAATTGCTAAGTCTAGACACACTAAAAACTTGAACGATTACAAGTGACACACACTTTCAAGGTGACAAACACACTTGATACAATGCGGCTGTGTTCCTTTATATAGAGGGAGAATTAGGGCAACACAGCCTTCCTTTGATAGTGATAGATGGTGGTTGTCGATGTTCCATTGGCTCCTTGTACTTCCAAGCAAGAGCCTTTGTCTTCTTTACCAAAATGGGTATGAAAGAGAAGACCCAAGTTTTGGTCCCAACATGTACCTTTTCCAAGTATGGTATGTTACAGTTGGAAGAACCACCATGTGACTCTTGTCTTCATATGGTTTGAATACACACCGCCATAACAAACATTTGGTCAGCATGCATCCCGCTGAAGAGAGTCACTGGACTCGCTGAAGACTTGCTGACTATACATGTCAGCGAGTAAGTCTTATCAGCGAATCCAAGACTCAACAATCTCCCCTTATTCGCTGAAGAGACTTGCTGAGTAAGTAAGAAGAATGTAATGAAGGAAAGATGTCTTTTATATCATCATAGAAAATTACAGGCTGAAGCATAAAGCTTTTACAAATTAAGACATCTAAAGATTGGCAACTTCTATCTCCCAAGCATCTTCCTGCTTGGCAATTCTCAGTATAGGATCATCTCTTCTATGAGGCTTGAACAGCTCTTCATCAATCTTGCTGATGAACCATGTGGCACTTGCTAACTTGGAGAATCTCTTCCTGATGCTGAGGAGAAACCCAGTGGAAGCTTTTTCTACTTCTGCCAATTTGAAGAAGACTTGATCATTCAGGAAGTTTTGGAAGAATATGCCAGCAGGGGACTCCAGTGTCCTTCCTTCTTCAAACATGCTTCTAGGAGGCAATCGAAGATTCAATGTGGCATCACCAGCTAGAGGAGGGAGAGCTGCTGGCACGTCTTGATGCGTTTCTTTCCTTTTTCTTTGTGTTTTCTTGCCAGCAGACGTTGAGATAGCAGCTGGAGCTCCAAACACTAGCCTTAGTATGGGCAGATCACATTTAAACTTCGTTTCAAACCCTCTTGCCTTCTCAAAGTAGCCTAACATGTTTTTTAATTGATCATAGCTGGGAGCCTTTTTATCTTTGATGAGCATATACACTTCAGCCCATTCGGATGCACTCAAAGTAGTTACCTTGACACCTTCATGTCTGACTGGCTTGTCAGCACCTTCTCTTAAGATCTTCAAACTAGTTTTTCGGCCCATGTCAGCACGAAAGGCTTCAGCAGCCACTATTCTTTGAGGCCTCCTCCTGTCATTCATGTATTTCAACCATTTTGCCTTTTCAGCCTCGAACTTTGATCTCTTTTCACTCAACTGCTTCTCTACTTCATCATGTTTATGTCTGTAGAAAGCTTCAGCACCACCAGTTTGTAGAATCATCTTCTGCTCAGCATCCAATTCTTCTTTTTCAAGGAGTGGCAGTTGTCTTATAAACTCCAATTTTTTTTTTCATTTTCTTGATTCTCTTTTGTTCTGTCCAGCTCCTTGATTGCTTCTTCTTGAGTTCTTCCTTCAGCAGTCAAGGCTAAAATGTCAATCATTTGATGTTGATGACCTGCTGAGGATTGGATGGTTAGTGATTTAGTTGAGAATGAGGTGGCAGCAGCTTGAGGTTGCTTGAAGAATCCAGACCGCGTGAGCTGTTCCCTTTGACTGACAGTCATTGGAGTAATTTCAGCATTTGCCAGATATCGTCTGTGAAAAATTGGCAGCATTTCACGAGATCTGTCTTCAGCCATTTCCTGAGCGAACCCAGCTTCCCATACAGCCTTCATGCTCTCTAGTTCCAACTGCTCAGCTCCAGAAGTTTCAAGCTGGGGAGATTTGTCAACAATCTGCTACTCCCCTTCAGCATTAACATTTTCCTCAGTCTCCCCCTCAGCACCAGCAGGGGGAACTTCAGCATCAATTCTTGTCTCCCCCTCAACATCAGCAGGGGGAGTATTTACCTTGTCCTCACTGACAGCCACTATTGCCAGTTCATATTGTTTTTCAGTGGCTGCAGCAGAGTTTTCTTCACATGCAACCTTGTCAGCAGAAGCTTCATATATATCATTTACTGCTTTGTTAACAGCTTCGCTAACAAGTGCCATCACGGCAGCATCAACTTTCTCCCCCTTGGAGGTAGTATCATTAATAACTACCTCCACAGTTGCTGTTGGAGCTGCCTGCTACTGAAGAAGTTGGGACAGCATCTTCTTAATGTCCCCAACTTCTTGCTCCAGGTGCATTTGGCGCTTACGATCTTCCTCAGTGAAAGAGACTTGAGGAGGAAGACTGGCCAATTGAGTCTCCAAGGCATTTATGGCCTTGGTGTTGCATTCAACCTGGGAGATAAGAGGAGAAACCAGGTCAGCAACCCTTTTCGCTTCAGCAGCAGCAGATTCACTGCTGCTGGATGCTTTCTTTGCTGAGAACCTTACAGCAGTTCCAATTTTGCACAGCGATCGCGAGAACCCTCGAATGCCTTGCTGATCCTTTTTGATAACATTTGTATAAGTGCGCAGCTTCTCTTGATCAGCAGCCATAGAGATAGATTTTTCCTTAAGAGTCTCGATGCTGGCAGTGTTTTCATTCTGCTTGCTGTACCAACTCTCCAAGATCTTCACCAAACTGTCATCTTCATGACTTTTAAGTTGAACAGCGAGTGTGGCAGCCTTGGTGAGATCATTTAATTGGTGTTCCACCCTGGCCAGCCTGTCAGAAGAGTTAATAGAGTAAGAGATACCCAACTCTTTGGCAGTATGAGAGATGACAGGCTTGGCAGCAGAAGAACAGCCAGGAACACCTTGAAAGGAAGAGGGCATGCCAAGGGAGAGCATGGTGTTCACTGGTTGCATGGGTGGAGTTAGAGGTCTGGCAGAGAAAGTCAGCACCTCAGTTTCTTCATTAATAGCTGCTACATTATCATCAGCAGCAGCTTCTTCAGCTCTTTCATTGATGGTTGTTGTATTTTCTTCAACAGCAGCAACCTCTTCTACATCAACCTCCATATCACTTGCTTCAAGTTCATCAGCCTGGTTGGAGGAATCCAGCTGGAATTCATCAACAACAAACTCACCCAGCTCAAAATCGCTTTCCTCATCATCATCATTACTAACATCTCCCTCAGCATATACATCACCTTCAAGATTTTCACCACCAGCACCTATCCTTTCTTCAAGAGCAAAATTTAAAGGGGTAGGGGAACCGGGTGCCTCAGCTTTAGTGTGTTGTTCCACCAAAGCATCATCGGCCGTAGACTTTTTTGTCTCTAGCATCACCTATGATATGGCTGCTGACAACGACTCAGAGGGTTGAGAAGAATAAGAGGGAATAGTTTGTTCGGTAGACTCAACTCTAATGGGCTGGGGTGGCCCTTGATCTTCACCAACCTTGCCTACAGAAGTTTGAGGTGGCTGCTTTCAGTTACCCTTTTTCTCGTCAGCAGCCTTTTTTGAGACTGCTGATGGGCTGGCTAGGTCTCTATTGTCCTTGGGCAGTGAGGACTTCTTAACCTTAGTAGTTTTGCCCTTTGGTACTCGTTGCTGCTGTTTTGGGACAGTAGCAGGAGGTGAAGTGGAAGAAGATACAATTGTTTTGGCTTTCTTGGGAGCTTTGGAGGCCGCTGGAGGGATTATCAGCATACCAGCTCCAGCAGGGTTAGGTTTATAGATTTCAGGATATACAGAATAAAGTACCTGCCTCATAGCTGGAGTGAGCACATCATACATGGAGTCGAATTGCTCAGGGTCGCAAGCAGGAGTTTTATATACAAAACTCGCAACCCTTGGAGAGAGAAGATAGTGAGCACCTTTAGGAAGATATTCTCCCTTCAGCTCATGCTTGAAGATCAGTGAGAGAAATTTGGAAAATGGTACAGAGCTTGACGTATTCCTTATAGTGACCTTTCCCTTTAGGTCTTCAAAAATGACACTGGCAAAGTCTATATTTCGACCATTAGCCAGTGCATAGATCATATGCATTTGAGCAGCAGTGGCTTAATCAAATGAGCCACTATTTCTACCAAGACATTGAATGACATGAGTAAACAGCAACCTCCAGACCCCAGGCAAGAACTTCTTTTGAGGATTGCTATGAACAGGTGGGGGTGGAACTGTGTTAGATCCGTACCCAATGGACAGCAGCCATTCCTTCCAAACATTTGTTTCTACAAGTCCAACAAATGGTCGTTCTTCAGTTTGATTGGGAAGACGAAGAACTTGTCTCTAGATCCACTAAGATAGATATAGTATGCGTCCCTTTCATGACGGTACCAGTAATGGTGCTATTTGCAACTTTGTAATCGCATGTCCACCAGAACTCCCTTAGGAGGTGGACAACTACTTCTTTAGGATCGCTATAAATAGCCCTTCTAACTGGGCATCCCATTATGAAGTCGAGCATGGAGAAATAACCTTTGATTTTTGATGGGATCTCTTCAGATCCCAGATAGTTATTGGCCTTGATAACCAACTTAGAGGCTTGGAAAGACACTTGATTAGAAGGATTAATTCCTTCATTATCATAGATTTTGGAGTTGAGATATGAGAGATTTTGTTCAGGAGCAGATGAAGAAGCCATTTTAGATGATATGATGATATAAGAATTTGAGATGTATATTTAGAGAAAGTAGGAAAGATTTGAGATAATATGAGAGATTTTTAGAGAATATGAAAGATTGAGAGGATGAAATGAACGTAAAAGAAAGTGAAGAGGAAGAGATTTGCATATATATGGCATGGATATGGGTCCCATGACTGCAAAAAGTGAGTCATCACATGTAATTCTTTCATACGTGGCATAAAAAAATTATATTAAATTGTTAGACACTGTTTATATGTACGTATGAGAGAAGTATGATGTGACTATATGGACCACGATTTCAACTGTACTCGAGTTCATATGGCGCGTACAGTGTACAAGTTGCCCATTTGGGAGAAAATCGAGGTAACCGTTTGAGATATATATAATAAAATATTAACAAAATACGTAGTGGAATACACTCAGATAAATTGAGGTATCCACTGAAGAGTTTATTTTATTAAAAAAGGAATGGTTACCAAGTTTTAATCAGCACCACAAAGAAAGAAAGAGTGGATGCTGATGAGCATTAAACATTTTTTGGCAAATTGTCAGCCATCAACGGATTTTAGAAGTCTTTACCAGCAGCCGTTTGTTGCTGGACTAGATAGGGACTTTCAGCACCTTATTGCTTTTATTATGCTTTTTCCCAAAGCATCAGGGATCAACGGATTTTAGAAGTCTTTACCAGCAGCCGTTTGCTGCTGGACTAGATAGGGGACTTTCAGCACCCTGTTACTTTTATTATGCTTTTTCCCAAAGCATCAGGGATCAACGGATTTTAGAAGTCTTTACCAGCAGCCGTTTGCTGCTGGACTAGATGAAGACTTTAGGGCTTTTCATTTCCTTGTTTTGTAGCAAGTAAGACACACTTGAACTTGCTGAGGATCTTGATATAATTCAAGAGATTTTAACTTACAAAAGATATGTAAGTTAAGTAGCAGACTCACCATTTAGCATTCCCAACCTGCTGACGAGATCCTTGAACCTGTTTTCATCTAAAGGTTTAGTGAAGATGTCAGCAAGTTGGTCATCAGTGGGGATGAAGTAAATTTCAATATCCCCCTTCATGACATGATCACGAATGAAGTGATACCTAATGTCAATATGCTTAGTTTTGGAATGCTGAACAGGGTTATGTGTGATGGCAATAACACTAGTGTTGTCACACATAATTTGGGATTTTAGAAAAATCTAGGTCATAGTCAGCAAGTTGGTTTTTCATCCAAAGGACTTGTGCACAACAACTTGCTGCTGACACATACTCTGCTTCAACAGTGGAGATGGAGCCTGTATGCTATTTCTTACTAGACCAACTAGTCAGCCTTCCCCCCAACAGTTGACATCCACCACTGGTACTTTTCCTATCTAACATGCAACCAGCATAGTCAGAATCAGAGTATGCAACTAAGTCACAGTTAGAATCTTTGGGATACCAAAGACCTAGAGAGGAAGTCCCTTTGAGATATTTGAAGATACGCTTGACAGCGAGAAGGTGAGACTCCCTGGGAGATTCTTAATATCTCGCACAAAGGCAAGTAGCAAACATAATGTCTGGACGACTTGCTGTGAGATACATCAGCGAGCCAATCATCCCACAATAGAAAGTGGGGTTCACATGCTTACCATCAAGGTCAGCATGCAGATTGTTTGGAGGGGACATGGGAGTAGGCTTTGTAGTGATATTAGACATATCAAATTTAGCTAGCATGTCTCGTATATATTTTTCTTGGTTTATAAAAATGCCATCAGGAAGTTGGCGAATTTGTAGACCAAGGAAGAAGGTCAGCTCACCCATCATACTCATTTCAAAGTGAGAGGACATTAGTGAGCTAAACTTATTGCAAAGCTTCTTGCTGGAAGATCCAAATATGATGTCATCAACATATATTTGTACACATAGGACATGAGCACCCTTTCTATAAATAAAGAGGGTGCTGTCTATAGATCCTCGCTAAAACTCATGAGAAAGAAGAAATTCAGAAAGAGTGTCATACCAAGCTCTGGGAGCTTGTTTAAGACCATATAATGCTTTATAAAGACGATAGACATGGATTGGCTTGGTTAGATCTTCAAAACCAGGTGGCTGCTCCACATAAACTTCTTCTTCGAGTTTTCCATTCAGGAAAGCACTCTTGACATCCATTTGATATACAGTGAAGTTTCGATAAGCAGCATGTGCCAAGAATAAGCGTATTGCTTCAAGTCTGGCCACTGGAGCAAAGGTTTTGTCATAGTTGACACCTTCTTCTTGAAGGTAACCTTGAGCGACTAACCTAGCCTTGTTGCGTATAACAACACCATCTTCGTCCATTTTATTCCTATAAACCCATTTAGTTCCAATGGGCTCTTTGCCAGGAGGAAGAGGAACTAAGAACCAGACATGCTGTCTTTGGAATTGTGTTAGTTCTTCTTGCATGGCAGCAACCCACGATGGGTCAACCATAGCCTCACCAATATTCTTAGGAGTGATCATTGACTAGAAATTAACATATAAACATGTGTTTCTAGTCGTTGATCTAGTCACAATGCCGTGCTGAGGATCACCAATAATTTGGTGAGCAGGATGACTTGAAGTCCATTTAAGTGATGGGACACTTGATGAGCCTAGGGTAGTAGCGGAAGACATTTGTGAGGGATCAGTAAGAGAAGGATAAGAGGAGAGATCAATGGTTATTGATGGTTCAACAAGAGTTTGATCAGTGGAGCCATTTAACTGATTTGAGTTATCAATAATGATGGGGTCATCAGCAGACTCCATGTCTTCAGCGTTAGCTGAAGCATCATGAAACTCATCATCAGCAGAGTCATCAACTTGCACATCATCAGCCAGTGATCTAGGTTTGGCTGATGCAGCATGGATTGACCTTAAGATAGGCTCAACTGGCTCAATCGTATAGATATGAGCAGCAACTTGCTCCAGCTCAGGATCTGCTGAACTGTCCTCAGTGAGTTGTTGATCAAGAGGATATGAACAAGAAGCATCAACAAATGAGTCAGCATCCTCTATAGGAGGATTAGTGAACTCATTGAAGATCTCTTCAGTTGAAGATGGCTGGATATCTTTAAAAGCAGATGAGCTTTCATCAAAAGTGACATGAATGGATTCATCCACTTTTTGAAGTCGAGTATTAAATACTCTAAAAGCTTTGCGGCAGAATATCCAACAAAGTAACCATCATCAGCTTTAGGATCAAATTTGCCTAGATGATCCTTATTATTAAGAATAAAGACAGGACAACCAAATACATGGAATAATTTGATTTGAGGTTTCTTTCCTCTTAATACTTCATATGCTGTCTTGTCATGTCTTTTAACAATGAGACAACGATTTTGAGTGTGACAAGCAGTGTTGACTGCTTCAGCCCAAAACCTACTGGGAAGAGAGGACTCACTGAGCATTGTACGTGCTACCTCAATAAGAGTTCTATTTCTCCTTTCGGCAACACCATTTTGCTCAGGAGTTCTAGTAGAAGAGAAGTTTTGTGAGATCCCTTGATCAGCACAAAAAGATTCAAGAGTGTGATTTCTAAACTCAGTGCCATGATCACTTCTGAGTTCTTTAACCCTTATGCTGTTGAGATTTTCCATTTTCTTAATGAATTTGATGAGTTCATCAGCAGCATCACTCTTAGAATTAAGAAAAATTGTCCAAGTGTATTGTGAATATTCATTCACAATTACTAAAGTGTATCTACTACCCTTTAGACTTTGGACATTCACTGGACCAAAAAGGTCCATGTGAAGAAGATGAAAGCAACCTTTAACAGAATTTGCTTGTTTTATTTTGAAAGTAGCTCTATGGCATTTGCCTTTTTCACAAGCACCACAGAGTCTATCTTTTTCAAAAGAAAGAGGAGGAATGCCACGAACAAGGTTCTTTTTGGCCAGTGAGTTTATGGTTTTAAAGTCCACATGCGACATACGCTTGTGCCATAACCAATTTAACTCGGATGCTGACTTAGCAAAGAAACAAGTCTCACTATCAGTCTTGATAGGAGTGAAGTCTACAAGATATACATCTCTTTTTCTTGGTGCAACCAAGACGACTTCCTTGTTGATGTTTACTACAGTGCCTTGATGTTTATCAAGGATTACTTTGTAGTCAGCATCACATAGTTGACTTATGCTGATGAGATTATGCTTTAATCCATTTACATAAGCAACTTTAGAGAATTTTATGAGGCCATTAGAAAGAAGACCATACCCTTCAGTCTATCCAGTGGAGTTATCACCAAACACCAGTGTAGGACCAGGTGCCTCTGTATAGCTATCCAGCAGGGACTTAGAGCCAGTCATGTGTTTTGAACAACCGATGTCCAAATATCACACTCCTTTTCCCAGCGAGCCCTGCATGGATATAAAGAAAGGATTTAGGGTTCACTTTGTTCATCTATTGCCATGTTAGCAGGATTAACTAAAGGTACTTCAGAGGAGGATTTTGGCTCTTCAGAGAGAGCCTCCTCAAGAGTAGTGTGATTTCCCACAGAGACAAGACCAAAGGTGTTATCTTCATTGGAGGGCATTATGCTGGTTTCATTACTATGAAGATATGCATAGCTGCTCACTACATCAGGAGCACTATACTCAACCAGCATTGAAGGTTGCCCCCAAGCATTTGAAATGACCCTCTGAGAATGGGGAAATTCAATGCGCTGAGCTGCAATGTATTCAGCAATGCTTTCATTTTTGACAGAAGAAGTGTCACTGATTACTGGTTCAGTAGAGAGGTTCTCACTAATCCTTGTAGAGGAAGATGTTTTAGCAGATGCAGAGATGTTTGGTTGAACTAAACCGCTGGAGCATCTCTTGAGCTGACTGAAACACATTCAGAGGCAACATGTCCTCTGCTGCTACAAAGATAGCATTTTTTGTCAGAGGGGTTGCCATGATTCTGAATGAGAAAGTCCCTCAACTGAGAAGAAAGATCATTCACTCGCTGAGTAAGCTCATTTATTTGAGGAAAAGATGAAGATGAAGCCTTGCTCTTTTGCTTAGACTTGGATTTATTCCTTTGTCTAAGTTTAGGAGGTGGCAATTGAGGAATAGGACCAAGGATGGACTCACCATGATGATTTTGAGGATTTTGATGTCCTCTAATCATGGTCCATGCTTGCCTTCCAGCAGGATAGGAAGAAGAGGAACCCTGCTGAGACTGATTCACTTGGTTAGGAGTCATGGATCTGATTTGACGATTTGGAGTCACTGACCTCATTTACCTATGAGGTAAGTACTCCATGTTCGACACTGAGGATTGATTGTGCTGAGAAGGCACTTGTCCTCTTTGTGGAGTAGTAGGTCTCATTTGCTGATGTGGCAAATGTCCCCGCTGAGGAGTTATAGGCCTTACTTGCTGATGTGGCAAGTGTCCTCTCTGAGGAGTGGTAGACCTATTTTGTAAAGGCACTCTTCCCCTTTTTGGAGTGTTATGCCTTAGATTTGATTTTAAAGGCATAGATTGAGATGCCATATGGGTTTGAGTGTTAGCAGGTACAGCCTTTGTGGGAAGTACTTGCTGATGTCTTGCATCAGCAAACCTAACCCGTCTGTTCATTAGACGATCATGTTCAGACATGGGATTAGCATGGGTAGGTTCCAGCTGTGAGGAAGATTGAGCACTAGAGTGTTGCTGAACGACCTGATTAACTCGTTGAGGAGTACCATAGTCATAGGGAGCAGCAATAGTGCTTCTTTTAAAGGGCTCAACACCTTTTACAGATAGTCGCTGAGGAGCAATGGGTACATATCCATTACTTGAAATATCCCCTTTAAAGGTTCTGGGTGGAGAATGTTGAATTCTCCCTTCATGTGGCATCATGCCAACAATGGGAAGATGAGAGAACATGTCAAAAGTACTGGTTGATGAACTGGTACTTTTAACATTAGAGGAAGAGGGCACACTGGTGGAAGATGTAGCCTTAGAATCCATCTCAACATGGTAGTCATTTTGTCCCTTGACAAAATACCACTTTTTCATCTCTTCAGGAGAGATGGAAGATGAAGATGGTGGAGGAATAGAGATTTTAGGCTTTACATCATCATTAAATGAGTCAGCAATAGAGGCAGCAACATCAAAATTGCCACCAATCACTGCTTGTACTTGAGTAGGGACTTGCTCACTCAAGCATTGATGATGAAATTTGGAAGCCTTTGACCAGGAGGTCACAATCTTCTTCAGATTAAAGACTTCAGCCTTGAGAGTTTCATTCTCAAGTTGTAGTTTCTGAGTCATTAACTCATGAGATTGAAGATCAATATGAACATTTTTCAATTTCATAAGTTTTTCAGATTTTTCACTTAACTCTACTCCAGCGGAGTTAAGTTTAGATTGAAGTTCAGCACGTAGACTTTCTACGAACTGAAGATCACAAGACAGAGACTCAATAATTTTGGTTTTGTCATGATCAGAAGAGGAAGAAAGAAGAGAGTGTACCTTTTTAACAGTGACGTTTACCCACTGACTAGAGGAAACTTGATCCTTTGTTAGAGCATCACTGTCAACGAGTGTCATACGGCACATGGCATCAACATAATAATCATCATCAGAATTATCTGAGTCAGCCCAATCATGTTCTTCAGCAACTAGTCCTTTTGCTTGAACTTTGGCATCCTCTGTTTCAGCCACCTTTTCCTTCAGCTAATAGTATTTGTTCCTGTATTCATCAGCAGATTTAGAAGGATTAGGTTTGGGTGTTGCAGGAGTGGGAATAGAGACTCTACACTCCTTCTGGTAGTGTCCTTTTTTGCCACACCTCCAGCACTCTTCCTGTGATTTATCAACAGGAGGTTTGAGGGGACCAACCGTTTTGCGATTGTTCCACCTTCTGGAGTATTTTCTACCAGCAACAAGGGCAAAGCCCATAAAATCATTAAACAAGTCTTGTTTTTCTTTATCATCCAGCTCATCAATGAGAGTTTGAATAGGTGCTGGAAGATTTGAGATACTGGAACCATCATAGAGATCGATGGGCTCAGTAGAAACAAGAGCTATAGGGTCAGAAATAGGATGAGAGGATATGCTGAAAGAGGAAGAGGAAGAAGGGCCAGCATGTCTTTTGGCGTCAGCAGAAGCTCGAATGTTTTGAGCCAATGCTCTATCTTCAAATTGAAGAGTGCCAAAAAGTTCCTCAAGATCAAAATCTTAGATTTTCTTCGTTGTACGAAGAGTTTGTCTTAAGTTTTGCCACTTAAGAGGAAGAGAGTCGATGAATTTATGACATACTTCAAAGTTATCATGAGTAATGCCAACATTTGTCATATCATTGAGCAACCCTTTAAAGCGAGTATAGGTGCTCTCAAGACTTTCATCAGGAAGAGAGAAGAAGTTTTCATAGGCTCGTTTCAAATCAATTTTCTTGATTTTGATGAGGTCAGCAGATCCTTTATAGGTGCTGACCAGTCTATCCCATACTTCCTTTGAAGAGGGATACTTGATGACTAGCTTCATGATTTCAGTGGGAAGAGTGACGATAATCATGTTTTTCAACCTAGCATCAAGATTTACTAGCTTTCTTTCTTCATCTGTCCATTGAACCTCTGGTTTAACCAGGTCAGTGACTATCTCAGGAGCTTTAGGTGTAGCTCCTGGAGTCCTTTGGACATACATCGGTACGTATGGACCCTCAGTTAATATGGTCATTAAATAGGGATCCACACCAGAGATGTGAAGAAGCATCCTCTCCTTCCAAGACCCAAAATCCTTGGGCTTGAATTTAGGAGGTGTCGACACATAGCCAAAGTCACGTGTGTTCACTAGGCTGGAAACAGAAGACATGTTCTTGTTTTTAAAAAAAAAAAGGTTTCAAGAAAAACTAAAGAACATAAATTTTAGATGTAAACACAAGGAGGCAAACAGATCTTGTTCCAATGATTTAGGAACGGTGGCTCTGATACCACTTGAAGGTCTACGAATGCACAACTTATGTTATAGTTAAATTAGACAAGAAAGTAAATAAGAAGATTAACAACAAGAACAATAACAAGTTCAATTGTAATAAATCAATGCAAGGATAATCATATGTATCATTGATTAAACGATGAATACATGGTTGATCTTACACACTTGACTTACAAGAATACAAAAGAACAAAGGTAATTGCTAAGTCTAGACGCACTAAAGACTTGAACAATTACAAGTGACACACACTTTCAAGGTGACAAACACACTTGATACAAAGCGGCTGTGTTCCTTTATATAGAGGGAGAATTAGGGCAACACAGCCTTCCTTTGATAGTGATAGATGGTGGTTGTCGATGTTCCATTGGTTCCTTGTACTTCCAAGCAAGAGCATTTGTCTTCTTTACCAAAATGGGTATGAAAGAGAAGACCCAAGTTTTGGTCCCAACATGTACCTTTTCCAAGTAAGGTATGTTACAGTTGGAAGAACCACCATGTGACTCTTGTCTTCTTATGGTTTGAATACTTCCCGCCATAACAAACATTTGGTCAGCATGCATCCCGCTGAAGAGAGTCACTGACTCGCTGAAGACTTGCTGACTATACATGTCAGCGAATAAGTCTTATCAGCAAATCCAAGACTCAACACATTTAATATATTAATTATAGTTACATTCACGTTGAGGTGTGACCCCGTAGGCTTAAATACTTTTCGGACATACGTTCATTTTACGTGATCATATTCCAACAAGAAGAAAATGATGAGAATGATAACCAAGATGTTAAAGTTAACCCTGATTTTTGTGACTCCTCACAGAGTGCTTCTCCATATCGTGGTAAAAAAAAAAAAAAAAACACCATCACCATCATCTGGCAGTGGAAACTCACAGAGTTCTTCTCCATAACTTCAGTAGTTTGTTTATCTATATGTAATATGTTTTATTTTGATATTTAATATGTTTTAATTATATAATTTTTGTGTATTTTTATCTATATTTTACAAGAAATCATATTATGTATAGAGTGATATATTTCCATGTTTTTTATACATAAAGTTTTTTAATATATTAAGCTGAATTATTTTAAAACCAACTTGATAGACAAGAATCTAATAGTTCAAGCTGATAGATTTCATACTGAATTTTTTGAATGTTTAATTTTTTTGTTTAACACAACCTATGTCTGTTAAAATAAAAATAAAAATTAAAAACCTTAACTAATAGACAAATCGAAGCTGATAAAAAAATCTAATAGCCACTGAAAAATAAAAAATCAAAATCAAAAATCAAAAAAGATCAAATTTTTCAGAAAAAGCTAATAGACCATTCTGAATGAGGAAAAAAAAACTCCAATCTGATTCATGGCCAACAGTCAAAAAGATAATAAAAACATCATTATGACATTAAAAGTCTAAAGGATGAATTTTTTTCTAAAATAAAAACACAATGTTTTTTACACATAGCTTGAATAAATTAAGCTGATATACATAGTTTATAAATAATAAACAAAAAGTTGTAAATAATAAATCAAAAGCTGATAGACCATACTGAATGAAAGATCAATTTTTTTGCAGAAGAAGCTGATAAACCATACTTAATTAAAAAAAATTCAACACCAATCTTATTCATGGGAAATAGTTAAAAAGATAATAAAAACATTAACATGACAAAAAAAAGTCTAAAGGATTAATTTTTTACTAAAATTAAAAACAATGTTTTTTTCAAAACAAAAGAGTAAGCGACAAGTCTTATATTGGAGAATTAGAATCAACAATAGATTTTGAAGAATCTCGAGAAGTACATGTACGGACGTTATGTCCAAACTGTTGGCACTGTTGACATTGTCGTCCCTTGTTGGTTGCTTTATTTTTCGCAATCTCAGCAGCTGGTTTCAACCTTTTATGTATCCCAGATCCTTTATTTTTAGCGACACTTGGATTAACAATATCTTGTTTAGTAGGTTGTCTCACTCCAAGAAAGCACTCAAACATTTGATCCTGATTCATTTCCATAGGAATCGGAATTTCCTCGTCATATTTTTCTTTTAGTTTTTTATGCACTTCAACAAACTTCTTCAATTTTTTAGTGTCAGGAACCAATAAATTGATAGATGAGTCAACATACCCGTATACTTCACGTGTAGCTGCTTCAAAGTAGTTAGATGGTTCACCAAGATTATAGCTTCTGTAATTCAACTTCAATGGACAACTATTTTTAACCCACCTTTTGTTGATATACTTTTTCGGAATCTTGTTTATGTCTTCAATACGTAAAACATAAAAAACATGTCTGCATAGTATGCCAAAACATTTAAATTTCTTACAGGTGCAGCTGACATTCATCTCTGATTCACTAAAAAGAACCTAAAGAAAACCAAAGGTAATGTAAGTTTTAAATAGAAACGAAATCTATATTTTTTAAGAAAGGTTTTTAAGAAAGTTATACGAGAAATTTCACCTGATACTCTTTCTCTTTTCCACATCTAGATCTTTGTTCTGACATTTCTATATCACTTTCATCAGCATCATCATCTTCATCGTTCTCATCATAAATTTCATCTTCATGAATCTGATCATCAACTTTATACCGATCAGTTTTATCACAGATTTTGTATAACTTGTTCTTGTTCAAAGATATATGAATCTCATGTTGCACATAAAAAAAAATACTTCTCGTATATATCTTCATTGCATCTTTCTCAATTTATAACTCTGTTAATAAATCTGGATTTGTATAACGAGAACCATGCTCATTCTTACTATGTGAATATCGCTGAGAGTCCATAGCAGTTTCAAAATGGCTGAGGAATTCAACTAGAGTCAAGTTGCTACTAGTAAGTTTTCCAAAAAAAATGGTTCTCACATTCTGACCTTGAAGAAGTACGCATCAGCCCAGACATTGATTCATGCAGAAAGAAAGCAGGAATCCATTGACTCCTCAATGCAAAAATATTTTTGAGCCAAGCATTTGCTTCAAGTTTATAATGCTTCATTATTGCCTTCCATTTCCTTTCAAACTCATCAGGATCAATCTTATCAGTCCAAACTATATTGCACAATCTCCTTTTGAACAGATTGTTACTGCATAACCTGTACCCTACCTGCAACACATATATTATAAATTGTTAGATCAGTTAAATAAATGTATGTACATATAAGTTTTTTTGTTTAAAAAAGTTGTATATACCTTTAGCGACAACTTTTGCATTATGTGCCACATACAAAAACGATGTCTAGTTGCAGGCAACACCATTGGGATAGCTTGAATAAGAGAAGGATCTTGGTCAGTAACCACTACTTTTGGCTCTTTCCCAAAAGCATTCTTAAATTGTTCCAACAACCACTTATATGATGGAATATCCTCCTTGAAAAGTAAACCAGCCCCAAATGTGATGCACCTATTATGGTTATCGATACCAGTAAAAGGTACAATAACCATCTTATACCTATTAGAACGGTATGTGGCATCAAAAGAGATAACATCACCAAATGCAATATAGTACCGTTTTGCGTCCTCATCCGCCCAAAAAAGACCACCCAAACTCTGATCTTCTTGAGTATAATATTCTGCAGAAAACCCAGGGCAATATTCCTTTTTGTACATCAACTTATCAACACACATTTGAGCATCTCTCTCGCCAGCAAACAACTTTAAATCCCTTCTAAATATTCTGCAATCATCTTTTGTAGCTCCAATTTTTTCAAAACCTCCAAATATCTCTTTCATCAATTTAAAACCACGAACAGGACCGTAATTTAGAACAAATACTTGCATCAAAAACTGTTGTTGTGTGTACTTAAGTTGTCGGTTACCTCTAAGGAAAACAACATTTGTGCTGTTGACAAAGTTATGATTATGACCTTCAATAAACTCAGTAACTACATACATTCCTTGCTTATTCCTAGTAAGTCGAATACAAGCTAAACATTCTGTTCTTATAGATGGTCTTGACCTTCTTGTTATTTTCTTTTTAGTATTATCATTGTGTATCATACTACTGTCTTCAGATTGACCAAATAAAGTAGTAGATTCATTTTGATCAACAACAGGTTTCTTTTTCTGTTTTTTACCCTGTTTCACACAATTGAAATACTTTGTCATCACTGTCCTGACACCATCTTTACCTGTTGAAACATAAGAACTGCCTAATTTTGTAGTGAAACCTCCTTTCCTGGCATAATTTTTATAGAAACGAAAACATTTTTCAATCGTCTGAAATGTTTTTCCTTTAAGTGGTTTGATAGCAGCATCAACATCTGGGTTGAATGCATCTCCGCCATTAGGAGTTCTTGTACATATTCCAAGTGGTGGTAACATCTCCATTGTATGAGGTGTTCCATGTTGAGAAAGCACAAAAGAAGATGACCTTGCATTATAAATAACTGTGGTTTGTTGTCAAAAATATGAACAATAAAAAAACACACATATAATATTCACAGTATATTTTGTAGATACTCTACACAAATGTATATTATTTACTTTTTTTTATTACGCCTATATAGGAATAATCTAGATAAATGTAGTTGTATAGTTAAAACTAAATCAGATTCACAGTATATTTTTTCAGATACTCAACAAAAATGTATATTATTTACTTTCTTTAATACAACTAAATATGAATAATCTATGTAAATGTAGTCGGATAGGTAAAACTGAATCAGATTCATAGTATCTGCAGACAATCTACACAAATGTAGATTTTATTTCTACTTTCTAATCCCCCTAAATATGATTAATCGACTTAAAACATAGTTGAATAGTTAGATCTGACTCAGCTCCACAGCATCTTCAAAATAGTATACATAAATGTAGATTATTTACTTTTTTAGTATGACTAAATATGAATAATCTACATAAATGTAGTTCGATAGGTAAAACTGAATCAGATTGATAGTATCTTCAGATGACCTACACAAATGTAGATTTTATTTTACTTTTTTTTAATACCTCTTAAATATGAATAATCTTTAAGTCCCAACTATTACTAGATGGGTGCTGAAGACACCTCTATGTCGATGGTGAGTGAACTTTGCAACACAATCAATTAATCTGGATATGACCAGTTTAGATTGATTGTGTACCAGGTTAACTGGAGTAAATGTATTAAGGTGACAGAATACGTAAATTAATACAATGCAATAATATAAATGTCAAGTATATAAATTGGTGAGACAATATGTAATTTTCAAGTGTATTTTATTTATTGATTGTTTAAATAAAATACAAGGTTGTTGCGGAACCAAGATAATACATGAATGTAAATATCCTAACAACCCATGAATTACAATTGATCTAAACTTGGAAATTCTCCTAAACAATCGAAACACTTAAAGTTGTGAAATGTTCCTTTTTGCGATTGAGAGAATGTTGCACAAGTTCACCAATATTGCAGAATATATGTATTTGCAAAGTTGTTGAAAAAGCTTGTGCAGCGACCTCTATTTATAGTCGAAGATTGAGCATGGGGATCTCAACTTCGACGTACAAATATGGTTGACAGCACACAAAAGTATTGTTTAAATAATCCTTTGTGTGTGCTAAATAAAGTAAGAAAAAGGCTACTTTATTCAACCACTCTACATCTTTGCACCTTTATCCAGGAACAATATCATTGTCCGGTTAAAAGGATGTAAAGTAAAAAGGTCCTCCTCGTAATCAGTGTAAAGCTTTGTAAGAGCATTTACACTGGAGGATTCTCAAGTTGATTGATCTGGTAGATTGTCAACTGGGCTTCGCTTCCATTGCCAATCTCTGTCTTCCATTTGTTGTCTTTGACTTCAACTGGAAGGTCTTCATATTTTAGTCTTCAGATCTCAACTGGAGGAAGTCATCAGTTGCTAAGCCTGTACAATGCAACTGGACTTCTAATATTTCGAACAATTCTGCATGCTCTCCAGATGTCGCTGGAGAGCTCCAGTTTAGCTTAAACTGGACCTAACAAATTCCCCCTAATTGTCCTGAAATATTGCCAAGTATTTCAAACTTGTTTCTATACAAGTTTAAGTTTAAAATACTTGAGTTTGATAAAACCTATTAAGTTTCCAAGACTTTTTTATAGATCATCAAATGTCTTGGATTTTGTTTTAATTGATTGTAGATCTTATCAGATATCTTACTTGTGAGTTACAATCTGGCAACTTGTATATACACAACATTTACAAAGAAGTTACAAGACAGTAAACAAAATTACTAGCAGATAGATAGAAGGAAAACTTAAACAGATGGCCCTTCGCCAGTTTTCCTTCTTTTTGTAACTGATGAAATTGGCTGTGTGTCCTCAAGATCAAGGCCTAATCTTTCCTCAATGTTTTCCTTGAACTTGATAAGATTTTGCAATACGTATTCCCAGCCCTATTCAACCTTGTTATTCCTCCGCCTCCCTTCCAGCAGCCTCAACATCTCTACATGCTCAGAATGACCATACTGATGGACATCCGGGTTCTCAGTCGTTCTCTTAGGTCCACCAAAGTATTGTACCTCAACAACAAAATGCTTAGCACCAGGCTTGATCAAAACTTTAATATCAGTAATCTTACCTCTATTGTGCCTTCGACGCTGTACATCAGACAAATATGTGCGAGCCTCAGATTCATTTGTCAGTTTAATCTTGCTCGTGCTCAGCTTTTGAGTAGCAGCTCGAATATCATCAGTTGTGGGTTCAGATGGTTCTACCCAAGTCCTTAGATTTGCATCCCTTGGCAAAGCCTTTTGTTTTCTTCCTTTGGACTTGGGTGGATTCAACACTTTGGTGACCGCCTTCTTTACCTGCTCAGTTCTCTTGAGAATCCCTTCAGACCTAATCTCTCTGGCCTTTTCCACCAACACATTCAAACACTTGGCATCCAGTTCAGCCTCATCATCCTGATATTGTTTGTCCAGTTCAACTTCAAGCATCTCCTTCAGTGCATTGACTATCCTTGGATCTTCTTTGATTTTCTTGTATTCAACAAGTGTCAAGCCAAGGAGTTGAGCATCAGTAATATCAACAAGAGGGGTTGGAAGATTTTTTCTTGATTCAAATTGGTTTACTTTCATCTGTTTCTTCCTTTCCTTGACCAGGTATCCCACTCTTGCTAACTTCTGACTCTCGCTTTCAGTAACTGGAGGCAACAAATCAACATTGCCAGTTTCCAACATGGGTGCATCGGTGGCCGGTTCCATAGATTCATCAGCAATGGCCTTTCCCTTATCAACACTCCCCTTCACCACATCATCAAACACTTCAAACACCTGTTCACCAGCCTCAGTACTGGTAGCAACCACCATCTCCTTTCCTTTACCTGAAGTCTCCACAAGAGTGCGAGGGGCATGAACAGACCTTTCCCCCTTGGCAGCATCTAGTCCTTGTCTGATAGCATCAAAATCGGCATGACTGGAGGGCAAGCGATCTAGAGGCTGCCATGATTGCATTGTCTTGCACTCTTTGAAGACTCCACAGATAATGCGAACTGTCCTCCACAGATGATTGATCTCCGGAGACTGAGTCATAATGTTTCCACTTGTTTGCTCTTGACTCTTTAAGATTTGTTTGAGTATGGAGAGATCATCTGGAGAAAGCCCCGTTGCAGGGACTTCCTTAACTCCTTCAGGAACAACCTCCCTTCCTTTGCCAACTTCAGTGGTTAGATCAGATACAGCAATTGAGTGTTCAGACACTTTGCTGGCCAGCGTATCCAGACTGCACCTCAACTGATCAATCTCAGATGTAATTGGAGTGAGATCGACCTGGGGCGCTGCAATCTTGGTGATCTCAGACATCACCTTTTCGATCAAGTTATTCTCACTGGCAGCCAAAGTTTCTTCGATCTTAAGACCCACTGAAGAGGCCAACTGACTTCCAAGCTCCGTCACATCTAGGCCAGGTTTGTTACACAGCTCTTGCACCTGCCTTTCCATATTTTTAATATCAACCTCTGATGATCTGACAGTACTGTTCAGCAGGTTGGATATTGAAGATGTGACTCCAGATTGAGTCAGTGCGAATGCCTCCCTTAAAGATGTTTCAAGTTGGTTGGAGGATTCCACTAACTCGTTCAGCTTGCCAAACACCAAGTCCTCATTGGCAGAGAACTTGTTGATCCCCAGGTCAACCACTTTAACATTTTGCAAATGATCCTTTTGGTACCTAGAGAGGGACTTGGTATTTTTATCAAGTGTCTTTTGAATCTCTTCCACCCTTGTGAGAAGTTTCGAGAGATCGGCTTGGAAAGACACAAATTGGCTTTCCAGTGATAGAGGAGAAGGAGTCATTGGACCAGCCCTGAAAGCTACAGGTGCAACTGGACGAGGTATGACAATATCTGGTTCTCTAGTTGCAGTAGCGTCAGTTGATAGAAGAGGAGGGGTTGTAGAAATGAAGGGACGAGATTTAATTTGTCGTTCATGCTGAGAATGCTCAGGTGTGAACGACGCTGACGGTGGTGTTAGGATGTGTCTATTTCTAGGCACACCTATTGAAGAAAGTAGTTGGCGAGAGGCGAATATTGGTGGTATATCTAAGCTTTGTACATTTGTTGGGGAAACTGAAACATGTGGTTCTTGGGGTTGACCAAGGAGAGAAGGGAGCTGATCAAGTACAGTTGCATCAGCCATCTCCTGGTCAGATTCAGTCTCAAGCTGAAACTCACCCTCATTTATGCCAAGATCCATAAATGTTGGGGGTGGCTGAACAAGTTGTTCAGACTCCTGATGAACAGTTTGAGTAGCCTCAATGGTTTCATCAGTTAAGGGATCCGTCGCCAAGGCATCTTCTCCCTAGACAGAGGTAACTGGTGCCTCAAGTACAACTGCTCTATCCTCAGTTGCAATATCACTGGCTGCGGCTTCAGAGACCACAGTCACAGGTTGTGACTGGTCAGATGTAGCAAGTCTTGATCTGGATCTCCTTCTGCTTTTGGAAGATCTCCTTGCTTTAGGAACCGCCTGGACACCAGCTTCTGCCACAGTCACAACACCGGCAGACGAACTAGTGGGTCCCTCATTATTTTGAGGCCCGCCCAGTTGCCTTTCTGACTCACCAGAGGGTGGTGCATCAGTTCGAGAGAATGCAAAAATCATTCTCGGGGAAATCTGGACTTCATCAGAAGTGCACACCAGATTGTCCAGATTCCTTAAAAGTTCTGGCACAGAGAACAAGGATTGTGTATTATTATATTCTTCTCTGCCCAGAACATGAATGAAACAAAGGGACAAAAATCTTGAGAAGGGGACATAAGGACCCCTGTTGCCTTTCAACTTAAACACCAGGCTTCTGAACAGGATACCAGCAAAATCCACCCTCAGTCCATTCCAAAGGCAATAAGCCATCTCAGCCTGGAAGGAGTTTATCTGGTCCAATCCACCAGAACTCCCTCCCAAACTTTCCACCAAGTGGACCATAAAGAACTTCCAGGTTGGTGAAAGCCCTCTCATAGTAATGGACCCCTTGGTCTTCAAAACATCCCCCTCCACCATCTTCTTATTCCCCATGTCAAGGAAGACTTGATGAAAACTTATATTAGAGGGAATCACCACTGGACTTTCATTATGTCTCCAGTAGTTGAGGTTAAGGGCTTCCCTCATTGTTTCAGCGGTGATGGTACACGGGACTGACCCATCCTTTAAAGAAAAGGAGATGGATGAGTAGTATTCTGAAAGAGAAGCAGTGTACCAGAACTCGCACAAGTAGTCATGAAACAGCTTGTTTGGGTTCAAAGAGAAGGCATCGCTGAGGGGAGAAATCCGAAGAAAGGATTGGATTTTCCCTATAAGAGAGTCAGCGGCCTGGTGCCCTTGAAGAGATGCCATTGGATTATTTGGATTTAATTTGATAAGTTTAGAACTAATGGGAACACCAGTGGCACGAGTAACATTTTGTGATGGAGTATACTCAGCGGTGAGTAAATTCACATCACGAGAACGAGATGAAGAAGAAGATGATTTAGGAGCCATTTGTGATATTGGATTTAGGGTTTTGGACTTAAAGAAGAAAGAGAGAAAGGGATCTCGAATTGTAAATGATTGGAAGAGTAAATGAAAGGAATTTTGAGTGAATTAAATGAGACGGATATTTGGTGGGGGTATATATATAGGCAGTAAAATGTTGCCAAGATATATACGAAAAGATATTTTTAGTCCCCAAATTTTGAAATAATTTGTAAAAAGTTGATTTTCAGAAATTTTGAGAATTCAAAAATATTTAATACTTCCCATCAAGCATTTAATGCTACGACGGCTGGTATTCCCACTCACCCACTAACTTCATCAATACCCATAAAAAGTGCAGTACATTTCAGCAAAAAAGTCTTGACACGTAAGACATGTAAGGTGACGTTTGTGAGTGCGAGGTGAGCACTCGAGTAACATCACGTGTCACAAGTATCCACCAAGTAAAACATAACGTTATGAAATCTGGTTGACCACCATTTTGAGATAAGACCAAACTAGCGAGCTGGAGCAATTTTTTCAGATTCCAGTTTCAACTGATGACTTTCAGTTACATTTTTCAATAAAAACAAATTTTATTTTGAAAGATATTTTGAGTCTTTTCCCCCTTAAAATGTGATCCATTTGATCAATGACTAGTCTTTGAGTACATCAAGGCGTTCAATCTCCAACCAATCAATGATCACCTGGACCATCCTCAACTGAAGGGCCTCTCCAGTTTAATGAGGATTTAACATACCCAGTTCACTGATGAGATGTTTAAAAGTTTTCTCATCAAGAGGTTTTGTAAAAACATCAGCTAACTGTTTATTAGTGGGGATGAAATGTATTTCAATGTCTCCTTTCATAACATGATCACGAATGAAGTGATACCTGATATCAATATGCTTTGTCTTTGAGTGCATCACTGGTTGTGAGATATAGCAATTGCACTGGTGTTGTCACAAAAGATTGGGGTTCTTGTGAATTTCATACCATAATCAAGTAACTGGTTTTTGATCCAGAGAATCTAGGCACAGCAACTGGCCGCAGAAATGTATTCTGCCTCAGCAGTAGACATTGAGACCGAAGTCTGCTTCTTACTGGTCCAACTCACCAGTTTTCCCCCTAGGAAGTGACATCCACCAGTTGTGGATTTTCTATCAATCTTACAACCTGCATGATCTGAATCTGAATAACCCATTAGATCCAACCCTGAGCCTTTAGGATACCAAAGACCAAGGCTAGGGCACCCTTTCAGGTACCTGAAAATGCGTTTAACAGCATGCAAGTGTGATTCTTTTGGATTTGCCTGAAATCTGGCACATAAGCATGTTGCAAACATTATATCTGGTCGACTGGCAGTTAAATACATCAGTGGACCAATCATTCCACGATATTCTTTTTGGTCCACTGGTTTGCCATTTGGGTCAGAGTCCAAATTTAATGGAGCTGAAATAGGTGTGGTTTTAGATGGGATTGAATCGTATTTGTATTTTCTTAACAAATCTCTGACATATTTTTCTTGGTTAATAAAAATACCATCCATGGTTTGTTTGATTTGTAAACCTAAGAAAAATGTTAATTCACCCATTAAACTCATCTCATATTCTTGAGACATAATTTTCGAAAACCTTTTACACATTTCATCATCAGTTGACCCGATATAATATCATCAACATAAATTTGTACCAGCACGATATTACCTTTTTCTTTCAAGATAAACAAGGTATTATCTATTGCACCTCTTTGAAAACCATTTTTGAGAAGATGTTTAGTTAGAGTGTCATACCAGGCTCTTGGGGCTTGTCGAAGACCATACAAAGCTTTGTTCAGTCTATATACCCAATGAGGATGCTTTTCATTTATGAAGCCTGAAGTTTGCGTAACATACACTTCTTCTTCCAACATGCCATTCAGAAACGCACTTTTTACATCCATCTGGAAGACCTTGAATTGCAAGTGAGCAGCATAAGCCAAGAAAATTCTGATGGCTTCAAGTCTTGCAACTGGAGCAAAAGTTTCATCGAAATCAACACCTTCTGTTTGACAATATCCCTTGGCAACCAATCTTGCTTTGTTCCTTACAACGTTGCCATCTTCATCCATCTTGTTTCGGTAGACCCACCTTGTTCCAATGGATTCTCTCTTTAACCCTGGAGGACAAGGAACAAGCTCCCAAACATTGTTCCTCTCGAACTGGTTGAGTTCTTCTTGCATAGCTTCAACCCAGCTTGGATCTGCCATAGCCTCGTCAATCTTCTTCGGTTCAATCAGTGATAAGAAGGTGACGTTCAAGCATTGATCACTTGTGGCTCTTCTAGTCTGAACCCCACTATCTGGATTGCCAATAATCTACTCGATGGGATGAGCAGCAGTCCATTTAGTGTATTGACTAGGTTGATAAACTACAACATTAGTGCAAGACACCTGACGATCTCCAACAGATGTAGCAACTGGAGGAGGATCAGTCCAAACTACTTCAACTTCATCATCAGTGTCAACTGAAGAGTTAACATGATTTTCTTCAAACAAAGGTATACCTTGAAGAACTGGAGAAGCTTGAACTGGTTCTGATGTTGTTGTGGCACGTACATCAGATCCAATTACCAGTTTTTCAGGTAGGTTAAAACTGATAGAAGGATAAAATGAGGTGTCACTGAAGTTCTTCTTTTCCTTAACTGGTTCCAAGACTTGATGTCTGGAAACATTTTCTGGTGTAGTAACTGATTGATGAACCTGATCAGATACACCAAAATCAATCGGGACAACTGAAGATAAATCAAGGGTTGATCTTTTGTTGATTGCTTCATTTGATTCATCGAATGTGACATGAATTGTCTCATGTACCTTTTGGAGTCTATAATTATAAACTCTATAGGCTTTTCTAATATCTGAATACCCCACAAAGACACCTTCGTCAGCTTTTGCATCAAATTTTCCCAACTGACTGGAATCGTTTAAGATGTAAACTGGACAACCAAATACATGAAAGTATCCAATATTTGGTTTACGATTCCTGAGGACTTCATAGGCAGTCTTCCTGTGTCTCTTGACATAAACTGACCGGTTTTGGGTGTGACAAGCAGTTGCTACAGCTTCAGCCCAAAAACAGGTAGGAAGACCAGATTCAGATAACATACTTCTGGCAGCTTCAATCAATGTGCGATTCTTCCTTTCGACCATACCATTTTGTTCTGGAGAACGAGCTGACGAAAAGTTTTGAGAAACGCCAGTGTCAGTGCAAAATGTCTCCAATTCTTTATTAATGAATTCTGTACCATTATCACTTCGCAACTGACACACTTTCTTGGTATACTTGAGTTCAATTCTCTTGATGAGAGAGATAATTTCAACAGGTGCATCACTCTTTGATCTGATAAATATCACCCAACAAAATCTGGTATATTCATCAACCACAACTAAAGTGTATCTCTTACCAGCTTTAGTTTGAACATTCACTGGACCAAGGAGATCCATATGAAGCATGTGAAGAGGTTCAGTGATACTGAAATTTTGCCTGGTCTTGAAACTGGCTCTTTTCTTTTTGCCCATTTCACACCCTAGACATGGCTTCTCCTTTTTAAAGGAAAACAAAGGTATCCCATCAACCAGTTGCTTCCTTGACAACTTGTTGATATTTTTGAAATTAAGGTGGGATAACCGTTTATGCCACAGCCAGTTGGTGTCCTCATCAGCCTTGACATAGAAACAATGCTCTTTTGGAGCAGGCTCCATGTCCATGATGTAAACATTCCCTTTTCTTGGTGCAATCATGACTACCTTCCAATCCTTGTTAAAAACAGTGCCTTGAGCAATGTCGAACAGTACCCTATATCCATCATCACAAAGTTGACTGACACTTATCAGGTTATATTTCAAACCATTGACAAACGCAACTTTTGTGAACTGGATCTGCCCATTGTCAACAACACCATATCCTTCAGTTTTCCCACTTCCATCATTACCAAATGTCACTGCTGGTCCATCGCAGATAGTGAACTCTTCCAGCAGGGGCTTACATCCGGTCATAGTCCGGCCAGCTGCGCTGTCCAGATACCAAATATTTTTCTTTCGATCGCCCTGCACACCCAAGTAAGTGATTAGTTATTTTTTGTGAACCCATCTTTTCTTGATGGGTCCACTGGACTTCTTCTGAGAAGTCCCAGGAGCTTGCCTTGGTGTAGAACTCGATGAAGAAACTGGAGGGTTCTCTCCAGCTTCTGGAGTAAAACAATTGGTTTTAGTGGAACATTAACCTCCTTTTTCTTTTCGATGTTTGCTCCTTTCTGAGCAGATTGTTTTATCTTTTGTTTTTGAGGAGGAGTTTTGACATTTTGTTTTTCAACTGAAGAAGATGCAGCTCCTTCCAAATTTTTAATTCTGGCAGTACAACTTTGTACCTGCCTTGACAAATTTTGGAGTTGACTCTCCATTTTCAACAAAATGTTTTTTTCATCAGACTGCTGGCCTATGGACTTGGGCTCAGCGGGGGTTTTAGTCTTATGAGTTGAGGACTCATTTGACTTGTGAGGTAAAGGATTGTCACCAGATTCCTTTTTAACTGGAGCTTTAGCCTTCTTGGCTCCAGTTTTGACCTCAACAAGGTTGGTCTTAGTGGATTCAGATTTGACAATGTCAGAGGAATCATAAGGAGTTTCAACTCTAACAGATTCTGGCAATTGGTGAATTGTGGGTAAAACAGCTGCCATCTGAAGATCACCAGATTTTCAGGCAGTTTTTTAAGCATCAATGGTTTTAGAAAAAGCGTCATAATTTTTACCAGATGCTTGTACCCAAGAATTGATAACCATGTGTTCCTTGTCAAGATCAAATTTTAGTTTTTGGTTATCTCTTTCCAATGCCTCATTTTTCAAATTTGACTCTTTGAGAGCCAACTGGACACTTTGCAAATCATTTATTTGACCTTTCATGTTGTTAAACTCAACCAAAACTGTTTCTAAGTATCTTTCACAGTCAGTTCTCATGGTTTTGAACAAATAACAAGTCATCATTCAATGATTCAGCAATATCCAGTTTCAATTCTGAATCTATCTCGACATCATAATCCCTTACCTTTTCTAAAATGATGTCAACCTATCTTCCTGTCACAACATCATCTTTCACCACTGGTTGTTGATTCTCCAATGCCATGAAACACACATCTCTAATCTCTTCTTCATCATCAAATGAATCATCAGAGAGTTCCCATTTCCCTTCAGTTTGATCCATCATGCACTTCTTCTTTTCTTTCTCCTTTTCTTGTTCAAGTGACATGAGAGCAATCTGGGCCTTAAGTTTCTTGTATTTGGCCTTATAATCATCAGTTTTAACAAAGTTTGGGACAATGGTACCAGTTTGGTTGTTCATCTGACTAGATCTGCATTCCTTCATGAAATGGCCTTTCTTACCACATTTGTAGCAGGTAAGATTAGCCTTATCCATAGAAATTGAACTGGAAGCAATATTGGACCCATTAAATCGATTAGATTTATGCTTAAACCTATTAAAGGTTTTAGCAATCATGGCTACCAGATCATCATCGTCAGTTTCCTCACAATCATCACTAAGATTTGTGGTAAGGCCAGAGTTCAGTAAGTTGTTTAACATTTCCTTCATAGAATGTGACTGAACATTCTCAGTAGACATTAAAGCAGCACAAGGTTGCCCAGAAAAGTTGGCAGCCTTGGAACTCTGAGCATGGTTTAAAGCATCTTGCTCAGCCAATAATCTTGCAGTATCGTTATCTTCAGTGAATCTGAAGGCTCCATAAAGGGAAGCAAGAGTATGACTATGCAAGGTCTTTCCTTGTCTTAAGACAAGAACCATGTGTGCCCATTTGGATGGCAAAACATCACAGAATTTTTCAAGAAGAATATCCTTATCCTTCTCCACTCCCAAGCCTCTAAGTTGATTAATTAGGCCAGTAAATCTGGTATAAGTACCAGTTAAACTTTCATTTGGAAGAGCAAAGAAGGATTCATACTTCTTGTTAAGAGCAACCTTTTTGGTGACAATGGTGTCATTTCCTCCTTCAAACTGGAGAACTAATTCATCCCACATAGATTTTGCACTAGGAAATAGCACAAGGGTAGGAATTAGTTCCTCAGGTATAGCAGAAAGGATCATGTTTTTCAGTTTGGTATCAAGATCAACCAATCTGCGATCCTCATCTGACCAATGTTCCTCAGATTTCTCCCTGGTGCCTCTTTTGCCAGTAGGGTCAGGAAGAGGGCTAACACCACTGGACATGGGTATATATGGTCCATCCTTAAGGATTTTCAACATATACCTCTCTATCCCACCAAAATGCAAGAGCATTCTAGCCTTCCATGTACCAAATGTCTCACCATTCCCATCGAATTTGGAAACAGGAGAGTTGGAGTAATGTACATGAACGTGATTAGCTCTAGGAGTAGGAGGAGGAGGAGGAGGAGGGTTAGTATTTAAAGGAGTAGCAATATTAGGATTAGATTCATTTGGACCAGAACCATTCTCACCTTCAGCAGCCATCGAAGCAGACCTAGGTTATAGAATTGAAACAATTCAACCTGCCTGCTCTGATACCACTTGTAAGTCCCAACTATTACTAGATGGGTGCTGAAGACACCTCTATGTCGATGGTGAGTGAACTTTGCAACATAATCAATTAATCTGGATATTACCAGTTTAGATTGATTGTGTACCAAGTTAACTGGAGTAAATGTATTAAGGTGACAGAATACGTAAATTAATACAATGCAATAATATAAATGTCAAGTATATAAATTGGTGAGACAATATGTAATTTTCAAGTGTATTTTATTTATTGATTGTTTAAATAAAATACAAGGTTGTTGCGGAACCAAGATAATACATGAATGTAGATATCCTAACAACCCATGAATTACAATTGATCTAAACTTGGAAATTCTCCTAAACAATCGAAACACTTAAAGTTGTGAAATGTTCCTTTTTGCGATTGAGAGAATGTTGCAAAAGTTCACCAATATTGCAGAATATATGTATTTGCAAAGTTGTTGAAAAAGCTTGTGCAGCGACCTCTATTTATAGTCGAAGATTGAGCATGGGGATCTCAACTTCGACGTACAAATATGGTTGACAGCACACAAAAGTATTGTTTAAATAATCCTTTGTGTGTGCTAAATAAAGTAAGACAAAAGGCTACTTTATTCAACCACTCTACATCTTTGCACCTTTATCCAGGAACAATATCATTGTCCGGTTAAAAGGATGTAGAGTAAAAAGGTCGTCCTCGTAATCAGTGTAAAGCTTTGTAAGAGCATTTACACTGGAGGATTCTCAAGTTGATTGATCTGGTAGATTGTCAACTGGGCTTCGCTTCCATTGCCAATCTCTGTCTTCCATTTGTTGTCTTTGACTTCAACTGGAAAGTCTTCAGATTTTAGTCTTCAGATCTCAACTGGAGGAAGTCATCAGTTGCTAAGCCTGTACAATGCAACTGGACTTCTAATATTTCGGACAATTCTGCATGCTCTCCAGATGTCGCTGGAGAGCTCCAGTTTAGCTTAAACTGGACCTAACATAATCTATATAAACGTAGTCGAATAGTTAAAACTGAGTCAGCTTCACAGTATATTAAGATAATCTACACAAATGTGGATTTTATTTTTACTTTTTAATTCCCTTAAATAGGATTATTCTAGTTAAAACATAGTCGAATAGTTAAAACTGAATCAGCTCCACAGTATCCTCAAATAGTCTATATAAATGTAGATTATTTTACCTTGGTAATATGCCTAAATATGATTATTCTAGTTAAAACATTGTCGAATAGTTAAAACTGACTCAGCTACACAGTATCTTCAAATAGTCTACATAAATGTAGATTATTTACTTTTTTAATATGACTAAATATGAAGAATCTACATAAATGTAGTCCGATAGGTTAAACTGAATCAGATTGACCTATACAAATGTAGATTTTATTTTACCTTTTTTTAATACCTCTAAATATGAATAATCTATATAAACGTAATCGAATAGTTAAACTGAGTCAGCTTCATAGTATATTCATATAATCTACACAAATGTAGATTTTTTTTACTTTAAAACCTAATTCGAACAATCTAATGAAACTATCAGCTAGGTCTATTAGATTGGTCTGTCAGCTTGACATATGAAACTAAAAATAATTCAGCTTCACAAAAATAATAAATTAAAATCTGATTAAGATTGAAATTAAAAAAAAAAAAAAAACTAACAAAAACTAAAAAGAATTAAAAAACTGACTCAAGATAATATAAATTTAAAAAAATTTAAATAAAAAAAACCAAAAGTAAAAAGAATTAATAATTACCAGGATTTTCATGTAATTCTTGAGGATCCACCATATGCGCAGTCGAAATATGTGTAGAAAGAGAAAATTTTGATTTTTGAAATAGATCGATCTAAAAAATTCTTGTAGATCTAAAATTTTATGTGTAAATATAAATTTAAGTTGCTTTTAATCAAAGATAACGGAATGTTAATTGGTAATGGAGTTCATTATTTAAAAAATTGCCACCGCGTCGCATATAACAAAAGTTCACTTTATTTACAAAAATGCCACCGCGTGTTTTATTTTAATTTGACACATGTCAGGTTTTTATTGGACAATAACACCTTCTCTCCCTTCTCTCCTTAAGCCACCTTCTTTCAGGATCCTCATCCTAATAATATATACAATAAATAAATATACAATATAAAATTTACTTAATTACTTCTGTTGAAAATTTCGATCAGTATAGTACAAAACTTAAACACCTCAAAAATATACATATACTGATGATGTACCCTTTCAGCGGTACACAGATCCTGCCACACGAAGGAACAGTAACACGTTACGACAGGACGGCTGTCTGTAACGAGGGCTTCCGCAGTAAGATAAAAAGGATAAGAATTATTCCCCTATAGTTTCGGGATTTGATCTTATCACTTGCGGCCGATAATTAAGGAAATTATATCCCGGGCCTAAGACTTAGGAAACCCTAAAACGGCCTACTTGTTCTCCAAGAACACTCTCTCTATAAAAGGAGGCCTATAAGACCTATTAAAGGCACTCAACAACGCATCACCGATCACACACTGATCGTGCGAAAAGCTTCATTGGCGTAAAAAGATTAACTCTACCATTCGGGAATCGCCAACAAGCCATTCTAACCACATATAATCTCCAGTCGTATCAACCTCGATTCGGTGCACAAACATTTGGCGCCATCCGTGGGACCCCATACTCAGATCCCGCCACCACCCTGAACCCTGTTTTCTATATCGAATCAAGGAGAATGATAGACGTCCCGCCAGGATTCAGGCAAAGCTCTCAGCAAACAACCAAAACACCGACTAATAGTGATCAGCAGACTGATCGTTGAGCAGCGGAAGACACTGAGCGCCCGGGACAGACACCAGGCGGGCAAGGCGGATTCGTGCGAGGATCCTCATCTGGAGCCCTGCAACTATTTGATCCAGACTATATTATTCGAAATTATAGTCATATTAATCATACCATCAGGTACCTTCGGAGCACTAGAGCACTCGATGGTGTTACTTGGACACTAAATTTCGATGGCGAAACCGAAGATGAATACGATGTTGACACCCCTCCAAACCCCCTGAATACGATGAAACCGAGATCCCGGGTCAGGACGGATTACGGATTCGGGTTAGGAAGCGAGGAGATTCGACACCAAACCCCCCGCATCGTACGCAGCCGGAGGAAGCAGGGGCTACAAGACAGGAGAACATGGCCTCCGGGGCCAACGCTCAAACTAATGTCTCGCTAGAGCCAACGAGGCTTGGAGCCTCATCTGGAGTCCCGCAGCCCAATCCGTCGTGGCCCGGGCCCGCCCAAGTAAGATCCAACGTGACGAACAGCGTCACCCCTAGATACAATTTCCCATCGGGAGGTTACGAAGGGCCTTCGGGGCATACCTTTCCAGGATCCTTAGGTCATATCCTCCCAGGGCCCATGGGACATGCCCTCTCAGGACCTTCGGGATATATCTTCCCAGGAGCTTCGGGTCAGACCTTCCAAGGAGTTTCGGGCCAAACCTCCCATTGAGCTTGAAGGTACCCTATTGTTGCGTGGATCGTAATAAGATGTGATTCGTTATGTCAAGTGTGCGGAATCCTCTTGAGATAACTAGATTGCTATTGCCTTTTGTTGATTAATAAGCAATTAATCAACCTAAGGATGTGCACGAGCTTGTAGTTCGTGTTGGAGATCACACGAGCTACAATTTGCCTTAATTCGTAAATTCGTGAACAATTCCCTCAAAAGATCTACCTAATTTCGTAGATTAGGTTTGTATTTATACTAGAAGAGTATTGGTTCGTGTGGGCTTAGGCCTTAATCGATGTATTAGGCCCGAATTAACAATAAACCAATCCACCTCGTGTTGACGTCAGCACGAGGGACGTGCCTTTGGTCCTTTGTTTGATTTCGTTTGGCTCGTACATAACATCCAACCATCATTTAAGTATTCTACGACACTTATAAACCTTGGTTCTATGTTCTTGCACCTGCAAAACAATACATAACACACAAACACAATACAAAACACAAACAGATACAATATTGAGTTCACACGTAATCATTAAATACCAACACAAGTTCTTATTTAAATGATTACAAACATAATTCTTAAAACATAAACGATAATCAAATCTATGTTGCGATTGTCACAACGAATCTGCATCTACAGACTCCCCCTTGACAGTTGCAACTAGATTTCTTTAAAGTCTTTGAACTTCAAAGATATCCATTAAACAAAAGCCTTGTGCTATTCGCATGAATTCTCTCAAAGACCACATTAGCCCCTTAATTAACATTCATTTCATTTGCATAAACAATATCACATTTAACTTTCATGCTCATGAGTTGTAGAGGTTTTTGCATATACATTGAACAAATCCTATAGTAATGCTAGATCTTTCACAAAATTTAAGGACTAGATCAATTCATTACTGAAAAGAAAGCATTCTCAGCCATATATCTGAATATGTTTCCCACAAGAACATTGTATAAACTAAGTTCAGATTAAGGAAACCTTGCTACTTTGTGTCTACCAATATATCCCAAAATGTAATCACTGAACTAAGCAGTTATATTACGATTAAGCAGATTTAAAAGCTAAGTATTGTCACGTCTAATCGTCTTACAACATCAACTTAAATCTCTCCCATATTTTTGTCATTTTCTCATTTTTCATATTTTTATGGTTTTTTATGACACTAAGAACTCTTTTTGTATTTTTATGACTCTAGCTATTTACAGACACAAACTTACAAAATTAGTTCTTTGGGAGATTTAATATGAATCAGTATTCTTCATCCCATTGAGAAGAATTAACTTTTCAAATCGAGTCTTATCAAATGCTTTGGTATACAAATCGGCTAAATTATCATCAGTTATAACTTTTTCCAAATGAATTAACTTCTTTTGGGCACAATCACGCAAGAAATGATGTTTAATATCAATATGCTTGGTGACCTTATGCATGACAGGGTTATTTGTAATGTCTATAGTTGACTTATTGTCTATACTAATAGGAGTATCAAGAAAATCCATATCGTAGTCACGAAGTTGTTGCTGAATCCACAATACCTGGGAACAGCAGCTACCAGCAGCCATATACTCTGCTTCACATAAAGACTGAGCAACACATGTCTGCTTCTTGCACTGCCACGATACTAATCTTCCTCCTAAAAACTGACAACCATCAGTCGTAGACTTTCTGTCATTGTTACAACCACCAAAGTTCGAATCAGTATATGCAACAAAATCAAATGTTCCTCCCATAGGATACGATAGACCAAGCCCTTGGTTTCCCTTAAGATAACGTAGAATACGTTTTGCTGCAGTCAAATGTTACTCTTTCGGACTAGCTTGAAATCTAGCGCAAAGATAAACCGCGAACATAATATCTGGACGTGAAGCAGTCAGATACATTAATGAGCCAATGATAGCACGATAATAAGTTGCATCCACAAGTTCATCTTTAGGATTAAGAACTCCTAAGCCATGATTCTGCTTAATAGGAGTACCATATGTCTTTGATTCTAACATTTGAAACCTCTCCAAGATGTCATCGACATACTTCGACTGGTGAATAAAGAATCCATCTTTCCCTTGATCAACTTGCAGTCCAAGGAAAAATTGAAGTTCCCCCATAGCACTCATTTCAAATTCATTTTTCATGCTCATTTCAAACTCTTTGCACATCTTTATATTAGATGAACCAAAAATGATATCATCCACGTAAACTTGTACAATTAGATAATCTCGCTTCTTCCACTTGATAAACAATGTGTTGTCTATCGATCCTCTTGTAAAACCATTTGTCAACAAATGTGTCGACAACTTTTCATACCACACTCTGGGTGCTTGATGCAATCCATAAAGAGCCTTATCCAGTCGATATGCTCTTCTTAGATAGTTCGGATCTTCAAACCCCGGTTGTTGGTGAGCATATACTTCTTCTTTAACTTCACCTTATAAGAAGGCACTCTTAATGTCTAACTGATACACCTTTATACCTTTGAAACTTGCATAGGCTAAAAATAACCTTATAGCTTCAATCCTAGCAACTGGCGTAAAAGTTTCATTATAGTCATATCCTTCTCGTTGTGCAAACCCCTGAACAACCAAACGTGCCTTATTTCTGGTAACAACCCCTTTGTCATCTCATTTGCATTTATATACCCAACGAGTTCCAATCGGTTTTTTACTTCTAGGCACATCTACTAACTCCCATACTCCAAGTTTTTCAAATTGAGCCAATTCTTCTTGCATAGCTTCAACCCAACATGGATCTTGAAGTAATGCCTTAACATTCTTAGGTTCTACTTGTAAAATGAAACCAGAATATAAACACTCAATTATCAATTCAGTGTCTTTCACTTCACAAAACAAACTAGTCAGTTCCTTATTCAACTGATTTCTAGTTCGAACAGGTTCTGTAGCATTACCAAGAATATTTTCCACTGGATAACCCTT